>NC_067301.1:3997500-4305000 GCF_020740795.1 Apus apus
AGGGACAACAGGTTTTTTGTGTCCCTTCATATGAGGAGGTGAAGAGCAAGTCTAGTTTTTTCTCTCATCATCTGTGTAGAGTTCATGAGATCTTGATAAAGACAGCAGAATTGGGCCGTAGAAATTCAACATCCCGAAACTGTGCCACAGCATTCTTCTCCGAGGGCTGTTTTGTCTCTTCTGGGACATAAAGGCTGAGTCAGCTGTGTGTGAAGTTGGTTGTGTGGCTGGCCTCCAGCTTGGTTCCTGTTCGAGCTTGGTCCCTGTTCAGGCTTGGTTTCAGGGAACTGTTCCTCTGGAGACTGGACACATGCCTTGCTCACAATGCCAGTAGCAAGCATGATAACCGATGAGGGGTCTCACCTACTTTTCCTCTCCTGTTCTGTCACCAGGGCAAATATGATGAGGAGATTGAGGTGTATAAGCACCACCTGGAGCAGACCTACAAGCTGTGCCGGCCGTGCCAGGCTGCTGTGGAGTATTACATCAAACACCAGAACCGGCAGCTCCGGGCACTGCTGCTCAGCCACCATTTCAAACGCCGTGAGACAGACAAGACCTATGCTCAGGTACCTGGAGTAGAGATGAGGGAATTCAGGGGGAAGTGCAGAGAACCAGGTAACTGCACCTGGCTGTGCTGCTGGGAAAGGAAGGCAGCAGCCTTTGGGCTCTCTAACCTCTAATTCTGGGAGGCTGTTGCGTGGCAAAAGTTTAGAAGAGCACAGGATAGTTGCCACAGATGCTTCTGATGTTAGCAGAAGGTTTTCTTCTTGCTGGTGTCGTTTAGTGCAGTTGCTAGAAGGTAAGGCTAATGTAGTAATAAGAACAGAGTGGAAGGAAAATAGTGGAACAGGCAGAAAAGTGGAGGTAGGTAAGATAATTTATGAGTACAGTGCAGGAAACTACGTAGTACAGGGGGGGAAAAGAAATAAGACCAATGGGAAGAGGGTTATGACCTTCTCCTTGCCTCAGTGCCCAGCCTGACCTTGGCTTCTGCTCATAGCTCTGCTGTCTCCAGCATCCCACGTGGTGTCAGCTCAGTATACAAACTTACAAGGACTTGAGCAAACCTGTCCAGTAAACCATACAGTCTGGAAGTGTTTCACAAAGCACCATTTCAAAACCTTACTTCAGCTTCTGACAAGGTGTTTCTCACTTCCTTTGCAGAATTTATCTCCATCCTCCTCTTCTGCTTCCATAACCACACCACTTCAGGTGATATTCCTGCGGTTCTTGGCCTTCCTCAGCTGTGCATTCCTGGTTCTGATGGCCTTGTATGGGTCAGGCAATCCCTTCTCACTCCGTGCAGCCGTCTCTGCTCCTCTCTCCTCTGCTCCAGCATCCATTCAGAACAGGACTGGCACAAGCTTACATGCAGACTTGGAAAATGGCACTTCAGTGACAGTGACAGGCTGGCGAGAGCTGCTCCTCCTGCTCCCAGAAAAGATGGTGGAGAACCTGAGTGCTGCATGGGCTTATGGGAAGAATCACCAGATTGCAGTTGCTGTCCTTGGGCTCTTCACCTGCTTGTTGGCCATGTTCTTAGCTGGGCGGATCAGGTGCGTGTGCTCTTTTCTTACGGTTCACTTAAAGGAAAGCTCCTTTTTGTTGGAGTTTTTTTGCCCTGTCTTGGGTTCAGCATGTGCCAGAATGGCACAGATATCACTGAGTGGCACAGTTCGTGTTATGCTTTCGGTTGCCAGTCGGCTGGATGGAGACAGCAGAGTTTGCTTTGGATCTGTGCCTTGATTCATTCAATTTAAGCTTGAATTACTGTGAATGAAAAGCTTCCTGTGCAGCTCTGAAAACAGAACTGATCTATTGAGGTTCTTCCCACAGCAGTGGGAAGGGCTGCAGATAAAACTGTAGTAAGAGACAGAACATAGCCTGCTAAGTCAGTGTTCCCTCCCCACTTTTTCCCCACCTTTCCTCTCCTTGATTAGGACCAAGGGGCCCAGTGGTGTTTCACCTCTTACCTTGTGTCTCGTTTGGTTTCTCTTTGGCATTGCAGGCTCCGGAGAATTGATGCGTTTGCTTCAGTCTTGTGGTTCGTAGTGATGAGTCTGCATTTGGCTGAGAGGTACCTGAAGACAGAAACCCCCAGCTGGCTGGACACAGCCAAGTTTGGCACCACGTCCTTGTGCTGCTTGGTGGGCTTCACTGCAGCAGTGGCCACGCGGAAATCAACGGGCCAAAGGAGATACCGGCCCCGAAGGTCAGAGCCAGAGCAGTGACGCTGGGGGAAGGAGGAAAAAAAGCCTTGTGAACTCTTTGCGACTGGTGCTTCTCTCTCCTCTTTATTTTCCCTTCCTGATTCTTTTTTTTTTTTACTAGATAAGCAGTGAAGATATTTTCTTCCTTCATGTATGTATTTTTTTTTTTCCTTTGTTTTTTTTTTCCCATCCTTGCTTCCCACTGAGCTGGCTGCTTGGAGCATTTCCACTGCTGGTGCTAGCCAAGGAAGCTACTCCTGCTGTCTTCATTCTCCCTTCCTCCTGAATCCTCCGTCAGCAGTGCAAATATCCAACTTGCCCACAGCCAAATCTTCCAGCAGCTGCTTCACAAACTGCTCCATAAATACAGCCACCTCCTCCCCATTCTGCTCCTCCAGCCAAAGAGATTCTGGCTTCTCCTGTCCTTCTGGTTCTTCTCACTGCCTGTCCATTCTTAGCCAGTCACAGAGGAATCCTCTGCCCTGATCCTCCATGGTGCCCAGGCCACCTTCAGTTTTCTAATGGTGCTGGTCATTTTTATTTGGAACTGATGGGAACTTGCCTCTGGATTCCAAGTCCTTGTAATGTGTGCTGTAGTAACACTGCATGGTGCACAGGCACACCAGGAGGGGTCCATAACCTGGTTCTTCCTGCCTTCCACTGTGTAGCATCACTTAACTGCATGCTCTCTCACTCTGCCCTTCTCCTGTGACTCCCATTTTAAAGGGAGAGGTTTCCTTAAGTGCTTTGGAATGCAACTTCAATAACTTATTTTAAAGGGTGCTTTAAAAGGTAATATAGCTCAGAGTGCCTTGATTTAATATCTGAAAGTACTCAGCTGTTTCAGGCTAAATTTTCAAATCTAGCAGTGGCTGTTGCTTTCTGTGGTGGTTTTCTTGGGGATTTTACCCACCCACCCCCACCATTCCCTAAGGAACATCTGCATAAAAGGACAACTGGAGAAAAACTGTGTGTCCCTCCACTCTCATAGCCTTAAAAAGAGAAGAAATACAGGACTAACAACCACGTGGTACTACAGTGTATGAGCAGCTTTCATTGTACATCTCTACTTAGTCCTGTTTTCCTTATCATTGAGAACAGAAATTAGGAGGATTTGCTACAGGGAGGGGTGGGAGCATCTGCTGTGGGGCTGCATGGCAATAGGATGGATTTTTCTTGTTATTTTAAGGGATTCTTTTTTCAAGTCTGGCATTAGTGCCAGAAAAAGGGGTCTGGAAATTGTGTCTGAGTTGAGTGCCTGGCAGTCTTCTGCTGCAAGCTGGGATGACTGGATATTACTGTGGGGAGGCAGGAGCTTCCAGCTGCTTGGGGTTTTTGTAGGATTAACTTGTTGGGGCAGTTTAGGATAAGTAATCTGATTACCTTGTACTGTTTTTTGTACGGCACTCCACTGAGCTTCTCATCTGGATTTGGCTCTTTCAAGAAATAATAACATTGTTACAGGAGACACACTATTTTCTTCTCTTCAGAATAGCACAGTGGAACTTGCTACACTAGTTGTCTGTTATCAGTTAATTGGATGTTTGAATCTTCCTTTGTATAAAGTCTGAAATAATCAGAACGGAGCTCTCGCTGTGAAGTATCTGCTTATCCTGCTGAAGGATTCAGACACTACTGGATGCTGCAGATGCTGGTGAAATTATAGAAGTTTTTTTTAAAGGAAACAAAAGCTATTTCCTAACTTTTCATTGTTACTTTTCTTCAAACTGGTATTCATTGTGAAAGCAGAGAGGTAGCCCTAACAAAAGCCCTGTAGAGATTGGTTAATAATAAGCCAGGTTGGGTGTATCATAAAAAGGTACAGCTCCTGGCTGAGGGACCATGGGCCTGTGACTAATGACTGACATGGGAAGGGGACACACAAACCTTCTTCCCGTGTGTGCTCCCCTTTGGAACTTTCTTCTGGTGCCTTCAGAGAACTGCAATATGCTCCTCAAAGCAAACAGGACACCCTTCTCCATTCTGGTGCTTGTGGGTGATGCTCTGAGGGTTGTTCACTTACTTGTCCACAAAAGGAATCCAGCATCTGCAAAGTCTGGTTCCACTCTTAGTGTTCCCATCATTTATCAATCCTGACCCAAAAGTTCTGTCTACCAGCTCACAGTCACAGATTGTTTCTTCTTCCAGCCTCAGACTTTTAAAGTGCTAACTAAGAACCATTATGTCCCCATTTTTCACTGAGACACTCTTTTATAATTTAGACAATTGTTTCAAATTAAATACTGCAAGAAGCTACATGACTTCATCAAAATAGGAGAATAAGCCAGCAGAAGTGTGCAGGGACCTCAGTGCTGGGCTAGACTTTCACAGTCATTCTGGTGCTTCTCTCCATTAGGAGATTTAGTAGGAAGTGTTCCTTAAAAATCCAGTCTTTTTTCTGTACCTGTCAGTCTGTTGCAGCAGGGATTGATGTTAAGACAGACAGTAAAGGTAAAAGGACAGCAAGTGGCAGGTGGGAAAAAAAGGGGGACAGTTCTGCCTGTGGATGTACTGTTGCTTTCCTTTCAGTGCAGTGATCACTGTAATGTTTTCATCCACTGCAGCAGCCCCTCCAACACCTTTTTTCTGCAGCCCATCTGCTGTTAGAAGTGAGGTAGACAAAGCCACCTAATGAAATGGATGCTAACCAAGCCCAGTGCCAGCTCTGCCATTCTCTAAATAAGCTGCACAGAAGACCCAGGAAACTTGGAGCTATCATGTCCATTAAGTGAAATCAGACATCTAGCCTTTTTTTTCCTCCCTTCTTCCTGCTTCAGTACTTAGATTACTTCAGAACTTTCAGGTTTTCTTCATTAAGCTGACTGTAGGAAAAGACTGATATTTCTGTTTAGCTGTGATTGTCACCTGCACTTCTCTATAGAAGTTGGACTGAAAGTTCCTGCTGCTTCTAGTGCATGAACTTGCAGCCACTGGCTGTGGGAGAGGTGAGCAGTGACTCTTGCTCCTCTGCTGTCAAGTATGTCCAAGTGATGGGAGGAATCTCATGTTCAGAAGGATATATAGAGACTGCTAGAAGGAGAAGGGGTGTGACAAACTGTTAAAATGTGTGGGGATGGTCATGGTAATGTCATGCAGGATTTTTAATGGCAATATATATTCTTTTTTAAAATAAGAATAAAATTAATCTGTCTACATTTTGCTCTGTAGCAAGGAACTTGTCAGCCTTTTGAGATATTTGCTTTCAGGAGCTGAGAGTCAAGGCTGTACTGAGTTTCACTTTGTCCTGTTTCATGTGGCCTCCTCTCTTCTGAGCAGCTATTTTCCTCCCTTTTTAGCAGCAGCATTGTTTTTTTTTTCTTTCAATTTTAAAATGCCCCATGTCTGATCCCCCTGGGGTCTGGAGCCTTTTATGATATTTTGCTATTAAGCCTCAACGTTGCTTTCCTGTATTTCATCTTTTATTCTCTGTTTGTTTTTCCTGTGCAATACTGTTGGGATGGGGAGGATACACACTAGATACCAGGAAAGGGCAGTTGGTAGAACTGTGGGAAGGAGTGGGGTTAACACTGTGAAGTCTGAATAATACTGTAAGAAATATTTTAGCTCTGTTGGCACAGCAAGTGCAAATTTATACTGAAAGAGTTCAAAATCTTCTTGTCTGAGAGGTATGTTAACTGCAGCTGACATGCAAAAAAGGAATTAATTTGTCTTCACTTTATGCAAATGGATACAAATGAAATATATTTACAAGTTGCACTAATTTTATATGTCAGAACACCAGAAAGGTACTTTGTTTTATGGCCAGGCTGTACAACTGAAGCCCTGGTCCCTGTGGGGCCTTTTCCACAGGTTACAATTGAAGAATTTTGTACTCGGAATTGAAAAAAATTCAGAGGCAGAACAAAATATCAAAATACTAAATGAAGTGTGATTCAATTTTAATGCCAAAGAAGCTTTTGTCTTTGATCATGTGTCAGCTTATTTTCCCACTTCTTGGTGCCTCAGTATGTCTGTGCTGCTGCTTCTAAAAAGACCAAAAAACCTCAGAGCCTGAAAACCAAACTTGAGCAGTTGAATTTTTGGTCTTCTAGAGACTTTGATGCTGTGACAGTCTCTTTTCTTTCTCCTTTTTCACATGCTTTTTCTTGCATGATTTTGCTGAAGGTAAAGGATGATTGGCCTTTGGGAGGAGAGAGAAGAAAGTTGATTTTTCCAGAGGTGTTCTGATTTATAAACTGCTGGTCCTCAATCTGTACCAGGTGTGTCTCCTTCCACAATTAGGCCTGAGAAAGACCACTCATAAGGTAGCAGTGTTTTACCGTTGACTGTTTCTGGAGGAAAAAAAATAGCTAACCCAGCACTGCCTTTATTGAGACTGTTCTTGCAGTACCTGGTTTCAATTCCAACCAGACTGGTCTGAACACTGTGCTATGCTGTGGGCTCTGTGCAAAAGGTGCTTTGCCAACTTTGCATTTTTAACTTGAGGCTCAGCTAGGAAATAGCTCAGCGGTTAGTTATGCCATCTAACTCTGCCTGGTGACTCATCCCACAACAAGGCCAGCAGAGGAAATGAAATGTGTGCTTCCAGCTCAGGTGTTTTGATGCAAGTCCAACATCTGAGCACAGTGCCACCCTCCTCCTGAAGCTGAGGTGCTATTTTGGGTGACATGTGGGTATTCATTTCCTTCTGCTGAGAAGAATAATAGCTAACTAACAAAGGGCTGGCAACTTACTAACACAGCTACAGAAAAATCATCCAGAACCACTTGATCAGTGCTTTGAGCTTCTTATTTTCACTTAGCTGCACTCTTATTTTGAGCCACAGAGGAACATGTGGTAACTTGTCACCAGATTCAGCTTTGTTGCCTGAGGATTCTCCCAGCCATGCAGGCCAGAGCATGCAAACATCTTAACAGTATTAGAGGATTTTAGCCCAAAAGCCTTCGACTTCAGGTGCTGGTTTTTTTTACACTGGCCATATGCTAGCATCTGGACCAGAGGATGGTACTGCAGAATGGAGTAAGGTGGCAAGGGATTGGTAGTGGGTTTGTATGTCA
Source organism: Apus apus (assembly GCF_020740795.1). Taxonomy (NCBI): domain Eukaryota; kingdom Metazoa; phylum Chordata; class Aves; order Apodiformes; family Apodidae; genus Apus; species Apus apus. The sequence goes on from NC_067301.1 coordinate 4,004,732, forward strand.
CTTGAGATCAAATCTGATCCAGCCCAAAGTGGATGGTGACTCTGGTCTTTCCTCCCACAGTGGCCATGGCTGATCTGCCAGCTCAAAACCATCTCATACCCTGCCCAGCAGAGCTGGGTGCATGAAGTTGATGTGGGTTGATGTGGATTCATTAAGTGCCTTTCCCTGGGGGAGAATTTTGTCAACAGTGTTGTCCACAACTTCAGTGGAACTCATACAGCTGCAACAGGGACAGCAGTGCCTGTATGTCTGCCAGTGCTTCTGTCCTTTGTTTGCCACCAGCCTGTGTGGCTGAACATACAAGGATCCTTGTGCTGCACTCTGAAATTTCCAAGCAGCTCTGCAGACTACAGGGAGGTTGAGGCAGAACCCAGAGCTAGCAACCAAGTAAGCATCTCTGCTGCTGCTACTTCTGGTCTTCCTGAAGTCCTCGCTGAGATCAGTGCATGTAAACTGAGCCTTTGTGGCCCTTTACAATTATAAATACACTGTATCCCGTTCTCTCCTTCCTGTTAACTCCTCCTTTCCTACATCTGTGCTTTGCATGCCCTAGTGAACTGAGCTTGGTCAGGGTGAGGGCAATATATAAAAATTGTTTAGTGTTTTTTTATTTTGGCTTTATGAGTATTTGTCAAGTATGCTAAAATCGTGTGGCACTAATAGTCATGCTTAGATACTATAGAAAGTGTGTATTGGTGTATTGTGGACATATTATTTATACTCTTATAAAAATTAATATTAATAGCCAGATGATGGCTCCAGACTGACTCCACTCATGAAAGCAGGGAGCTGTGGTGTATGGCTTTGCTTCAGTTGTCAAAGAGGTGCTGTTGACATTGTGTGTTGTCACATATAACCTGTCCCTTCCAGGTGTGCCATCACCTGTGAGAACACTTGGGGCCTCTCTGACCCTTAGCAGATGCTCTCCTGTGACAGGGGCAGTACTCAGTCCTGAAGCATGCCTCGAGTCATCCCCTGTAAAGCCTCATTTGGGACCAAAGCTGTCAGGTCCCCAGGCAGAGAAGAGATCCTCTGAATGTTTTTGTCATGCCAGCAAGACTGGATTTTGGTAGATGTGGGATGTTCATATACACACCCCCCCTACCTTTGTGCCTGTAGCTGGGAGGGAAGGCAAAATTGATGCCAAACATCTGTCTGTGTTCCAGAAGGTGTTAGTGCAGGGCCTGTCAGCTGGAGCATTTTCAGCTTGAATTCAACCCTCCTTTTCCATCCAAAGCAGGGCAATGTGTAGAAGAAAAGAATTCTTATTCTTGGCATCTAAAGTTTCTAGCTCTCAGTCATATGTCAAAATCACTGTGTCTGAGACCTTTCTTAGCATTATTTTCCCCTCTCCCTGTGCCTGTTTTTTATTCACTATATTGCTCTTGACCAGAGGCACAGGTTCTGGTGCTGACTGGTAGGATGCAGCAGACCAGACAAGTGGCTGCACATCAGGTCTCAGAAACCTGCTCATCTTGCAGCCAGCAGTGAGGCAACAGTGAGCCACTTGGGCAGTCTGGGCAGCAGCACCTGCACTGCCTGGAGAAAATGGGGCTGTTGTACATGGAGAACTCCTAGATAAATTATGGTGGGACCTCAAATCCAGAGGAACTGCTTTAACCCATGACTGACACTGAAGGATCTGGTGTTAGGAGTGGATCCATCTATAGCCCTGTAGTCTGACCTGACCCATGCTCTCCATGCCCTCTCTAACCCAGGGGTGATGCAGCATCTCTCCTTAAAATGTGAATTTAAAAGGCACACACATACAGTGGTGTCTTTGGATGAGAGGGAGGTATTGGGACAGAGGAGGGAAGGCTCTGCTGGCAGGAGGTTTTTCTTCAGGACAGTGTACAATTACCATGTAATACTCTTCTTTAACCTATTTATTTTTAAAGTATCTGTGTAGCAGAGTTGTGCCCAACTGTCTAGTAACGCTGTGATCGTTGTAAACGCTAATTAAGATACCTAATTTTTGATGTTCACCATACAAAGTTCTGAAATAAACGGCTTCCGGGCCCCGATTATTTCCACAAACTCTCTGACTCCAGAGCCTTTTTGTTTTGTTTTTTTCCCCTTTTTTGGTTACTTTTTCACTGATACCAGACCCTCTATTATCCCACATGGCTTGGAGCAACACAGTAATCAGAGAGCAAAGACACAGCTGCACTGCTCCATTCCAGGGCTGGGATGTGGCTGCTTCCTTGCTCCCCACCTTACCATCCTCTTGCTCTCCTCACCTTTTTTCATCTGCTTCTGAGAGAAGGTTGAATTCAGCTGACCATTCTCAGGCATGAAGTGCATTCCCATGACAGCACCCCTGCTTTAGCAGCATCTAGCCCTCTTAACAAGGCAGTTACAAAACTACAGAGCAGAGTGCATAGAAAAGGAACAGGATTTTGCACATTGCAGGAATTTACTTTGTTCAGAGATCAGTATTCGAGCCATTCTTTGGTCAGCATTCAATCCTAAGGCATTAATATGCCATGCTTAAAATTCTTCAGCTCTGCTAACCAGAAACATAAAACCAGAAACAGAAAAACTGCCAAAAAACAAGAAGCCAGATAAGCTGTTTTGCAGCACAGCAAGGAGCTGTGTGAATTTGTCTCCTCTAGCCCAAATACACAAAAGGAGCACAGGAACATCCCAGATGTTGGGACGTGTTGTTCACAGACAATGCTCTGATTTGGCTCATCACAGCCATGGCACAGGGAGGGGCAGGTGTCACTCTTTCTGATGTGATTCATGCCACAGTCCTGAGCTGCACTTTTCATTTCCTTTCCCATTCATTTTCACTTGCAAAGCTGAGATGGTCGTGTACATCTGTGTGTGTGGTGGGGCAGATGTGTCTCTGTGTGTGCACTGAAGGACTCTGCACGTTTGCAAAGCATGACCCCCTTCCCAGGTCCTCTGGAACCTGAAGAGTTGGGCAGTTTCTGCTGCAAGACTGATGAGTTCCTTGCCACTGGTAAAGGCATGTCCTGCTTGCAAGCACCAGGAAGCTGGTTCGCTCTGATACTGTTCAGCCTGATTAAGCTGGACGGGATTGTTGATGTCTGCCTCGTACTAGCAGATAAGTAGTTTTACAAGATATTTTAAATTGTAATCTTAACTCCAGACTGCTTCTTCTGGACATGCTAGCATTGCATAATATTGCTGCATCACCTCTTTAATCTCGAAGAGAAAATGGCACATGCATCAATCACCTCACAGCACAAGACTGAGATACCTGTATTCCTTCACACTCTGATTTACCACTGGCTTTCCTTTGGCAGAAGAAAAGCCACGTTGCTGCTTTCATCTGTCTCAGTGTTCTCATCAGAAGTGAGATTAAACCTTCAAATGTTGCAGCTTGATTCTGTGCTTAAAAGTCTGATCTCTCCATTTTAAAATATACACACTTCAGTACTTCATCACAACTTATTTGACAAGTGTATTTAATACCTATTTCTAGCTAAACAAAAATCTTTCAGGAGATCCTTGAGAGATCTTGTTCATATTTTAAACTTTCTTTCATGTATTTTATTCAATTGTTAAAATAATATAAAATTACTGCTTCTGCTGTGCTTTGCAACATTCTTAAAATGCCCATTTTGATGGCATGAGGACACAGTGAGACTCCAAAGCTGACTCCTCATTTCTGATGCAATCTAGTCAACTGAACTGTACACACAGACTAAGATCAGTACAAGATTACAAGGAGGAATAGAAAGATGGTAAAAATCGGAGAAGATTTGTGACAAATTCTTCAGCATAGGTTGATTTTTAAATTTTAAAACAACTGCAAAGGTAGATGATGAAACAGGGTCATCAGAAATTAATTGCATAGCTCATTAGTATATAGACATTGAGTGTGAAATACTGTGCCACTGCAAAAAAATGTTTAAGATATCAAGTCCTCTCATACAGTTATTTTACCAGTGGAAGAGAGGTCATTTTATGTCTGTAGTACTTAAAAATCAAGCTAGCTGGTACAGGTGTCCTTAGTATGTTTTGTCTGTTCTCTTGTCTTGTGTTCTCAAGTTGGACACACTGTTCCACAGCTCTTCTCTCACTTGGAAAGAGACATTGGAAACAACTCGCAGACCTAGAAAGACAATTGCCATTATTATTCCCAATTAATTTTTTTTCCAGTCATTATAATAGAAATTGTTTTTTACACACTAGAATCAAGACACTTGTTGGAGTGTGTGCTGCAGGAGCACAGTTCCCTCTGAATGGCTATGCTAGAACATGTTTGTGGCTAATTATGATATACAAAGAAAGGAAAATTTAATGGTTTGGGGCTCAATTTAGGATTTGAAAACTCAGGTTTGTGCCTGTGCTCTATTACAGAATTTTTGTATGACCTTCAGCAAGTCACTTAAGCTTATTTTGGCTTGTCTTTCCCATCTGTTAAGTGAGGGTAGTGAATCTTTCTTACCTCAAGGAAGTATAAAAAAGGCAAATGTATTAGAGAGGTTTGAAAGTTAGTTTTAAAAGAGAGCTCTTGTGCCTAAATCTTTATCTAGGTATCCATAACATACTTTTCTCTATACTGGCATCAGAAGTAAGGTGTTGATTCTGTTTTCTGAAGACAAAAAGACTAACAGATGACTGCTTGCTTCCCACAGTCATGACATTTTCTTTGCATGTGCACATAACAAAACATAAGAGAGGCTCTATTTTTGGTCCTATGTGTCCTTTTCTGTCTGGACTTTGTAAAGCATTTTCGTGGTGTCTGGGTAATCTTAAGGAGAGAATCGAGGTACTGTGCCTGTTTGCACCTAAGTTTCTAAACTGTTCCACCGTTTTTTCCACCCTCTATTGTGGGACAGGGGTGCACAATAATTTTAAGTGAGGTTGAGCAGTTCTTCCTTCCTCAGTTTCAATGGTGTAGGAACATTCCTGTAAACTCCTAAGCACTCTACATCTTGCACTCCTGCACTGAAAAATTGGCTCAAACCTGACAACAAAGGAAGTATTCATGCAAGAAAAAAAACTGAGGGAGGGAGTTACTGGAATGTACTCATTGCTGAATGTCTGTCATTATGTCATTTACAGGTACCTTTCTGGGGATTCCATTGCTCTCTTTCCCAACGGCACAGGGACTGGCTTCTCTTCCTCTCCTACGTCTCTCTTTGTCCCAACACCACCCAGTATTCTCCATCTGACAAGCCAGCAGCTCCTCAGATCACCATGCAGAACTTCTTCCTCCTCTCTTCCTGGTCGTCTCAACAGGGCACTCTCGCTGGGCACCATCCCCTCCTTGGCCAGAGCAGGTCAGTGTGCCTGAAACTTTCCAGCCCAATGGAAATGACAACAGAGTGGTGCTTCAGAAGGGAATGGGCTGTGAGTTACCCACAGCTTTTAGTCCTGTTGAGGGATTGCTGCTCCTGTGGCACAGAGAAGTATCCAGCATTGGTAATTTAATTTCTGGCATTAGGAAGTTGCTCAGCGTGCCATTGCCATCCTGGTGAAACACAGTCTCTGCTGTGGATTTACTGAAACCCAGAAGCCTCTCCAGGCATTCATAGCAACATGACACAAGCTACAAGGCTGTGTGTGGGAGAGAGACAGAAGGAGCAGTTGGACACAGGAATGGAGAAGAGCAGCTTTTGGGGGTGATTTGGAGCATTGGGATAACTGATCTGGCAAGAGTGATTGTTCCCTTCCTTCCAGCTGCTTTGTGCAGTTTGCTTTTCTTGCAGGGAGCAGAGCTGAAGGCAGGCTCTTCCCTAAGTCTGGATTTGATATGCATTAGCACAACTATTGAAGCTGATTTAAAGACTCCATTTCCTCTTGTTTTTAAGGGCTCTGTATGATCTAGGAAAGATTTATAGGCCTAAGGAAAGACTCTCTCCCAGTAACTCCATAAGCTCTCAGTTTTGCTGTGCTTGAAACTAACAGATGGGAAACCGTGTTGAAATGCTATTCTCCATCCAAGGAGAGCTAAGCTTTCCCCTGTCACTAACTGATTACCAGAAGGTCAGAGGGCAAAATGTGGCATTTTCTAGGATAACACTGCAGCAGAGAGAGCAGTCTTGCAGGGATTTTATAGTTAATTTGACCTTTCTCTAGCTCACACTGCCAGCAGTTTTTCCAGATCCACTAAGAGCAAGAGAAAGACCAGTCATGCCAACCTTCCAGCAGTGTGGCAGCTTTTGGCACAGCCTTTTACTTTTCCATTTACTGAGCTGCCACTGATAGGGCAAGTGCAAACACATTGGATGGCTGGGATGCCCCCTGCACACTAAACCACCCTGCTGACGTCTGGGATCCCTTTTGCTAAGGTGCAAAATCACACAGACTGGAGTGAGTGTGCTGTCAAGGCTGAATATTTTTCACAAACAGCAACGTGTTCCATTTCCAAAGCTGTTTGCCTAGAATTAGGTAAACCAAGGGCCTAATAATTCTTTTAAGTTCTGAGGTTTCATTTGTAGCACTTATTTTTCTTGATTTCAGTACTTTTCTTTGATTTTGTTTTTGTTCTTGTGTTTGTTTGTTTGGAGTTTTTTGGGGTTTTTTTTCCCCCTCTCCCTCATTATTTTGACAGGTAGATCAGAAAAGGTATACAACCCTATCTTCACCTTCTTTCATTTAGAGTGGAGGCAAGACAGGCCCAGGATTGTTTTTGGAGCCTGCTGGACACATCTGTTCTGTGGCAGCTGGGAAAACTGGATTATTCTAACCCTGGCATGTAGCCTGCCCAGGAAAATAGGGACATTTCTCCTGCCTACATTTAACAGCCATCCCCTTCTAAGATTGATGGCAAGATTATGCATGAAGGATAGACTTCCAGTAGCTGAGCCAGCCGGGTTCAAAATGTTTCATTCTTGTTTTGTAGATTCTGGCTACTTGTTCAGTGGAAGTCGACCAGCCTCACAGTCATCTCAGTCCAAGGAATCTCCTACATCAGGTAATGCAACAGTCTTTGCAGGATTTGCAGTGAACGGGTTGAAACATGTGATCCAAGTTTAATTCTTTCCTCCCTGCTCACATCCCAGTGAAAATGTCACTTTTTGCTGTTAGAAATGCTGCAGAGAGTTCCAACTAAGAGTGGAATTGCATTAAAATAAAGTGCTGTGTGTTGGATGTCCTTCTCCCTGGGACAACTCACAGTGAGATCAATGAGACAAAGCAAGGATCCCCTCCCCTCTACAGCTATGATAGGAGATTTCAAACTGTTCCTGGGGCAATTCTTTTGTTTCATGTTCTTTCCCCAGCCCAAGGAACTGCTACTTTGGCAACCCTGTCTGCTCTGCCCTTGTGCTCCCCCAGTGACCTGTCTGTCACCCTCCTGACCCCAAATGGATCCTTTGGCTGTTTGTGTTGCTTTAGTGTTTGCTTCTGGGAATGCATCTCATCCTAGGCTGATGCCCTTTTGCAGCCCTCCCTGTGTGCTGAGACCCCAACAGCCTTTGGGGACGTGCCCCAAACCAGCCTGGGGAATGCAGGCTTTCCTGAAATGACACAACTGAGCAGAGGGAAAGCACACCCTGCTTCTGATAATCCTACCTCTAGTCTAAGTCATTCTTGACTGTACCAAAGCCCATGTGGAATTCCTCCCAGTGTAGAAGGTGGAATGAATAACGGGTTTTAGTACAAGATATTTTGAACATTTGCAACTCCTCTTCCCTTTCCATGTGGAGTGGTTAAAGTGAACTGTGCCTCCTATATTTGCATGATGATCTTCACATTTTCTCTTTGGGGTTGTTTCCATTTCAGAGCACTTCTCCCTGCTGTCTGGGAGCTGTGCTCCCTCCCGCATCCCCTCCCCAGCCCCATCCGTGGCAGGCTCTGTGACCTCCAGCTCCAGCTCCTTGCGGTACCGCCGGCCACTCATCAGCCCTGCCCGCCTGAACCTGAAAGGACAGAAGCTGTTGCTTTTCCCATCTCAGAACGAAGCTCTGCTCACCCCAACGAGCTCAGAGGAGCACACCCACTCCGACAGCAACATCTTTGCCACCGAGTTGTCCTCCTTTCCAAAGAAGAACCTCAGCGAGCGGGGAATGCATGGTACGCTGCAGCCTGCTGCACTCCTGGGAAAGCATTTGTAGGAAGGAATTGGCCTGCAAGCACAGGCATGCATCATCTAGGCCACACAATAGATGGGAAACCTCCAGGAAAAAAACAGGTGGTGATGACTGTTAGGCTACCAAAACTCCCTTAAGAATTCACTGGCCTGGAGAGTCTCTTATCTGCCAAAACAGATGTCCTTTGCTCACCTAGTGGTGCCCCAAGGATACTGCTGCCCTGCCTTCTCCCTTGTCTGGATAACTCCTTTAACCACGGTTGTGGTGATGTGGATGTGGACAGTGTATGACATGCACATGCAGGTGACTTCTGCTGCACAGCAGTGACATTTGCCTTTTTTTTTCCAGTTCTTGTCCTCAATCCTTTCATTATTTCACCAGGCAACCATTCATTACTCATGTCTAGCTTTAGTCTGGTGACTAAAGCCACTTTGGGCTTCCCCTCGTGCCTTCTGAATTTCTGTATCTTTTTCTCCTTGCAGATATGAGATCTGCTGTGGAAGGAGGGAGCATTTGCAGTGACAATTCCGTCAAGAAGGAGGATCACTCATCACACTCATCTACCTGTGTAGTAGACACAACTACCAAAGGGGAAGATTTGACAGGCTGGAGAGGTAAGTGCAAGTCATGTGAGTGCTTCATGTATGTGTGAGCATTTCTGTGAGGGTAAATGAGACCTTTCCTATGCTGCAGTAGTGATCTGATCTTGAGGTGAAATGACTAGTAGCAAAATGGATCTTCTGCCTGCTTTGCTAAGACCCTAATAAAGTTATTCCAGTTCTTTGGACTGTCTGAAGAATATTGACAGTGCTAAACTGAAACAGAAGGGAAGGGGTGAGGATGCGGGTGTTGAGGAGAGCGATGAGATGAAAATAGAAACAAAGAGTGCAGTGGAATTTTTCCTGACAGGAGAAGTGCTTCAGCAATTTCTGCTTAGCGAGAAAGAGCACAACATGTATTCAATGTTATTTATCTCATCAGTTCTATAATATATCTTTCTGGTATTCCTTTTTTTCTGTGTGTTGTCCTCTTCTGCAAAGGTCGTTTTGGTAACTCTGCTCTCCGAGGCCTGCTAGCCGTGAGTCTGACTCTCAATGCCATCTTCACATCAGCCTATGTCTACAGGAGCCTGCGTTGATTTGTGCCAACACTCCCTTTCTTTCTGATTCCACCTGCTCTGAGAAGACAAGAAGAACTCAACCACGGCTTCATGTCTAATGGCCATGCCACTGGTGCATGCTGTTTTTTAAAAAACTACTGTTTGCTCAGCTGTCATGACAAGGAACCCAGGTAGCTGCTGCTATCACTTCCAGGTAGAACATACCACTGGATTGTCCCTTGGAGGTGGCAAGCAGAATTGCCAGAAAGTTCCAGTTCAAATCAAGAGGCCGGTCAAATGGCCCACGCACTTTCTTTCAAAGGAACTGACCTGAGACACAAGCCTGAAAATGTGTAAGCTACATTTTTAGGAACCTATCCCCAGATCTTCTCTCTGACATATTAACCTCGTGCTGATGGTGCTGGTAAAATGAGGAGAATTAGAACAAATGCTGGAGCTCCAGCTGGAGCTGGAGAAGAGAGCTTTAGTAGCTGGTGCTGGGCTTTGGCTTCTGAAACAGCATTCCCAGCCTCTTTGCCCAGTGGTTTCTCTTCTCTTCCCTTTGGCACTCTCCTCTAAACTATCAATGGATTTTCTTTCGTTGCCTTAAGCTTGCCTAAGCATGTGGGTGACCTTGGCTGCTTTGTCATATTCTTGCATATTTTATGTCCATGTGCTTCCACCTGGGCTGTGCCCTGAGGCCACTGTCACCAGCTGCCATCCTGGTCCTGGTTCTCAGAAGCTGTTCTGCAGTACCCCACCAGCACTGTTGCTGTAGGTATGCACAAACCCCAAACAATTCCTCCCTTTGTGGTTTGCATTCAAAGGAACCTGGTGTTTTGCTTTACCCAAGAGGTATTCATTCAGTTACCATGAATTCTGTCAGAAGAAAGGATCCCTGTGTGATTTGCACAGTAGTCAAAGAGCTTCAGCTCACAGCTCTGACCGCTGGTGTTTTCACTGAAGCAACGAGTGGCAAAGCTTGTTCTTGCTGTAAATTGCACAAATCTGTTCAGTTAGAAGACATGTGAGGAGCTGTCTGATTGTATATACTTATCCAGAAACTTTATGCCTCAATCTGATAGTGGGATTTGCTAAGTAACCATTTAAGATAATTCTTATTTAGTTAAATGCCAAGGTGCTCTCAGTGGGAAATACTAACCCTGCTTCTGGACCAGCCTTCTGGGTTGATTCTTCTTTTCTAACCCAATGGAATTAGCCCTAGATTTTCAAAAGCAGTTTATAATTTGGGCACTTCTGCTCTTGGGTGAGTCTTCAGCATTGCTTAGAATTCAGGGGCCATCAGAGTATTGCATTAAATGCTCTAAATCATTTAGTACATCTTAGGGAAAAAAATCTTTATATTGTTTTGATTCTTAAATCCCAACATGTCAAGGATACCTGGTGAAATGAGAGCCAACTGACATTAGCTATGTGTTTCCTGAAGCAGGAGTGACTATTTAGAGTTTTGTCTATTGTCGCTTCCTTTGGGCTCCTTTACCTCAAACTTGCTTTCTCTTTTCCTCACCCCATTGTCCTGTCTTTGCATCTTGAATTATGGTGTTATGCTTACTGTGTCTTTTCCTCCCCTTTAGTTCTGCTGCTGTTCCCTGTGCTGTATTCCTGCATGTGCACAGAAACAAGAGTATCTCTGATGATAATTCCCTGCCCTGAACCTGAAATTCACCCCTCAGAGTAATGATCACTCTTCCTTTCACTTAATTTTTTTCTTGCATGTTTTGAGTTCCTACCACAGCCTCACTTAGTCCATCATGTGAGTGAGAGCCACACTCTGATCAGCATGCTCTATGGCAGATTAAATGGGACTTCACTGCTGGTGATCTGAGCACTGAAAAATTCTCTCTTTGGCTCTTCCATTTCTTCCTGCATTGTTTCAGCAGCCCAATTGCAGCCACTCTGCCCCGTCCTCCCTTGTTAGTGAGACCTGCTCATCACCTACTCTGTCTTATAGGCAGGGACAGAGCTCTGCCCACTCGTGCTGATCTGAGAGGCTGTGGAAATGCCACTCCTGACTCTGCACCCTTCTCTCAGCCTCTTTGGAGTGCTGGTGAAGGGCTGCACAGCCGCCACCTCCAAGACAAAGGCCTAGATCCAGGGTGGAGAACTTTAACAGAAAGATGTGCTGCAGGTTGACAATTAATTATCTTGTAGTTTGTTTGAATTGCTCCCTGTAGCCAAACCTGATCCATAACCTTGCTTTTTAAGAGATTTTTGTCCCTTTTATAGAATTCTGCAGGCTCACTTGAGCATGTGTGTAGGCACGATCCTAGCAGGCCAACTTACAAGCTTCTGTTGAGACTTTGCAGTTTGAGTTTGATGATATCCTGGTGCAGTGTGTGACATCACATTCACTGATCCTTATCCTGACTTCCAGCATACCCAGGGGGCTCCTATGCAGAGACAAGCCTGCCAGAGAATATTGTGGGTTTCCTTGTCTTTATTATGCCAACAGATGTGCACTGTGACTTCACGTATGCAAACTTCCCACTTTCACCTCCCAGTCTGCGCTGAGTTTTACCATCACCCTCACCTGGAATCCAAGTTGGTCTCTGTCTCTACCAGATTGCACTACAAATTCTCTCCTCCTTTTCAGCAACCAAGGAGCTGCAGCCTCTCAACGCACCTCTTTCTGCCCATATTCCAGAACAGGAACACTTTAACCTGTCACTGCACTTCTGAATCTGCTTACTGAAACTGTTCCTGGAAGGGTGTTTGGTGACCTTGTCCAAAGCAGTATAAAGACTTTGGATTTTATTGCTGAAGAGGGAAGACAACCAGCTTTTTCATTCTGGTGCTAGAACACTCACCAGTGGTGCTTTCACAGCTGTGAAGCCTTCGTTTGAATAGTACACGAGAATATGTGTGTGTGTGTGCATGCGTATGTATAAAAACACTTGGAGGGTTTCTTCATTTCAAAAGATCTGAGCCCATGTTTGTCTTTATATTGTTGGCCTTAATCTTGCTCTTAGATACTGTGTCTCTCTTGCTGCTGTTTTCTATATGAAGCTGGGTTAGAGGAAAACAAAATATTATCTGGTCCCCCTGTAATAATCTTTGTTGACTGATGATGTTGATCTTCATACAGTGTTGTTCAGGGGTGAGATTTTATTTTTCTAACATTTTTCCTACTGTAAAAACTGTTGGAGTGTATGGAATGGAAAAGATATTTACAAGGTGGTCTGAAAAAGGTTTGAGCATTACTTTATTAATACCAACAATTATGAGCAGGTGGGATACGTGAGCTCCATTTCCAGACCTTTTCCATTACCTACCTTCCTTTGAAAATGCCCAGGTGCTTTTCCTTTGGATATGGGCTTGTTCTGAGACCTTGCAGAGACTTTTGATGATTTTGCTGTTCTGAATTAGGAAGAAGTTGGATTCTAGGGTCTGGTTCCAGTTCTGCAGTCTGGGTAGTTTGATAGATGTGACAAATATTATGCACGTACCTATTTGATGGGGTGGAGCTGGTAGAATGAGTTGCTCATTTCTGAAGGTCATCATGTATTTCTACATGAGATCTTAGACATGAAATTGGTCACTGTGGCAATGTGGGGAAAAAACTCATTTGCCAGATTCACTGAATTTTAGATTGTCTGCTCAAGCAACAGATTTGGCCTGTGAATGTTTTATTCCCACTCCCTCTTCTCGGGTGTGAGAACATCTGTAAAACACTGCTCAGCTGGCTGGATTCTTTAAAACAGGGCAGCTGGAATAAAGGGCTTGTGTTGCCTGTGGATGCTGCTATATTTTTTTCTTCCAATCACCATTCCTGGAAATAACTATGGTCTTAACCTCTCTCACAGACATTTGTTAGAAGCCTAGAAAGGGCCCATTTGGCCAATACCGCTTGTTTTTTTTTCAATATATGTTGCATCCAGAAATTATCGTCACTCTGTCCTGTGGTGGGAGTAAGGGACAGAGCATTTTTTGGATGGAGTGGGTATCTAGAGAGGCTGAGGAGGACAATTCTGAGTCCTAACCCTTATTTCCTGTGAAAGAAATATTGTATGTCATGTGTGTATACCTGTTTGGGGAGCTCTTAACACTGTACAGTTTAGTTAAATGTTTTCCAAGGGAGGAGAAGCTGTTCCTCAGAGGTTTTTAGTTCATGCTTTGTGTTTAAAGAGGAATATTTTTCTTTAAAAAATAAAAACGGATAAGTTTTCATCTTAGTGTGATTCTGTTTCTTGGGGAGCTGAATAGTTTTGGGGAAAGGGAGACTGTATTTGTGTTTGTGTGCATCTTTATAGTCTTTATTTTTTTATTTGGTAAACTAAGAGACAGGTGGCATAAGCTTTTAGACATAGGATTTCTAAGCACAGGTTTCAAAGGCTGTAGTTTTCCTCCATTTGTACTTTTATGGCTCATGTTTTAATTTGTTAAAAGATGCTGCTTATTTGTTTTAAGACGTGGCAATGTCTGAATACCTGGAGGTGTTCTGTGTGTTGCTGTGCAGGAGGAGGGGCACTTCTCAGACACTCTCCTTTCAGAAGTAGAGACCTGTTTGATTCTGGAATCTCTTTATTTTCAACAGTGGTGTTCTGTTTACTTTCTTTTCCATTACACAGGGCTAGCAGACAAAGAAGCTGTGGTCATACAGGTGAGTTTTTCCTGTGCTCCATCAAAGAGCTCCCTTCTGCTTGGTGGCAGATTTGATGTAACCAGTAGGGATGTTTCATTCTTAATAATTTAAATATTTCCATCTAGCCCAGTGAAAGTTTTCTGTTCAAAAGACCAGTAAAATACTTTTAAAATACGAGACAGCATTCTTTGACTATGGTGCTAGTTTTTGTAAACTGATAAATCATCAGTGTTTTCCTTCTGTTCCTTAAGCTTTGTAAAACTTTTGAAAAAGAGGAACCGATTCCTTCCAGACTAGCGAGTTACATTTGTTTTTTAATTAATTAATTAAGGGTGAGCAAAGAAGCCCTTTTCAGAAGAGGATGTGCATTTGAACGGCTGGCAAAGGTAGGTATCCATCATCCCGCTAGTAATTCTCCACGTCCGGATGTATTTTGAAGCGTTCAGTGGATTGCAGTGCTCGCAATAGAATCGCGACGGCAGCAGCCGGAGCTCTGCTCCCTGTGTCCCCGCTCGGCACCCGCGGGGCCAGGCTCCGCTGCGGCCGGGACGCTGAGGATGCTGCCCGGACCGGAGGTGCCCCGTGTTAAGTCACGGGTGTTCAGCCGAGCACCGAATCTCACCGCAACGGTAAGATTCGATATATTCGACTGGTTTTACTGCAGCTCCTTCCCCTTGCAGCCCTTGCCCTCCGCTCCATGCCACGCAAGGAGCCGGCGGGGCCGTTCGCCCCCCGCAGCCTTCGCCTTTGCCCCCCTCCTCGGTATTTGGGTTTGCGAAGCCAAAGCGCCGTCCTGACCCGCCCGCGAACCCAAACAGCCCGGGGCTGGCAAGGGGGGAGCAGGGAGTGGCAGAGGGTTTAGAGGGACGGCGCGGCGGGGGCTGCGGGGCCATGGGGGACGCGGAGCCCGGGGAGGCTGCGGGCGGCCCGGCGGCGGAGGGGCTGCAAAAGCCGCCTTATTCCTACGTGGCTCTGATCGCCATGGCCATCCGGGCCAGCCCCGAGCAGCGCCTGCCCCTCAGCGGCATCTACGCCTACATCGCGGGCCGCTTCCCTTACTACCGCGGCGGCCCGCAGGGCTGGCGGAACAGCGTCCGCCACAACCTCAGCCTCAACCCCTGCTTCCGCCGCCTGCCCCGCCGCCCCGGTCCCGCCGCTCCCCGCCGCGGCTCCGACTGGGCGCTGGATCCCGCTTTCCACGACATGTTCCCGGGGGGCGACTATCGCCGCCGCCGCCGCCGCTGCCCGCGCCGCCCGCAGCCGCCGCCGCCTCCCGCCGCGCCGCCCCCGCCGCCCCCCGCCGCCGTGCCCTGGCCGCTGCCGCTGCCGCCGCCGCCGCTGCCCGCCTGCCCGCACGGGCCCTGCCCGGCCCTGGCGCTGCCCCGGGGCTACCTCTGTCCCGAGCTGCCCGGCTGGGCCCCCCCCGCCTTCCTGGGGCCGCCCGCCTGGCCCATGCCCGGCGGGACCGGGGCGGCTCCGCGCCCCGCCGAGCTGGAGCTCGGGGTTCCCGGCGAGCTGGGGGGGAAGCTGCCCTCCTCCTTCCCCTGAGATCCCGAGCTGCGCTGCCCCGGGACCGGCGGGCTCCTGTTTGGCTGAGCTGGAGTCGGTTCCTTGCGGGTTCTCGGGGTGCTTCTGCATCGCGACTGAATTCCCGAGAACGGGGCTTACTGAGACGGCTCAGCTGTTGGAAATGCCTGATTGTTTTTTGGTGCTTCTGCATCTCGACTGAATCTTTTTTGTGAGAAAGGGACTTAAAAACGCTCAGCTGTTGGAAATGCCTGGAGGTTTCGGGGTGCTTTTGCATCCCGACTGAGAAAGGGACTTCAAACCCCTCAGCTATTGGAAGTGCCTGAAGGAAGACTGGTTCGGAAAGCTCCGGTTGCAGTGACTAACGTGTGCCCCCTTGTTTCCTTCATTCCTCGGTGCTGTCCGGAGTGCGGATTGTGCTTCCCTACTGCTTCCTGGGTTTGGATTTGGGGATGGGTTGGGGGGGTGCGATTTTGTTGTTTGAACCTTCAGGCAAACCTGAAAGGGAGCTACAGAGCTTGAGCGAACTAATCAGCATCTTGGGGCTTTATGAAGAGTTCTGTAGGTTCTTGCAAAAGTGAGACTTTGTTCATGCAGAGAAAATATTTTTTCAAGTGTCCTTAAACTACTTTTGGAGCTATTCTTGCAAGGTTTATGAAAAAAAAAGCAATGTGTCTTTGTTTTGGGGGACAACAAAACCCAAAGATCTTTGGTCTAATACTAGTAATCTTGTGGTTTTGTATTCAAGTGAATTTATAAGGGATTTTTCATACAGTAAAGGGTTATTTTATATTGTTGCTTGTTATATATGTTTATATATGCTCACTGTTAATGTGTTTAAATGATGCTATAATTACTATGTAAGGATTTTTTCCCCTTTTAATTTCAAAGGGAGTAGTTTTCTGTTTTTCCCTTAGAATAAGGGTTCAGGGACAAAATGTGCTTTGAGAGAAGAGCTCAAATACAGTTACGTGAAGAGCAGCACTTGTTTTATGTTCTGTTTTATGACATGTTTAATAAATAGTATTTCCTAAGGGTTGTGGCTTCATAAATGACATAAACTATCTTCGTAGAATCACAGACTGGTTTGGGTTGGGAGGGACCTTAAGGATCACTTAGATCCAACCCCCTGCATGGGCAGGGACACCTCCCACCAGCCCAGGCTGCCCCAAGCCCCATCCAACCTGCCCTTCAACGCTGCCAGGGACGGGGCAGCCACAGCTTCTCTGAGCAACCCGTTCCAGTGTCTGTCTCACCACTTTCACAGCAAAGGATTTCTTCCTAAAATCTCATATAAATCTTCCCTCTTTCAGCTTGAAACTGCTCCCCCTTGTCCTATTACTCCATGACCTTGTAAAAAGTCCCTCCCCGGCTTTCCTGTAGCCCCTTCAGGCACAGGAAGGTGCTTTAAGGTCTCCCTGGAGCCTTCTCCAGGCTGAACAACCCCAGCACTCTCAGCCTGTCTCCATAGGAAAGGGTCTCCAGCCCTTTGATCATCTTCATGGCCCTGGAGATTTTGCCTGACCTCCTTTTTGTTGGGATGCTTTGCTCCTGAGCTTGGAGGAGCTGAGCCTTGAACATTAACCAGCTTTCTTAGGCTCCTTTTTCTTCCAGAGTGTTCTTGACAATCCTTGAAAGAAGGGGCAACTTAAATCCAGTTTTATATTGTTATTTCATACTTTCGTATACTTACAAAGTGATTCTGGATGTCATTAAATTCTAGCAATAGAAATACTATTAGATTTAGTGGGCGCAACAACTTTACGGTTGCTCGTACAGGATGCCAAATGTTAAAGATTCTGCAGATTTATGATTTTTCAGGTTGCCTTTTGTTTTCATTTGCTCCCATTTTTCACACTACATGAATGCTAAACCCCTTGCAATACTTTGAAAAACTCCGCACTTTATAAAATCAGTTCAGGGCCCGAAGTGGAATGTAAGCTGCATTTTGAAGCTAGTGGTAGGTCTGTATGTAATTGAAACAAATTCTTCTATGGCTTTTGTTTTAAATAGTATATGGTTCTTCTTTGGCAAAGTTTTCAAGTCCCTGCTGTGCTCTGGAGCAGATGTGAACAATACAGTTCTGTGAAACTACAGCTGCTGAATTTTGGGCATTAAATACAGCTTCTGGTCACTGATTTAGGTATTGGGGGGGGGAATCCTATAAATAATCATATACTTGGGGAAATGCCTTTCCTCCCCCTTGCCCAAGGCTCACTTTAAGCCAAACACACTTCTTCCTAATCTCAATTTCCCTCGTTTTTGCCAAGATGTGTGCTCAGCCCATCCCCATTTTCTTTGGGGAGGTGGCCGAGTTGTGCAGGAGGTTGGTTGTCTGCATAAAGATTTTTGTCTGTTGCTTTTGGTGCTGCTTAGTGATTCTTCATCACCTGTGGGCAGCAGGCTCTCAGCAGGGTGTCTGGGTCGCAGTCTGGGTCGACTAAACCGTGCTAATTGTGCCCTCCTGTGGGAGTGCAGCAAAGGCCGCCATTTATCCCCAGTGCAGGCTGCAAAGCAGGGGGCTTTTTGAGAAGATTTCTCTGGTTTTTGGTTCTTTTTTTTAAAAAGTGGGATACCCCATCTTGGAGAGGAGCAACAGCGACTCCAGGTTCTGGAGAGCTAGTTCGTCGTTTACCTCAGGGAACCGTGTTGCGCACAGGGGCAGTTTTGGCGGGAGCGGCGCTGCCCTCAGCCCGCCCGCGGCCGCCGCAGCTCCGCGGCTCTGACCGGACCCTCCAGAAGCTTCCCTGCAGCTCCCGCCGGCCTCGGGGCTCCCGAAAGTTCTTGTAAGGCCCGAATCTCTGTGTGGAAAGCAGATCTGCGCAGGGACGGTTGCTTTTGGAGCAGTTTTCTGTCAGGGCTGAGGTAAGTAACGGTAAGCTGGGTCGCCTGAGGGGACCTCGCTGCCTTCCCGGTTGTGGGTGTTATCTCGTGGGTTCCCCCACTGAGTGCATAGACGTGGCTACTTTTATGTGCCCTTAGGGAAAGGTTATTCATGCCCCCGTTATTCCCCTTGGAAATAAGAGTTTGTAAGGAGTGCGTGAGGGGGATTTTACAGGCTGAAGACAGCAGTCCAGGTGGTTTTCTGAGAGGCCCTGTGGCTCATGAGGCGCCCAGCAGCGTTGGCTTTGTGTGGGTTCAGAGAGGTATTTATTGCTAAGTTCTGCTTAGTGTGTGCTGTGGTAGCAGCTACGGGCTTCAGACCTAGGCGAGGTCCAGGCTGAGACAGGCAGAACAAAAAAAATTGTTTACACTTACAGACATTTACAGCAATTTACAACTAAGCAAGCGCTTTACTGCACAGGTTGTCCAGATCATGTAATCATGTATTTAGAAAGAAACAGACAGGTTATACTAAAAAATTGACTTTATTTTGAGGTTTTGCCACTTCTTTTTGGTTGCTTTTTCCATCTTTAGCTTTCAGATGACTGTGATTCTAGTGTCTGAAGCATCCATTCTCACACAGGAGTTGAGGAGTGAAATTATTAGCTACATCTGGTCCAAGGTTTTTGAAATGAACTAGTGAATTTGGGTCCTGGACACATGATACTCTCAATTTCTTTTCATTATCAAGTATTTAAAAGTGTTTCAATTTGGACTTGTACATTTGCACTTACATTTGGAAATGACTAGTTTAGTATTATTCCCCTATTTTTGCTAATTTAGTAACTGGAATTTCTTTTGTCTGAAGCCTTTCACAGACTGTTGTATTGTTCATCTTTGTATGTGAGTCTCTTGAGTAAATGAATGATCTTTCCAGTTAATTTTGGCTTTTAAAGTGGTTGGGGGAGGGAGGTGTTTCTTGGTGTTTGGAGATGGGTTTTTTCTGTTTTGTTGAGGGTTTATTTTGTTAAGTCTTCAAGATTTCCTGAACTTTTCTGGATGTACATAATTGTAACTGTAGTTTACCAGAAGGCTTCTGTGTAATGGTCCTCACAGCTACAGTATTCAGGCCCCTGGCATTTCTACCGAAAATGTTTACTGTCTAGAAAAGGAAATTGTGGTCAGTACATGAGCCTCTGTTTTATTCAACACTGCAGTAGAGATACTAGAAATGACATTTCAAGCTTTATATAAGTACAAATATATAGCAAGAGCTCTTTTTGTGTGTTAGGTTTCTGCAGAATAGGAAATTGATATGTGTGAGGCTAAATCCTGAAAGATAATACTGTGTATTAGAAACTGGACTTCTAAGATAAATTTTCTTTCCTGATCTTTGAGAACCACTTCTTGTTGAAAAGTGGTTTCTTAAGATGAAGTGGCAAAGGTCTGAAGGGATAGTGGGAGTGCTGCATTAAAGACAAGACTACCTCTGTCCAATGCCTGATAATATGGATTTCCCCACTGTTTATGTGAATGTATGTAGCTATATATTTGTACTAGTTGCTCAAGCACAGTACCTTGTAGTATGAGCTACCTTGTAGCTGAGTATCTTGTAGGCAGTAAAGGCTGTTAAACAAACAGTGTATCAGGCAAAAATGAAGTAATCTTAAATTTCCAGTTAAATCTGTTTTAAGCTTAACGTTGTGAATAAAGGGGCACAGGAGTTCTGTGCATCAAGAAAATACTAATAATGTTGTCAAAGTATACAAGACACAGTTTTACAATGGTTCAGTTCTTTGATCTCTCTTAAAAAATATCCAGGTATATCAAGCTTTTGAGGACACATGGAAGAGTGAAGAGCTTTCTCTTTTCTCTCCAGTGGGTTTATGTGTCGTGTTGGCCTTTAATTACTTTTAACAGCCTATTTAAATTGATACGAGTGATTTATTTGCCAGCTCTTCATTGGTTCCACAGCTTTTCCCTTTGTGATTGCCACCAGGTGGAGCGTTTGTGCCAGCAGAACAAGGTTGGAGATCGTCTCCATGCCTTCTGAAAAATCAAACAGTAAACACACCTTGAAGCAATGTCAACGGGAGATTCTAATAGTCTTAAAATGGAGATGGGAGTATGTGTTCAACTGCCGCTTTTGCCTGCAGTAGATTCTCCTGTTAACCCCTCCCAGCAGCATCCCCCATCATGCTGGGCTTGATTAATTTTTCTTAAGGTGATGGAGCCTAGGGGCAGGTCCAGTCACTACTTCTAGGAGCATCTCTCCTCATCAGTTATTTAAAAAGACAAAACAAAAACCCTAAAAGCCTAGGAAGGCTGGCTGGCTCTGCCAACAAAGAGGAGTGCTGGGAATCCCCCAGTCTCATTCAGGCACTCTCACACTTCCCCCCCCCACTCCTCACCTTTTTTCTGTGACTGGAGGAGAGGACTGGATTGTTGGCTGCATTTAAACCAGGGGAGTTGTTAATGGTTTGTGTGGCTTTTTTAGCAGCTCAGTAGTGCTGGGACCTCTCCTGTGTTTTGCATCCCTCTAACAGCAGAGGATCTTATTGGTAAGCCTCTTTCTCTTGGGTTTGTGACTGCATTTTGAAAGGAACCTCTGCTTATTTTTCTTTGCCTTATAGTCTTTCGTCAGTATTCTTATGGGTTTTATAAATGAATCACAGCCTAGCACATCCCCTTGCAAGCTGTACAGAGGCTTTGAAAATAAGTAAGGAAATACTGCATTCCCCTTTCTCACCAGTAGGTATCAGACGGTTTAATTCTTTTCCATTGTGTTGCCTCCTTCACTCCCTCCCCTTCTGGTTATAGCAGTTAAAAAAATGAGTTTATGTATTATTAACAATAGAAAGCAAGGATAGTTTGCCTGTGCACAGTGCTGAATTAGTACAAATGTGAAAGACTTTTGACAAATACAAGCTGAGTACAGCATAGGGAGGTGCTATGCTGATATCTTCGCGTGTTAAGGCCTTTAACTCTTCCTGAGCTGTCCCTCACTCAGGGATGTGGTAGTTCATTTTGTGGCTCCATATTGTGATCTGTTACTTGATGTGACTCAGATTCTTATCCCAGCTGTATTTGCTTTACATTTTGAGCCCTGGTCTCCAGCAGCACTAGCTAGGCTGCTTTTTGTGTTTGACTTTTTCTCTGGATCTGAAGATTACCAGGATTCCTGACATGGCTTCTTTTCCTTTTGTTTTATCCAGTTAGGTGTTTGACATAAGCATGGTTACATGCAGAGATAAAAGTTGGAAATACTTTCTATGAAATGGAAGCCAGTGTTTGTTTGTTGTCAGGGGTTTGCTTGACCTTTCTGTCCTGCTAGTATTTTTGACCCTAACTGTTGTTTCCTTATCTCCACCCTTTTAATCTCTCAGCCTGTGTAGAAAACTGAAAAGATAAGGGTGTGAGCAATAAAGACTCCTGCAAAATAGAAACCTTTCTGTCAGAAGTTGCCAACAGAGGGTGAGTTGGGAGAGCTGTGAATGCTGAGAGCTGCAGACAAGCTGGCCCAGTGTCCATCAGTAGAAAGATATGACTCAGAATCCTTATTCCTTAAGAAGGTTATATATGGATGTAAAAATGATGCTAAGACCAGTTTGGATGCAGCAGGTCATAGATAAAACTCTTATTAGTCTGTAGAATGGTCTATAGTCTATAGAATAGTAGCTATTTTAAGCTGTAAAACTCTTAGCAATGAGAAGATTATGTACTTTTCCTTGAAGTTTAGAGTATAAAATGGATGCAGAGCTGCCTATGGAGTGGTGTCTGTTTTGACCTGTTTCTTTTACTTTGTGGCCCTGGGACCTTCAGGGCAAGAACTATTCTTGTGTTACCTCCCAAAGCTCTTCAAGCTTTAGGAATTTTCCTACATATGAGGGACCAAGAATACTCTATCCAAGTTACAAAGAGAGCAGTGTGTCCACTGCCTGGACAGGGCTTACATCAGCCATCCCCATCAGCACAGCCTCCTGAAGAAGAGAGGGCAATTATGGGAGCTCTGGGCACTCACTCCTGCCTTTTCTACCATGCAGGAGTGGACAGTGTCAGGACTCACAGTGACAGTAAAGTGTAGCAGGCACTCCAGGGACCTCTGATACTTGTGGGTTTAGTCTGTCTCAACATCAGCTGCAGTCCTGCCTCTCCTGCCACCCCCATGACCAAGAAGAGTCTAGTGGGACGTGTTTCCCTTGGTGCTGCTGGATTTCCCCTCCGTCAGTGGCTCTCTGGCCACGCAGCTCCGTAACCAGTTTCCCGTCAAGAGCAAGTAGATTGTTTCTCACTGAAAACGTGGCCTGTGGTAAGGGGGTGGGAAGGGAAGAGGGGGTGGAGTGCGTGTTGGGGGAGATGTTGCTGCTGCAGTTTCATGCCTCAATCTTTATTCTCTCTCCTCTCTGCATGGCTTCCTGTTTTTTCACACCACTGCTCTTCGAAACAACAAGCTGCAAGCAACAGGGAGGACAGGGGGTGGAGGTTAGTAGGCTGGGAGCAGCCTCTGGAGACACTTGCAAAAGGCCTGGGTGCAGGATCTGGAAAAGGCACTGCATGCTTGTGTGTGATCCTGTCATTGTGTACCACAGAAGTGGCTCTGAGGACGTGGTGCTGTGGTATGTGTGTGCTCCTCAAAAATGCATTGCTTATTGGCAAGTTGTATTCCTCAGTTACTCTTGAATGGACAAAACTACAATTTGTCCTAGTACTTAGGCATCTTGTGACAATTAGTCAGTGTCAGAATAATGCTGAAAGATGAGTCCCTAGTGCTGATTCCTGCAGAATTTGGGATTTTATACTTTTTAAAAAAAAAAAAAAAGCCATGCAGTCCAGTTTTGCTTAGTGTGTAAAATGAGCAAGCATCTAGTTTGAAGTGCAACAGTTATGAGTTGCCCTTGCCTTTCCATGACCTTGGGTAGCTGGCAGCTTGTACAAAGCCTAGTGGACTGCTCGGAGAAGTGATTGCTAAATTGAGCCAGGCAGCAGTTGGTGATGGTTTGCAAAGACTGAAGATTCTTGAGCCACGACTTCTGTTTTTCATGTGCCTGACAGCATTCATAAAAACAAAGAAGTTGCATTAGGAACTCTGCAGTCAGTGTAATTCCTGTATTTACTGTTGTGCTTTCTCCCCTCTGTTTTGAGAGGGGAAAGTGGTCTGTTTGATCATCAGTAAAAGGCCAAATTGTAGAAAGCTATTTCTAGGATATCATCAGGTTGAGGGATCTGTGTCATGAGGTGTCTTGCTTGAGTCAAACCTATAGCAGAATTCCCTCCTGAACAGGACTTGTTAACAATGATGTTTGAAAACATACTTTTCAGTCTCAACTAGTTAAATCCGTAACTAATCTTTGGTAGATGAATTATTTGTAGGGTTGAGAGAGCATCTGTACCATATAGGACCAGTGTCATGTTTTTAGTTCCTGATTTAAGCCTGTGATCGATGCCACCTGCTATAGAGGCTCAAGGAGTCCTGTCCTCTAGTCAGTATCATTGTTGCAGAATGGGAGATCACTTTTAATCTGAAATCACCATGCTGCTGCCTTGTCTGCCAGGGAGACAAAAGATAAATTCTCTAGAATAAAGCAAATTTTGAGACAGGGAGCTGGATGGCTGCAGGTAACTTTGATTCAAGGCATGACACAAATAGGTGTTTCTGAGATGTTATTTTTGTTGGTGACATCAGACCTTTGGTTTACTAACACGTTGCTAAGTGACTTCAAAAGCTGCTCCTCTGGATAAGAGTTGAAGTGTCTGGGGAAAGGTAAATAGAGGATTAGGTTGCAAAGTCTTGTTCTGGCAATGGTTTCCCTCCACAGGAGGTGGATGGGCAGCCAACTGAGCACAGCTGCTTGCAGAATTCTGTGCTTGCCAGATAGTGCTGTAGGAAGGAGATGAAAAATGGCAAAGATGGCATCAATTATTGAGTCTTGTAAAAATAATTAGCAAGACAACAGCAGGCAAATGGACAGGGAGGAGGAGAAAAACAGCTGCCAAAGCATGGAAAGATAGGACTTAACTGGAGATAAAAGAGGAAAGGGAATTGGATAAGGCATCCCTTTAATCAGTGACTGGGGAGAGAGATGAAAAATTAATGGATGAGCTTTGCATGCACATTAGAGCAAGGCAAGGAGGGAGGGGGCATCTCCTCACTTAAGTTGCCCACCCTTGGCTTCCACCAAAGGCCCCTGCAGATTAAATGCCATTTTTGTGGCTTTTCAACAAATGTTGCTAGTGGTACCAAATATGACCAGAGATACAAGAAGAGGCAAGAACAGATTAAGCAAATGTTTGTTGAAAAGGATTGCCTGGCTTTTCCATATATGTATTGGTACCAGGGCTGTGAAGGAACTGGACAGAATTCTGGTTAGTCCGGGTTCTCAAATGACAGGAACAGGCTTCCATTAGGATCCCATTTTCTCCTTCATTTTCCAGTTCCTTCCAGAGTTACCAGCAAGCATATGAATGATTTTTGCTGTGTAATGCTGTGGTCTCTGATCTGTGGGCAGAGCTGTCTACTGTGATACAAGGATGTAGTTAATAAGATTTCACAGTGAGTCTCTACTGTGTGCTGAATGAATGAAACTTAGTGACTTCGTGGTGATGCCTGTTCTGTCTTCCAGATTAATTCCTAGGGTCATTATCCTCCTGGATTTGTTTCCCATGACAAGTCTTCCAGGTACCTCTGCCTGGAATTTAGCAGATGCTCTCTGCCCTTGGGAGAGCTGTGTTCTCTCACCCGGCTCTATACAATCTCTTGCAGAGATCTTTTTCTATACTACCTAAGCAGATTTTTTGTTTAACCTGTGTGATGCACACAGCATAAAAGCTCCAACTGTCTTGTTGCAAGCTTGCTCCTTGCCTTCAAGGAGAGTCAACTACACATATGTAGTAGAGGGTGACTCAGTCACCCATGATAAGATCTAACGGGTATCTTAATTGAAGTAAATAAACAAGTATCAGCATAGACTTACTGGCTGTCTTTACTAGAGGTCAGTTGCTTCTCTGTAATGAAAAGTTTCAGGGAAACTTTGGGGGAATTTGCACACTTGCAATCAGAGCTGCTGACTCCTCATTCAGAGCAGAGAAAAACATTGTTTTCAGAATCGGGCTGCCTTTTTTTTTTATGGCTTCTTCCTCTGTTTGTTGCAACATATGAGAAGCAGCATAACTGCTTTTAATTTTCTGCTTTAAGACCGATCCCATGGTAGTAAGTGGGGAGTACTGCTGGGCAATTCACACTCTGTGTCTTCTCCTGATGCTGCTAGGGTGGAGGAAGAC
The DNA here is from genome assembly GCF_020740795.1 of Apus apus. NCBI lineage: Eukaryota > Metazoa > Chordata > Aves > Apodiformes > Apodidae > Apus > Apus apus. The sequence continues at coordinate 4,030,077 of NC_067301.1, forward strand.
CTCTTTCCTTTGGACTCAGATGGTGGGATCATTGTTTACTGGGCTTATTTTGTCTTTGGACAGAACTGCCAGGACATAACCAAAGCATGGCCAAGGTAGCAGATGCTACCATCTGTTGATAACTGATGTGTGAAAACACCATCAAGAAGTTGACAAAAAAATTAATCAGCTTTTGATTGTCCCTTGGCTGGTCATTTTGTTATCTCTAAGGTGCCTGAAGGGAAAGACTTTGTTCTGTGAGCTGTGCAAGTTTGTCAGGTTGCTGGGTAAGTTGGTCAGGTGCTCTCATCTTTATTTCTTTGGTTTGGGGTTTTGTTTTTGTTTTGTTTTCAACATAACAGGATTTCACATGCTGATTTTTGTAAATTGAGTAGACTTTCAGCTGCCTTCCCTCCTTTGCTCAGCTGGACCCCACAAAAGTTCAGAAAGAGGGGTAGGGAAAAATGCTGTGGTGCTCTGGATGGAGCAGTCCCCAATGCCAAGTAATATGTTATCAATAAATGTGCTGGTGGTGTCCATTATCAGAGGTAAAAGGAAGATAAAAGAAAGGAGGAAAAAGACTGTCTGCTGTTTCAGGAACAGAAAGTAGTGCCAGCCTCTGTTCCCCCACTGCTGAGTATGACCTCCCAGCATAGAGAGTGCACGGGAATAGGCAGCAGCAATCATTAAGTCATTGAAGGAAGAGAAGAATGGTAAATTAATAATGTGCATGGAGGAAGAGTCAGGGCATGACCTGTTAGCAGAGTGGTCTACAAGTAGGTGCTGTGGTTTGGGTTGTTTGTAATGGCATGATTTTAAAAGTCCATGTGGCATCATCAGAAGCTCTGTGCCTTGAGAGGACATTTGTGTGGCTCCAATGTGGGAGCTGGTGAAAGAGACAAGCATGACAGGCTGGGAAATGGCCCAGAAAGAGAAATGCTTCAGTAAAAGGAGAAGTCTGAGGGAGGAGGAAGGCTGTATTTTTAGTGTCAAAGGGCTTGTGAATTTCTTTAGTTTTTGCCACAGAAGGAATCACATGTAGTAACTAGGTATATTTTTGTTGGGGGTTTTTGGAGGTGGGGAGGAAATGTCTTTCAAGGCCCTTTTCTTTGCAAACTCTTATTTAGAGTTGAGTGAGCATCTTGCCTCCCCAAAGTGTCCCAAAGGAGTCTGGCAGGTGAGCAGGTGGGTGGTTTGTGGTTGTCACAGAAACAGGCAGGAAATGCTGCCATTAGTGGTTTGTTTGGGTGCTCTGTCCTGTGTCTGTAGCAGGCTTGTTAACCTGTTGGGCATCTGCTGAGCTACACATCTAGCAAGTATCTAGCAAGATAGCCACAACAAGAGGCATTGTTAGTCATGTTTTACTTTCTCCCCTGACATCTCCAGCCTGCATAGGCTGAGACAGTTGCTGATACAGTCTGCAGTTTTGCAAGCCATGTCCGTTTGCACCATGGTGACAATGCTGGGAATGCCCAGCTTGCAAAGCGCAGCAGGCTTCATGCTACAGGCAGTTCAGTGGCCCTGAGCTCTGTGGGCACTGTTGAAGCCAGTGCTTCCTAACAAAACATCTACCTCAAGACCTGGTGTCTCTCACCTCTCGGAGCAAAGCAGGCAAAGTTTCCTACTGATGCCCATTGTGAGAGAGCTGCCCTTTGGCTGAGAATATAGCAGTTCAAAATGGGATGGTGAAGAGACACTCTTTGCTGACACTAACAGAAATGAAATAGTTCCCTTTTCTGGTGCCTTATTTCTTGTTGCTAATTCTTTCAAAACCTTTCTTTCTAGAAGTAGGGCTTTATGGTCAGGTCACTGGAAACAAACTACATCCCCTCTTGTGGTACTGTAGTTGGTCTGTGTGTTCAAGTGGTTTCCATGTTTCTTGGTATTTCCAAGATAATTTCCTTCTCAAAGTCACACAAAGCTTTGTGGCTTGGCAATGTCCTTTGGCAATATTACATACCAATAAGCTGGCACTTATGGAAAGAGGCAGCACAGATTTCACTAATTTTTTGAATCAAATTTCCAAACCTAATTCTGAAAGCATCACCTTACTGAAGTTGTGCATGAACTCTGTGGCACAGTCCATCTCCTTTTTGACAGTGATGTGCACCTGATTTCTTCCTGTAGGCATCCAAGCATCATGCCTCTTGCTGCCTGTGAAATCTACTCACATGTGTCTGTCATTTTGTCATTTCATCCAGGAGACTTTGCTCTGTGTCTTTCTGCCTGTGGCCTTTAGAGAAAAGCAAATCGAAAATCTGGCTCCTTACTGTATGTAGCTAATTTACACAAGTCATTCAAAACAGTAAACAGAAAGTGGATAGGAGGAAGGAAATGAGAAGCTGAGTTTTTTTTCCTGTGGCAGGTAAAAGGAAATAAAATAGGAAATTCAGTGCAAAGTTATCATCTTGCTGAGCTCCTGCCAGCACCAGAGGCTGCTGGTGCTTGATAGCTGCTTTTGTTTGATGGTTTATTCTTCTTAATGTCAGGGTAAAGCTGGACTTAAGATCTCTGTGATGGTGCAGAATAGGCTTGCAGCAGAGACAGTTTAGAAAAGGGAGTTCCAGACAGTCTGCATAAGACTGAAATTTTTCCTGTTTAAAAGAAATGGGAGGTGAGTTGCTGTGTCCTTGTCATACTAATACAGAACCTGGCTATTGAGGACCTAGGGGAAATTGAAGTTATATCAAATTTGGTCTAAGATCTTTAAAGTTTTCCATCTGAGTGGCTGAGCAGTCGTACAGGCAAAGGCACGTAATTTGGGTGATTTGTGCTGTCCTCCTGTTAAAATGGGAAAATCACTTAGGTGAAGCCTCATTACTCTGGGCTGTAAAACGTACAGATATGAAGATAGACTGCAGAGTGTTCTAGTAACCAATTAAGACTGCACATGGAAACTACCATCATTCAATTGATTTAGTAATTGAATTACTATCCAGTGTTGTTTACTAATATGGACAGGTTTATTATCTGTTTAGGAGCAGATGACTTATTTAATGTGCTAGTCTCGGAGAAAGCATCAGTTAAATGAGTAAGACTTTTTTTTCCCTTCTTAGTTAAGTATTCCAGTATTTTCTTTGAAATAAGCCCTGACAGACAAATGAGCAGTGTGATTTTTCCTGGAAACTTGAAGGGAAACAAGGATTTTAAATAACTAACTTGTTTCCCTTTTTGATGATTGTTAAGGGAAGGTGAGTTACGAAGAGTGCAGTGCTTTGGCTCTGAAAGGCAGCCACTGGGATGAGGACCTGGGGTGCCAGGGGCTGAAATTATCCCTCAGGCTGTGAATTCCTGCAGATCTCTGCATTGGGGCAGATGGTTTTGGATTTGGGCTGGTGGGGAAATTTCCTGAAGGCTTTTCCCCACCAGGGTCCCATCTCTCTGTTTTTGGGTGGCTGATTTTAAAGACTTGTTAGTTTGTGGTATTCTCTGTTTTTCCACTTTTTGTGGCGATACCAGAAAAGACAGCAGTAAAGACAGGAGGAAGAAAAAAAAAAGCTGGCCTCTTAAGTGATCCAATAGAAAATGTTGCTGTTTCCACTGTTCTGAAAGGGAAACTGAGTCAGCAAGTCTGTAGCATGGCCAGTATCATGGAAAGGGGCACAAGGAGACCTGCAAAAATCCTTTGAGGCAACAAATTTAGCTTCTGAAGTGCATCCTGCTGATGTGAGGGCAGACCCAGCCTCACTTGGATCCTGGCTGCTGCCACATTTTAAAATATGATACTGTAATAATAAACAATGAGGTTTTTTATTTTGAGAGGCTCGCTCACCCTTGTAGCATATAGCACAACTGCTTAATGTAGTTAGTACTGGTCTGGTACATTTTCCCAGTCCCAGTTTTATTTAGGTTGGCTGGAATGTTTGCTTCTGTGAAATACATCTTCGTTTCTTTTTGAGTATTTTTAAAGACTTAATGAAAACAAACATTATCTATTTCTGGACAAAAATTTGAGGACAAAATTTTTGCACTTTCCTGCTACTGAAAAGAGCTAGATTTTCCTTCATCACTGTTCCCAGGGTAAAAGTTGCAGGTTTTCCTCCAGATATGTAAATTATTATTCATCAATATGTCACAGGTGGAAATTCCCCTGTTCACAAATGGAAATTTTACTCTGGTAACAGTAAAAATAATAATTTTCATTCAGCCAAAGCCATCTCTTATATTAGAAAAAAAATAAGAAAAAAATCCCTTCACATTCCTCTTCTCATTGTTGTCATTGATGACTCATGCAATGGCCTTTGCTACTTATTTCTGACTCTTAAGTGATTTTTCAGGTGGCTACTAAAAATTCTTAAAGCATTTGTCACTGGCATCTGCTTATTTTGTAACATGATACATGTATTTTGGTTTTTATGCAGAATGTATTTGTTAGATCTAAATGTTGCTTAGTTTGGAATACAAAGGTTAAACAGCAAATAAAACTAAACAAACACAAACCACTCAAATATAACAAACTGATGAGTTTGTGCAAAATATTTAGTGCAGGCAGGCACCTGTGTCTGAGTGCAGTGTGCAGACAGCCACCCACACAACAGTTTGCAAGATCTGGTCTTACTGGAACTAATTCATAAAGACCCCAAAATTCCCAAACTGGATTAAGGCTGTTTTGTTTTTTTAGTCATCTGACTTTATCACTGAGGTCTAATGTTATATTTTTTGAGAATGCAGCACTCGCTTGAACTTGAACTGTACTTATGAGTGTGGGAAGACCGGGTGCTGCTTTCCTTCTGGTAGCAAATAAAAGGAATCCCCTAACAGTAATTTCAAGACTAAATAGTGTGGTTTAATTAGGCAGGTAGTTATAATGGAAATCTGTGGGTTTAGAGATAACTCACTCTCTGGAAAAACAAATACTCCCAAGAAATGGTATTGCGCAAAAAAATGAGAGGAAAGTTGTTTGTCCCTCATGAAGAACCGATAGTGAGAAATGAGGTGTAGCTTCTGTTCATTGGTGTTTGGCATTCTTTATTTTTTATCAAAAATCTTCAACAGAAGTGAGTTTTTGAGAAGCATGCCTTGTGTGTGGGGGAGAATCACTGTGTGTATGTATTCAATTATATTTTGGAGTGATAAAGTCAACAATATTTTCTGTTGAGACATTGGTGCCTTGAATTTGTGTGGCACTAGTTAAAGACCTTAAATGACTTGTACAAACAGCAGAGCTTCACAAAATGCCCTGCCAAACATGGAAGTAATATTATCTGTATTCTGCATGCAGAGATAGAGGTGAAACAACTTTTTTAAAAGCCGTGGCATCAGCGCCAGGCTGAGGAGTAGAACATGAGTGCTTTGTTGCATTTAAGGTCATGTCCTTAGAAGCCTGAAGTCTTGGGTTTTCAGAGCAGTGTGTGTAATTTTGGTGGGGATTTTAGTTGGTGTTGGTTTGGTTTTGTGTTTTTTCCCCAAACCATTGTATGTTATGTTTTTGCAGTTGGTAACTCAAACTGTATCCCTGACAGAGCTGTGGTCTCACGTATCTTGCAGAACTGGGTCAGGAGCATCTCCTCCAATCTAGGATTTGACTAATACCTTCCACTCTGTTCTCTGGGACGTTGTGCTGATTGCAGCACCAAAACTTAAGAGAGCTTTCTTTTTCCTTAACACAATACTTGGGCACAGGCAGAGGTTGTCACTTTGAAATTCTGATGAAGAAACTACTGTATCAAACAAAGTCTCCTGGTTAATTTTGATAACCTCCTAAGGAGAACTGCGTCCAGGGATTTTGCTCCTTTAGAAGTCATGTGGTGTTGCTGAAGATCAAGGAATCTCAGCTGCTTGGTGCAGCTAACTCAGGTCAGTTCTTGTAGCTGGTTTTTCCTCTGTAAATGTTTATGGGGAAATTGTGGGGGGATCTATTGTTCTCAAGTCTGCAATATCCTTCATGTAAATGTGTAGTCACACAAATAAAACAGTATTTTTTTTCTGCGCAAGGACACCAAAACAGACCATTCTGGCCTTCAGAAGATGAGCTGTGTATTTGTGTCATCATTCACCCTTCTGTTTGTCATTCAGGGGTCCCAGACTTGACACTACTTCAGAGGCTCTTGGAACAAACAGGCTGCTCAGGTCCTTGAATCTCACTCCTAATAACTCATTATCAGCTCCTATACAGCTCACAGAGAGATTTCCCTTAGTGAGTTTTCTGTTTGAATGCATGTTTGTCAAACAAATAGGAAAAATGTCCTGAGGCTTTGTCATATTTTTCTTCTCTGAAATATCTCTTGTGACAGTATCAACAAGCAAACTGTGGCCTTGTTCTTGAAAGAAAAACAGTTAATGTTGTAATTGCTGTGGGCTTAGCTGTCCCAAAGTCCAAGCTATGAACTAACCACTGCATTTTTCTTCAGAGAAATATCCTTTCCCTGGGAAGGTTAAAAAAACCAAAACAACAGTGTCTGTTTCAGAGTTGGTTAAGGATTTATGCTTCAGACCAGTTAGTTGAGGTAGGAGGTGGTCAGCCCAGAGCTGAATGCTCAGTGAGGCCCTTGTCCCTGTGTCTGTGTTCCCCCCTGGTTAATGCAACCCATATTGGGTAAAGCTGGTAAATGTGCTTGTGATCCTTTGGTTTTTGTTCTCCTAAATATCCTCACCTGGTGTTTGCCCCCAGCCTTGTCCTTAGTAAGGGCCACGCTTTTTGTGGGACTCGAGCCTGGGCGAAAGTGGAACCTGAGATGTGTGACCTGTTGAGAGAGGTGGTAGTTTTGGTCCATGTTTCCTGACTGCTGCTCTGCCCAGGAAAATTCTCTTTTGTGTCCTCACAGCCTCCTTCCTCCTTTCTTCTCTGCTTCAGCCCAGGCAGGAGCTGGCATTATCATAGGAACTGTGGGATCGTCTGCCTTTTAGCTCTTTCCTTGGTTATAGTTGTCCATCATCTCTTCTCTCTATCTGTGTCCCGGTGCACTTGCTGTCCTTTGCCCAGTCACCTCCCAACCTACTAAAATTATTCTTGTCCTAATTGTTTTTTTAACATTTTAACTTTTCCTCCTCTTATTATTTCTTATTCTCCTCACCAAATATATATATGTTCTACAAGCAAATTTACGTTATCCTAATAAAATAAGTTCTTCAGCAAGGACACCAGAGCTCTAGTCTGATTTTTCTGCCATCCCTCTGTGTAACTTTTGGCCAGTTCATTTCTAAGCCTTGGCTTATTGTTTTGCATGTCAAGAGCAAAGGAAGAAAAGCATGGGCATGCAGAGTTTGCAGGACATACTATTTAAGTTTTATAAGCAGTATAAATGGAAGTGTATGTATGCTGAATATATTGACATTTAATATTTATTATTGGCAGTGCTATATTCCTATCAAATGGGAATTTATGTTGAATGAGGTTGGTGCTGTTGCAGTCCCAGTGCTGGATCAGAGCTTGGTTTCCCAGGGATGAGTGTTTGATTTGATAATACTTCGGCTAGTTGAGCAGTTTGCGCATGTTATCACTATTGTTCTACCACATTGCTGACTGCTGTATGAATAATCTTGTGGGGCTTGACATTAAAATGGTGAATTCATATCTGAATTTCCCCAACAAAGCTTAGAAGGTCTTGGATCTGCAGTAATTTAGATTAGTCAATGCTTTCCTTAGAGCACTGGCACTGATTTTCAAAGTGATGAAGGTCTAGTTTACTCCTCATCTTTTACATTCTGTTCTACTTGAATAAACAGCTGTAAATACAGCAATATTAAACTGTTCATGAAGTTCATAGTAATTGGTAAGCCTGTGGCAGCTCTGGCTGTTTGGAGAATGGGAAAGTTGAAAATATGAAAACGAATGTGTACAGCAGTTGGAGTCTGTAAGGTGCAGTTAAAATACTTAGTACAGTTTATCTTAATATCCTAACTTCCCTTCAGTGTGCACATTGTTTGCAAGAGAGCTTAGGGGCTCCAAATATATACACACACGTTTGAAGAAATCCCAACAAAGTGAGAAGCCTGTAGCAGTGTAGCATTGTGCTATAGCACAGAGACCCTTGATGGTGTAAGATGCAAAAAGAAACAATGATCTTCAAATCATGAAGTACTGTTTGGTTTGGCCACGGGCATTTCTCAGCCAAGGATGTGTCCTGGGGCTGTATTTACACAGTCAAGCTCTGCTGCTCACCTCTGTGGTAGCTGGTGTGCATCAGTGTCATGCACTTCACGCGGCTGTGATCCTATTTCAGATCTTGTTGCCAGAAAAAACCTCTTTTGACTTTTAAATAACAGCAAGTTACCAGCCGTGTTTGCAGACCAACTGCACAGCTGAAGCAGAAACGCGGTTTCCCGCCTGTTTGGTAGTGTTAACCACATGGAGAAAATAGTTTCAGCTCTCCTAAAACTGCACTGGCTTCCTGTTTGCTTTGTGGTGCAATTAAATGTGGTGAGTTTGGTGGGGTTTTTAATTTGTTTATTTGTTTACCCTGTAACCCAGTAAGTGGAGGATAAGAGAGGCTACTTCTAGCCTTGCCTGTAGCAGCGATGAATACTGCTTCATAAATGTTACTGTTTACTAAGATTGCCAACATTTATGTGGCTCAGGACCCAGGAGTGTGTGGTGGTTTTCTCTCCAGGTGCCCTGCTGGCAGTTGGAAGTGTTCTTGCCAGGCAATCCTGTAAATACCAGGGCACTGTGGTTATAATACTCACTGGTTGTCTTCCTCCTGTTGCTTTTTCTTCCAAAAGGTGGCCAGCCATCTCCCCTAGGCTATGAAGGTTTGCTGAATTTCTCATGTGGCAAATTGGTGTAGAGGAGGGACTTGGAGCTGTAGAGCCAGTGTTCCCAGCTGTGTAAGGGGATGCTGGGACGGTAAGCAGTTGTGCAAGAACGGTGTACCTGGAGCAGTGAAGAGAGGAAACAGCCTGAAAAAAATGTGAGGATAAATGCCAAGAGGGGGAGTTACGAAAGACTGAGCATTAAGGGCTCAGAAAAGTATTTGAAGAAAAGGGACATAAAAATAAGGTATTTGTATGAGTAGTCATTTTAACTGAGGTTCAGCCAAAGATGAGAAGAAAATCACACTTTGGATTTGGCTTTATACCAACCACATGCCTAATATTGGATGCATTTGCAATAATGCCACGTGAATGCCACTAGCCCTTCTTACCTGTGCTTTCTGCAAACCCAGTAGCACTGTTTTGCTCTCAGTAACACAGGGGAAAAACAACTAACTGGCCTTTTTTTCTGTTCTTCCTGGAGGTCTCGGATCTTTAATCTAGCAGGTTGCATCTATTTTTTCTGACTTTCAGTTCCTTTTTCCTTAGCTTACAGTTTCTGTTGTCCAATTTCTCACAGGCCATGTGGGCAAATGTCCTGTAAGTGTTCAGTATAATCCTATATGAAACACATGGAGATGTTGAGTAGAAAAGCTGTTAAAAAGGAAAAAAATAGCAGAAGAGAAACCAGAATTCCTGTAAACAGTCTGTTAAAAATATCTTCAACACATGTCATGGCCAATGATTTTAAAATAGACAGTTTGAGCTTTAAAAGGTCACATTAAGACGTGATAGTAGATTCAAATGGAGCTGAAGAACAAATGTTTCAACAGTCACATTTTGTACTGACGGCAAGATATCTCTGTTGCCAACTAGTCATGTTCAGGGAAAAAAATAGTGGGTCTGCAAGAATAATGAGCTTTTCTTGGATTATAACATGGAAAAAGAATTAATTTATACCTTAATTGCATGTCTCCAGCAGAAGCTTTAGGAAAAATGGTGACTCTGGGAGTCGTAAAATTGGAGGACCAGTCAGGGCAACACACTAATGTTGTGTCCTATACCAAGATACTGTTTCCATGTGTGGAAGTAAAGTCATTAAAAGCACAAATCCAGGTTCACAGTCTCTTATTATTGGTGACCCAAACCACAATGGGCACCTCTCGAATGCAAGGGGAGATGTGTGAAAAGAGATTTTTCAAATGAGCAAATGGTCTTTGGGTCCTAATTGCTGATGAAAAATTAATGAGACAGAGGACAGTGATTTTCTTTGAACACTGGAAACATTTCTTATCCGCATCTGCTGCTGCTTTGGAACCACTAATCTCCTGTGACAAGTCAGAGAGATCCCTGTGCCAGAGGGTGACAGCAGCCCTGTGGGGTGTCTGAGGCACCTTGGGGCTCTGGTGGGATGGGCCCTTCCACAATGGTTTGTTGCCTGGGTGGATTTCCTCTGCAGCCAATGAACCTGGTCAACAGGTTGGAGAAGAAAAATGGGTAGATAAGCCTGTATGTCCTTGGTGTCCAGCAACTTTCCAGCACAAAAAGGTGCTCTTGGTTCCTCTCTCCCTCGATGAGCAGGTGCTAGCAAAGCACCTGGCATGTTCCAACCCAGTGGTGCCCAGCTCCTTGCCTGCCTTGGAGGCATTTCTTTTCATCCCCCAGATCACTTGACTCTCCTTTGGGATTTAAGGTCTTTCTTACCCCTATTGCACAAAAATTTTCCAGATGAAGAAAGAACAATCTCCTGACTGGGGTTGTCATATGAGGCCTTTCCAGGGAAGGAGGGAACCCCGAACCATTTTAGATCTTTTGTGTGAGCAGTTTTACATATATGTGGATTTAGGGCTTACCTTCAACATTGTGTCCGATAGTTCTTCCACTCTGGAAGTTGTGGAGCTGGTGTTACCAGCAGTGTGTCCCTGCTCAAAGCACTATGTCAACCATGTCAGGGTGGTGGCAGCCATGTCATGCTTTGGATGTTTTCTGTGCTCAGCTGCCAGGATTTGGCACTGGTGAGGGAGGCCTCACCTCAAATCCTGGGGTCAGTTTTGGGCCCCTCACAACAAGAAGGACATGGAGGGTCTGGATCTTGTCCAGAGAAGGACAATGGAGCTAGGGAAGGGTCTGGAGCACAAGTATTAGTAGGAGCAGCTGAGGGAACTTAGGGGTGTCCAGCCTGGAGACAAGGAGGCTGAGGGCAGACCTTTTTGCCCTTGGCAACTCCCTAAAAGGAGGTTGGAACCAGCGGGAGTCAGTCTCTTCTCCCAAGGAACGAGTGCTAGAACAAGGGAAATGCCCTCAAGTTGTGCCAGGGGAGGTTTAGATTGGATTTTGGGAACAGTTTCTTCACGGAAAAGGTGGCCAAGCCCTGGCCCAAGCTGCCCAGGGCAGTGGTGGAGTCCCCATCCCTGGAGGGATTTCAAAGCCGTGTGGATGTGGTGCTGAGGGACACGGGGCAGCGGTGGCCTTGGCAGGGCTGGGGGAACGGCTGGACTGGATGATCCGAAAGGTCATTCCCAGCCCGTTCCGTGACGGGTTTCTCCGGGGGTTCGGCAGTGCCCGCCGTGCCCTGGGGGTTCGGCAGCGCCGGTTACCGGAGCACCGCGCGCGCTCCCAGCGGCCCCCCCCGGGCTACCGCCGGGCCGCGCGCGCTCGCCGCCGCCGCGGGTGGGCGGGGCCTGGGCGGGCGGGGCGGGGCCGGCAGCGCGGTCGCCGCGGGCGAGCAGCGCAGGTGAGCGCTGGGCTGGGGCTGGGACCGGGGCCGGGGGGCCCTTGGCGGTGGGGGGGAGGAGAAGCGGGGCCCGCAGCAGCGGCCGCCAGTCCCCGGGCTGGCCCGGGGCCGCTGCGCACCCCCCCGCGACGCTGGTAGTCTCGGCCCGGGCGCGGCCGAGGGCTCCCCGGGATTGGTGGGGTGCCCCCGGGGCTGGTGGCATGCCTGGCCTCCGTGTCTCGGTCCTGCGGGTGTCTCTGCGCCTTTTGCGGCAGATCCTAATCGCTGCTTGGGCTGCTTTCACAAACGGTGTTCTCCTCAAGAAAAAGCACTTCTCTTGTACAAAAACTGGGAATTTTGAGACTTGGCAATCTGCTGGTTGGGTGTAGGTTTTAGGGGCGTTGAGTTGGCTGTAGATTTTAGCTGCTTTGGGGGGTCAGCTCTTGAAGCCTTATACCCCTCCGCAGGAATAGAAGCCCTGGCAGCAGCACTCCTCTCGGTTTCCAAGGCAGTGATGGCAGCAATCTTTATCTTCCGGCCAGGAATGGGACAGTAATCACTCATGTCACTTGCTGACCAACTCCACGGGGTGCCTCGTTCTCTTAGGATTTCTGCCCAAGCTTCACCTGGTTGGTTTGGCACTCGATACCTTGTCACTTCGGTTGTCACTGGAGAACTGTGTATGCTTGGCAACATCTCTCCATCCATTCCCTCTTTGGCATTTGAGTCATGCTGCCTAGGTTATTTGGTAACAGTGGTGTGTGTTTCCACTACGAATTAGCTTTGGAGTGTGTGCTTTGGCAGGGTATCAGGAAGTCCTTTCAGAGCTCTCTGAAGAGAGTCTCTCAACACCTAAACGTGGTGTGCTAACACCTAAACAGGTTGGAGATGGGAACCTGAAAGTAAAGAAAGTTGAATGTGGTGGTGGTTCATTAGAAATGTATGGCTGATTTCTTGTTTTCACCCACAAGGTACATTTGGGTTTCTGGTATTGTCCACTCATGGGAGCCGTTGAAAAAGATTAATTTCAGGAACCTCTTCAGCTAGAAGCTTTCAGTTATCACAACTTCCTTCAACTCCCAGGCTATGCCCATGTTAGCAATAATAGATCCCAAAGCAATTTGACAGCATTTAAGAATTGCAATATCCTTTGTGAGATATACTTGTGTATATGAGAAAACTGAAGCATGGAGGAGTTGGTTGTTTGAAGTCAGGCATCAAACAATTGTCAGGGCTGGGAATGGAACTTTACAGGTTGTCAGTTTTCAAGCTCTTGCTATAACCACTAAATACAGTTTCCTACTAGATGCTTCCTCAAACAATACTGAAAGTGTAGTTGATTGACTGTGAACTTGCCTAAAAACCTGTTTGAAAGTTTCCACCAGAGGAAAGTTCTTGAGGCCTTCTGTCAGATGCTTTTCTTACTCCCTGAAGTGCTTCTTCCTCTCCTTCAGTGATACAGTTTTGCTTCCAGAACAAGGTATGGCTTTACATTTCAATTTCTCTCAAGTTGCTTTACCTGATCTCCTCTTTCCCTCCCTCTAGCTATTACTTGTGGTTGGATCTAAGGTCCAGCTGGGCTTGAATGCTGATGTATCAACTCTGATGCTCTTTTTCAAGTTGCTCTGGTGCTAGGAGCCCCACAGGACTGCACCCTGTTTTTATCACCATGTGTACATTCTGTTTTCCTATCTCTTTCCTTGCTGACAACCCCTTTCATCATCAACCCTGCACACAAACAAGGTTAGCTCCAGTTCAGATTGCATTAGTGTAGTTCTGCTTCCCATTACTTTTCTCTGCGAGCCTGTTTTATGGGAGTGTGCATATGTAAGGTGGATATTGAGCAATATGAGTGCACAAAGTAAAGGAGTCTTTATTTGATAGAGGGAAGGGGACAAGCCAAGGGATTTTTTGGATCCAGTGGTTGTTGAAAGCCTGATCCTTGTAGTCTCTACACAGCTAAACCACTTCCTTGGAAGGTGGAAAAAATCTGTGATTCTCTGCTGACATTTTGATTAATGGAATATGCTGGTTTGGGTACATAAATACTGGTTTATATAAATTTTAGAGGCCTTAAAAGTTAGGTGTGTGCATTTTCATCCCTTGCCCAGTTACTCTGGGCAGATTCCATTGTACATCTACCTCAGCCTAATGGTTTGTGTAAGCAAAGTAGGGAGAAAAGGTGGTTAATCAGGGGCTTAGATATCTCTAATAAAAGGCATTATCAAAACAATGTAACTATGTGTCCACTCTGTAGAGTTGGATGAACAATGAGCTACTGTTGAGAGAGTGAATGGATTAGTGCAGGGAATTGTGTGGCGGGATATAAGGGATCAATAAAAACAGGAGCTGATAATATCCAAAAACTTTGATTTTTGTATTTGGTAGAAATAAAGGTCTTATTACAGTAAACCAAACAAAGGAGATTAGAATATTCTAAACTAGGGTTTAAGGAAATGATCCCTGAAGATATAAAAGCATTAATTTTATATATTTTTTAGAGGTTGTTCAATACTTGAATGCTTTTCCACAGCTTTTCAAGGGGTCCTGTTTTTTTCCTTACTAGTTTGTGGGCCGAGTTCAGCCAGCCAGCCCTGCAAGGGGGGGGTCCCTCTACAAGACTCCTACCTACACTCACAGTTTGACTTGCCTGTGTGTCTCTGAGGCATGTGTTCCTGCTACAGGAGTTCTTCCAGCCTGTTCTTGGACGGGAATTTTACAGTCTGTCAATGCTCAAGTGACTTGCCCGCAGTGTACAGTGAAGTTGTTTTCCCTATGGCCCCCACCAAAAAAGCAAGCCCAAGCTTAAAACACCCTCAGAACACTCACTGAAATGGGTCTGGATCTTTGAAAGCTTCAGGTTGGTCCAGATCTGCCAAGTGTATTGATGGTGCAGTAAAGACATGCCAAGCATGTGCATACACAAAAATTCCCGTGGTCTCCTCCCCTAGCTAAGCTGATGCCTGCAATGACAGTGGCTTCCTGCTGGCTCCCACACAAGACTCATCACTTGTGAGCTCTGTGCCACTCATTTCTTATAAACGAAAGATATTTTTGTAGTCCTGGGGTTTAGTAATTTTGTAATCTGCTTGTGGGCGTTTGAGCTTCCGTGTCTGTCTAACGCTGCAGCCTCACAGGGGTTTGTGGAACACTACTCCATGTGTGATCTTGCTGGCTGCCTTTGTTTTTTTTTTACTTTTTTCTCTCAATAGCAGTTGTGTAAACACCGGAGCTGTGGCTTATAAACTTCATCAGAGGAGATTTGTGTTAGTGTGTTTTATGTGTGTTATATGGTTGTCTGTTCTGCTTCTCAGCCCCTGAGGTGCCAAATGCCATGTGCATCCTGTCCCTCTTGATTTGTCTGGCATTCTTGGAGTTGGAAGGCAGCAGTGTACCTGCCTTGCACTTGAACTAAGAGTTTGAGAGCTGTGGGAGATGTGCTGCTGGGGGAGCAAAAGTATTATAGGAAGATGTAGGTGGGGGAATGTGGAAGTATTCTAGCAAGATGTTTTTGAGTGTATTTCAGTAGGAGGAGTGAGGACTGGAGGTGTTTCATGGTAGGAAGTGGGTGGCTATAGCTCAGTGTTGATAAGCAGGGGTCTTTGATAGCCTGTGTGCCTGCTTGAGGTTGGTTCTGTGGGTTTGCATCCCGCTGAAACACAAACTTCTGTCTCATCCTTGCTTGCCTTAGCTTTGAGAGATACACAAGTTGTGCAGTAATGTAATTGCTGTGAAGAGTGTGTTGATTAAATTGAACCTCAGGCTACCAGATAAACAGGTCAGAACCCTACCGTAGCTTGGGACTTTTAACAATAATCTGTCTGTCCACCAAGATGAAAGTCTGAGATAACATTGGGGCTTTTAAAAATTGACAGCTGCAATGGGGAATCCTAGTTTTAAAGCCTGCTGCAGTGAAAGGCAGAGCATATCTCAAACAACCCCAGTAGCATAAACTCTGACAAAAAGGAGTGATGCTGCATTTGGCTCTTCACAATGGCAAAGTGACCCAGAGAAAAGGGAATTGCACTTTTGCTCATGAGGTCAAGGTAGGGCAAACAAGATTACCGCCTGGAGAACTCTGTGCCAGTTTCCCAAGGCAAAAGGGAAGGTCAGAGTAGGGTGATACAGGAATACTAATCTATGCAGAGCTTGTGTCTTGTAAAACTGTCCCACTGGATCAGATCTAAGGTCGAGCTAGTCCAGCATTCTGAATTTAGCAATAGGAATGGGAGAGACTTGGTAAACAAAGCATTAGAGACAGTGCAAGTTCAGAGTTACTTTTCCTTTGGCATATCCCCTCCAGGTTCTATTGGATAAATACCTCTACATTGTGAGATAACCAGTGAGTTTGGACAGACAAGTTATTGAGCAACTTGAACTTGACACTGTAGAACTAATAACTTAGACAAGCTACTTCATATGTAATGGGATGTGGCATCAGATAGAAATCCTGGGCAGAAGGAAGCCGTTCAGCCATTGCTGTCTTCTGCCTCTGCTGGTCTGTAGAGTTGTGATAATTTGCTACTTGTGTTGCAATTGGGAAAGGCTGAGGTAGCAGATGTTCTAGAAACTTGCTGGTTTTATTGTTAATGAGCAGAAGATGAGGCAAGCTTGTTTTGCTTTACTCAAACTTGTAAACCTTGCCTCCTCCCCCTTTTACTTCCCTCCCTCTCGAGGCACATGGGTGGTTTTGTGGTCTTTTTATCCGGTCTCTGTGTGATACAGCCTGTGCGCTGAGGAAGCAGGACAGATAAACCATAGCTCACATTTCTGGGAATCCTTACCTCACTGCTGATGGGGAAGTGTTGTACTCCCAGGCACTGACAGATAAGATGCTGGGCTGGTTGTCATAAGGAACCATAGGGCTGGCTCACAAGAAGCTGCCAGCAGGACTTCACTATTTGGGAAACCTGAATCTTCAGCAGCATGTTGCTCAGTTTCTTTCTAAGTTTGTACACTGACAGCTACAAAGCCATGCTTTGAGTTGTGAATGAGCGACTTTTGTACTGGTTTCATGGGCTGAGGGTAAGTGACTCCATTAGAAATGCTCAGGGCACATGCAAGACTGAATTTAGAACCAGCAAAGAGTCAGCCTGGCAGGAGGCTGAAGCCTTGGTTTGCCCAGCAGCTGCAAGCCATGGCTATGTGAGCATCCTCCATGCTGTCCTACTGGCATGTGTCTCTGCTGACCTGGTGGAAGAACTGTGGTAAGAGGGAATTCAGGAGAGCTGGTACTCTTGACTTTGGTATTAATTGTCTTTAAGAAGGAAACTACAGCGGGCTTCTGCTGAATGCCTTTTGGTTTAGCTGTTCATGTGTGCACTTACCCTGTACAAACAGCGATCTGTATCTCATAGCATTCAGATTATTTTTCTCCTATTGGCATTTTTTGAATGTACTGAGAATAAAGTGTAGAGCCCTGCCAAGTGAAAGGCTGCAGATGGAATTAACAAATCTATTATGACTGCCTCAGCCTTACATTTCATTTTTCCTGTAATTGTAGAGGGAGGATCTACAGTGGAGTGTTACTTGTTTTGTGTATAAAAATGCATGCATATTCAGAACCAGCAATACCTCTTTCTCCCTTCTGCAGACTGGAACTGACCTCTGGAAAAACGAAGTGCATCTTGGAGCATGTGGCCTGAGGATTGCCTCACAAAGCCAGGGGTAGGGACTCATTGTTTCTCTTGGCTGCTTGGTCTTAGATGAGCAATCAGAACAAGTGCCTTTGCTCTCAAGTGAAGATAATTACTTAATTTCTTGGTCAAATACATATGTAGATGTTAATCCCAGCCTAGAAGATAATAAGGAGGGATTGTACAGAGGCAAATTCTATAGCAAGAAT
Source organism: Apus apus (assembly GCF_020740795.1). Classification (NCBI taxonomy): domain Eukaryota; kingdom Metazoa; phylum Chordata; class Aves; order Apodiformes; family Apodidae; genus Apus; species Apus apus. Next base: position 4,047,305 of record NC_067301.1, read on the forward strand.
GGCTTTGTGGCTTGAAGGTACTGGGCTGGAAATTTGACTAAGGTGCATCTTCTTCTGAGCTGTGAAGATGTGCTCACCTTCCTTTCTTTGGGTGCTTTTGCACATTAACTTTCTACAGAGCCCAGCACAGATCTGAGGAGATAATATGTAGTCAACAGCAACAGACTTTTTTCCCTTTTCTTGCAGGTGGTAGCTAAGAAGTGAGCAGGATGCCCCCAGGCATTTACTGCCCTATGGAATTCTGGTCCAAGGGGGAAAACCAAAGCATCCAGGTGGACTTTCTGCTGCCCACAGGCATATACTTAAACCTCTCTGTGTCCTGCAATGCCAGCTTGGGCACCATCAAGCAGGTAACAGCCTTTTTCCAGTCTTACCTGTAGTTCCTAGAACAAGAAGTCTGTTCTTGGGAAGCACCTCCAGAAATGTGTTGGGTCTTAACTTGGTACAAGTTGCCTTGCTCTGAGGCAGTTCCTTATGACTGGCCATGAGAGCTCCTACTTGGTGACAGCCTCTGCAATCCATAAAACCCACCCCTGGATGTTGAGACTGCCAGCAGTAGGGTGCTGGTGGTGCTACCAGTGGTGTTGGGCTCAATTCTTTGGGTACTTGTCTGACCTTGGGGAGAAAATCAGAGTAACTATGAAGTGAGGGCAGATCTGAGCTGGTTGCACAGGGCTTGTGGACTGTGTGTCCCATTACTCCTCACCTGACCCAGCCAGTCCCCACACTGGGTTTTCCGCTATGAAAGGTCTTGTGTTTGCATATCCAAGTAAGATAAGTCACCCCCAAATAGTCAAAACACAAGTGCTGGACTGACAAAGTATCCAGTTTGCCATCCCAGCCTTCTGTTGCCTCACAGAAACTGAATACTGAAACTCGGAATGGTAGTGATGCCATTTTTCTTAGTGCTTTATTTGAGGAATAAAATGCTCTGGTGAAATCACAGGTACATGAAGTGTAGCTGCTTCCATGTTTCCCTGGACAGGAAGCTGGGTTAGGGGAGATTGAAGGAGAATAGTGGAGAAGGTTTTCTCTGCAGCAGCAACCTGGCCTAGATGAGTCACAGATCACAAGGGACAGAAGCACAGTGCCAGATTATTCCAAGTTTTCTCATGCAGCAATTTTCAGGTAAAAAAAACCCAAACCAACCAAAACCCCTGTAAATAGAGCTGATTGTTTCCAGCTGTTGGGTTGCAGGTCTCTGGTTTACAGCCAACAGACATGCTGGGTCAGACCCGAGGTCAGGAGTTTTGTCTTCTATAGTAGGCGCTTAGGATGTGAGTGAAGAAATGGAATATGAACAGTCATGTGGAAGTGCTGTCCACTGGGAGCAAAGGATAATTGGGAACTGGACAGTGTTGAGAAGACTTCAGAAAAGTTCTTGGCTTTTGTTGCAGATTTCATGTTACTGGGGGCAAATTACTTAACCCAGTTTTGCTTCCAGTGGGAGTAACACCCCTGTTCAGGTAGGGGTTATTTAAATGCTCAGATTGAGGGATTTGCTTTGCCTGAAACAAATAGCAAGCATGAAAGAAGGAAGTCTGTTAAAGGCACTTGCAAATGAATCTACTCAGCAGTACAGCTTGAGTTGGAGCCACCAGGCTTGGCTGAAAAGCAGCCTAAGAAGGCCCAGGAGGGCTGTGGGGAGGTTTGGCTGTGTGTTCCCTTCACTCAATGGTGTATGTTGGGAGAGTGGGGTTGTGGGGTGATGGTAAGAGGAGGTTCTGGCAGTGCAGCAGTAGTTTCACCCTGCTGTTGGTCTGGTGCAGGTGGTGTGGAAGCATGCTCAGTATGAGCCCCTCTACCACATGCTCAGTGACCCCGAGGCCTATGTCTTCACGTGCATCAACCAGACAGCAGAACAGCAGGAGCTGGAGGATGAGCAACGGCGGCTTTGTGACATCCAGCCCTTCCTGCCTGTGCTGCGGCTCGTGGCTCGAGAAGGTGACCGAGTCAAGAAGGTTATTAACTCCCAGATCAGCCTGCTCATTGGAAAAGGTCAGTTTCCTCATCATTGGCTCGCCAGGAGTGGGGCAAGGGTGTTGGCTATGAGTGAAACATGCTTCTGTCCTTGCTACGTATGGAATAGTGATGCAGCCCAGGGGGTGAAATGAGCACCTTTGGTTTCTGGTGGATCTGTTAAGGGAACAGTGTGTGTGCATAGCCAGGGAGGGTGATCTTTCCTTCTCGCAGAGGTCAATTGAACCAACGCAATTGTATGTAGTAAATAAATATTAGTAGTAGCTTGTTTGACTCTTCTCCTTTTGGCCAAATATTTAGGGACGTGGTTTAGTGGTGGAGTTGGCAGTGCTGGGTTAATGGCTGGAACTTGATGATCTTAAAGATCTTTTCCAACCAAAATGATTCTGTGATTAAGCATGTGTTTAGGAAGACTGTTTCACAGGCATTTGGCTGTCAAAGGCTGACCTCTCCTGTTGGGTTCAGACGCTTATTTTGCTTTTCTCTCTTGCTCTCCCCTTAGGTTTGCACGAGTTTGACTCCGTGCAGGATCCAGAGGTGAACGATTTCCGCACCAAAATGCGCCAGTTCTGTGAGGAGAGAGCAGCAAAGCGGCAGCAGCTCAGCTGGGCAGCTTGGATGGAGTACAACTTTCCCTTGCAGCTGGAGCCCATGGCCAAAGGCCTTGGGACTGGTTCTCTACATAACCCCATCAAGAACATTTTTGTCAACGTCAAGTTTCAGTCTGGAGGGGTAAAGTGCAGACTTTTCTGTGACAATATTTAGCTGGTTTGTGCTTTCCCTTTGGGAACCTCTGGGCATTGGAGGCAGAATAATGTGTGTGTGAACAGTGTTTCCGTGTGTTCAGTGTTCATCTTCATTCTCCAGATTCCTTTGCCTGTGGAGATGGTTGGGAGGGAGACGGAGCCTCCAACCAAGGGAGCTGTTCCCCTTCCTCAACATGCATTGGGGGTACTGGTTAGCTCATAGCTGAGGTTGCTGCATGCACGTGTGGTGGTGGAAAGCTTTTTGGTTTTGGGTAGGAGAGGAGCACAGAATCCAATACATGCCTTTCCTCTTAAAACCCAAGAGTCTGCTCAGCTCATGCTCAGCATACACCACTTGCAGGTGTCAGTCTGTGTTGCCCCTCTTCTTGCCTGCTACCCTTGGTTAATATGAATTTTGCATGTTGTGCCTGGGCATGAAGCAGGAGCAACCCCCATGGGAGAAGGGCCTTCCAGAGCAATGTGCTTGAGCATGGTGACCCTGGCCACCTTCTGCCTTGCTGGTGGGATGACTGGGAAGATTTTTTTAATGAGTAGCAACCACATGAACTGGTGATTCTGCTTAAACTGGACTTTCCAGCCTTGTGCTTGGCTGCTGAAACATGCTCCAGCCCAGTATATCAGATAGCCCTACTTATTTGCTGGTGTACATGCCTTCTAGTCCTCTTTATTGTCCTCAACAGAAATGTTACCTACTGCTGCTCCTTGTGCTGATGTCAGCCCTTTGCTGGTGTTTGACAGTGTGTGCTGTGTTTCTGGGATTGCAGGAGAGCTTCACTTTCCAGATCTCCCCCAAGGAGTTCCCCATCACATTAATGAGCTATGCTATCAAGAAGCAGGCTACTGTCTTTCGCCACGAGACAGTGGAGAGCCCAGAGGACTACACCCTGCAGGTGAATGGGAAATGTGAATATCTCTATGGAAACTACCCTCTGTACCAGTTCCAGGTGAGCCTTTTGCCTTGCTTTATCAGTCTGTTTCCATCTGAATCCCACCCTCCCTCTTGCTGGGATGTGTTATCTTCCATTGAGGAGACATTGCTGATTACAGGAATGCAACACATCAGTGGCAGGACCTGGATCCTGCTTTGGGCCAGGGGCACTTCTGGCATCCTAACAGCTCCTTACAGTTTTGGGGGCCAGTATCTAAGCCTGTCCCTCAGAACCAAGTGCTGTGTAAATGCATTTATGGGTTATGGGTGTGGAAATGTCTGTTTGCTTGCATGGTGGGCTGGGGGTTCTCTTCCTTAAAGTTGGGCAAGGAATCCTGCCTGTATCCTTTGTTCCCCTGGCAGGGACATCTGCTGTTGGGAGAGCTGAATCCTTCTCAGTGTTTTCCCTTAATGCAGCCTTTTGAGTTGGTTGATGAAATGCCAGCTATAAAAGGCACTTAATATTCTCAATTCTGGCAACAAGAGTGCAGTGAGTTGCAGGTTTATAAAGCAAGAGGAGATAAATTTAAACAGAATTTTTATTGTTGCTGTGTCCTTTCCTTGCTCCTTCAACCTTTTTCTGCTTCAGACAGTTCTAATGTGCTTGACTGCTCTTGCCAGCCCTGCTCCATTTCTCCCATGCTGACTGTCCTCTCTTTGCAGTACATTCGCAGCTGCCTGCACCGAGGCCTGACGCCCCACCTGACCATGGTGCACTCCTCCACTATCATTGCCATGAGAGATGAGCAAACCAACTGCATTGCGAGCCCCCCCAAGATGGCTGCCAAGCCTCCCCCACTCCCCAAGAAAAAGGTAAATGGGCACAGTGACCTGGGTCACCCCCAACTCATTCATTGATGGAGGTGGTGGTGTGGGAGCAGTAGTTGGTTCTCCCTGCTTCTCTCAGGACAGGTTCCTAGCTAGTGCCTAAGAGCAGGGAATTTCCCATCAGCTTTCCAATCTCTTCCACAACTTCCCTTGCCATGGAGTTCATGCTGCCCACCTGCAATGTAGGGTGCTGTTCTGTTGGGGTAAAAAGCCTGTGATGGGAGATGAAGCCTGACACTGGCTTGAGAAGTCCTTGTTGCATTTATTTCTGATTAGAACCCTTTTCTCTTTCTAGCCAAACTATGGTTCTTTCTGGTCCTTAGAGCAGCCTTTCTACATCGAGCTGGTGCAAGGCAGCAAGGTCAATGCAGATGAGAGAATGAAGGTAGGTATTGACTCAGTTTGGGCTTTTGGTCTTGTGTTTTGGCTTTCCTGGTTGCATCTGTCTTGTTTAAGTGGTGGGGAAAGCAGGGGCTGACAGCTTCTTCTCATGTCATCCTCCATTATGCTTCATTCAGCCTTTAGGCAGCTTCTAAACTGCAGCTCAACAGGAAGGGGAAGGGAACTTGCTAGCCAGCAGCCCAGCAGCAGAGCAATGCTTCTTTAGAAGTGCTCCTGGCCGAAGTTTCTGAGTAGCAAACAGAGCTGCTTCCCTTTGCTGATATTGCTTGACATGGGGCTGAAGGGGCGGGGAAGTCTGCATTTCCAGGGAGCCCCTCCTGGAAGGACTTCTGAGGTTCAGAGTAGCCAGCAATACTGTGACAGGAGGTAAAGCTGGGGAGGGTTTTGGCCAGTTGGCTGCACAGCCATCTAGCAGACTGCCAGAGCAGTGCAGGTTTGCAGGCACTGGGTGTGCAAGGTGTGTTCCATGGCTATCTAGCCTGGATTGACAGGATGAAAACTCATACTCTTACCAATGTGTTGCCCAAGCGTTTTTCAACGATGAAGCAGCTCTAACAAGTCCACATAAAGTAAAAAGATAATAATACTCTTACTGAAGTAAAGGGGAAGATTAAGGGATTTAATGTCTCAGTGAACTGGGAGAGAGGCAGGGGTAGGGAGTGGACACCCTGTCCAATTCCTCTTCTAACCATCTGTCTTCAGCAAACAAGTCAAATCCCCCTGGATTCATGGTGTTCTCTTGTTTCTCTCTCCCTCAGCTGGTGGTGCAAGCAGGTCTCTTTCATGGCAACGAGATGCTGTGCAAGACAGTGTCAAGCTCTGAGGTGAATGTATGCTCAGAGCCCGTGTGGAAGCAGAGGCTGGATTTTGATATTAACATCTGTGACCTTCCCCGCATGGCACGGCTCTGCTTTGCCCTCTATGCTGTCGTTGAGAAGGCCAAGAAGGCACGTTCCACCAAGAAGAAGTCCAAGAAAGCTGTAAGTACAGCTAGTGTGGGACTGAGCCAGGCTTGGCAGTGCTGGAGGGCACAGAACACCCTTCTGGACCAAATGTCCTTTGCTCTCAGAAGACTTTTACCAAGATTCTTAATATTCACTAACTTACTATTAAAAATTATATATAATAATATTAATAATTGTATTAATGCTATGAATAAAATAACTTAGAGTGATGGCCAGTAACTTCTTCAACAGGAACAGGAAACTGAGGAGTGTCTGTGTGTAGGGAAGGTTGTTTAAATGTAATGTCTTGTCCAGACAGAGACCGTTAAGAAATAGCCAGTATCTAAATGCACATAAAGAGGAATAATTTTGCTGTTCTGCAACTTCCTTGTTTTGTAGTTGAGGTTAAACCACCTTCTGTGTTGCATCTTCTTTCTAGTAAGGTCTTTCATGCAAAACCCCTTGGAGCAAATTAACAGCTAAAAAGGGGGAAGAAACTGAGGAATGTAAACACTGGTTACAGCAAAGCTGAGGTGAAATGAACGTGCAGAATCTTCAGGGTTACTGGTCAGATGCTGCAGACTGAGGATGGAAAGCATTAAATCACTTTGGAAGCTCTTGTTTTGAGAGATGTACTCACTGTACTACATCAGAGATGTAGTGTTATTTCTCACTTTCCTGACCTCTGTTCCAAAACTTCTGTCTCATTAATATTTCAGTAATTGAGTTGCTGGTTTCCTAGTGGTGTAATTTAAGCATGATGCCTCTAGCTCTTTTCATGTGAAGAGTTCTCTTTATGAGCAACAAATGCATTTATTCCTCTGCGAATTATTGTTTCTGTCACCATAAAAACATTGTTGCAATGCTTTAAACAGAAGATAAAGCATCTTCACTAGAGTGCAGATTAGTCTCAGTTCTTCCAGCTGGGAGGTTCACCGAGCTTTGTTGTGTTGACAGCAGTGGGGGTCTCAGGGTTACAGTGCATTGATGTCTGAGGGGGCAACAGGCAGCCCAGAAGTCCTGCTTTTGTGTGGACCAATTCCTAGGTTGGAGAATTCAGACTGGAAACGTTTTGAGATTAGGACCAGGATCAACCTTTATGTTGTTGTTTTTTTTACTTAATAATAGCAGAGCTGCAAGCTCCTGGTGGAGGCTTTAGTTGAACAGAATATCTGATTCATCCACAGCTGTATTTTTGTGGTCACACTGGAATAATTTTCAGTTTTGAAGCAGTCAGAAGGAAATCTTACTATTCTAATTGACAAAACAAAACCAGCCTGGTTAGCTGAGTTGTTAAAAGGATCTTGTTCATGTGTATTCTGGTACTGGGGAAAGGTGGATGCACTGTGGTGAGCTTTTAATACAAAATCACAATATTTGCTGGAGCTAAGCTTGGCAGAAATGAATTTTTCCACATGGTCAGCTGCAGCTCTGAGTGAGGTGCTAGATCTCATTTGAACTGACTGGTGAGAGAAGGTTACAGTCAGAATGCACCCTGATTTTTGTTTTTGATTAATAATCTTCTTGCTTTTCTTACAGTACTCAGGGGTTAATTACATGCATGTTGTTTGTCTATGCAGACTGTCCAGAGCAGATAGGTTGGACAACCACAAAAACAGGCGAGCTTGCAGACTGGCTGGGATGAGTCAGAGGGTTAATGTCACCCAGAGGGTTGGCTTTCAGTGTTTCTGTAAGTCATGCAGGAGATATTTCTGTCCTTACGATGCTGAATTGTTGCTTTGCTGGACCTTATCTGCCAAAAATCTTGCCTTGTGTTTTGGCAGGCTCTGAGCTGTGGTTTGATGTCATCTGCTGTGTTAGGAAAGGTTATTGCTGGTGGTGGTGCTTTGCTTGGCTTTTCCCTATGATCTAGAGGCTGGTGTCTCAAATGGGATTTTACTGAAGATGCTTAGTCTAATCAAATAAACTCAAAGGTTTGTGAGAGGCCACTTGGAAGTGATTAATTTTGTCGCATTAGGGGAAATTGCTGACTTTGCTACCACCACTAAGTCCTTTGGCCTAACTTCAGGGTAAGCCTGATGCATCCTCTGGAGTGTCTCAGAGGAACAAGATGATGTCTCACTGTTGTTCCATTCAGATGTTACACTGGTTGTGGGTGCTTCTCATTAGTATTTTGCCTTTTTGAAAGCCAGTTTCTTAAGCACATGCTTAAGCCTTGGTGTTTTCTGAGCAGCTGAGTGAAGTGCTGGTGTTGCTGAAACTGTGCTATGAAGTAAGCTGTTCCATGTGGGGAGCCTGACTGCAGGAAACTTTAGGTGACTTGTGGAATATGTCTGTCTGCTCTGGTGATGGGGAGCTGGGTTAAAAGAGGAAGACAAGTTCTTGTTCTTGGCCACGTCCCAGTCACTTGCTGGCATCTCCCATCTCCAAAATGAGACTGGGTTGGGCTTGTGGCTTTTGTTTTGGTGGTTGTGAGGGGGAATTGGCAGTGTACAGTTTGATTTCTATGGATAGTGTTTATTATTGTACAAAGGAGCCATGCCTTTCTTCCCGTTATCAGATATATCTAGCATTCCTGGCCTAGTTTTCTGAAATCATGCTAACTCTGTGATCCCCATTTAAAAACTAAGGTTCTTCTCCCTTCCCTCAAACTGTGAAATACATGAAGTATATGTGTCATAGCTCCTTCAAATATTAGTGTAGAGTTGGAAGGCATTACTGGAAACTTGAGAGATTCTTCGGCTCTGCAAAATATTGGGTGATGAAGTTTTAGATGTATTTGTGGGCAGTGTTTGGTGCCATCCAGCACTACACAAAAGACCCCAGGTTTTAGCAAATATCTGAATTTGATGCCATCTAGTACTCAGATTTTAGGAGAGCTTGAAAGGTGAGCAGACAGGCATGGCTGCCTGGGGTGCTATATTCTTTAGAGCACCTCTTTGGTGAGGGGATGCCTGCATGAGTGAGAACTTACCTGCCTGTAGCGTTCTGTGTAGCAATTTAAAGGCTTGGAAAAGATCAAGATTGTGTAACCTATTCCTGGCTGTTGTGAAGGGTTTGCTTTGCATGGGGATATCTCACTTCCCTGTTAGTTCTCCTCTCACCTTCATCCAGCTTTTGCACTTCAGGCACCCAAGTGAGCATCTGTCCGTGCTTTGCAGGACTGCCCGATTGCCTGGGTGAATGTCATGCTCTTTGACTACAAGGACCAGCTGAAAACGGGGGAGTGCTGCTTGCACATGTGGTCCTCCTTTCCAGGTAAGTCAGGAGATGGAGCTACTGTGTTCTTGTGTGTCTGTAGCCTCAGTCAGAGGGACAGGAGATGCCTTGCACTCTGCACAGCTCTCCAGGAGGCTGTAGGAGGGGCCGTAACAGTTCGGACTAGCAGACCCAGCACGATTACTGCTCTATATTGTGATGGCATCTGCAGCCACGCCAAGATGAAGACCTTGATTTCCTTGGCATTGCATGCATGACATGAGGTTGCTGCTGTCCTGAAGATGTCACATACTCCACTTGTGAGAGGCCAGGAGAATGACGTGAGCTGCTCAGGGCCAACCATGTCCAGTGACCGAACTGGAAGCAGCCTGTGCTCTGCTTTTTGGACCAAATTTTCAGAAAATTTGGGCTCATGGGTGTGTGTACGTTCCTTTTCAGATGAGAAGGGGGAACTGCTGAACCCCATGGGCACCGTGCAGTGCAACCCCAACACGGAAAGTGCAGCAGCCTTGGTCATCTGCTTCCCCAGCGTGGCACCTCATCCTGTGTACTACCCATCATTTGAGCAGGTAGGGGACAGGGACACATTTTTGGGAGGCACAGAAATTCTCCAGCTTTGCTGCTCAGGAGCATAGAATGTCACTGTCCTTTGGGCAGCCATTGACAGGGACTGGGGACAAGCAAATTTGATTAATAGATATTGTTAACTGAAAATTAGACTTTGTCTTAACTAATTGACATTTGAGTGGATACTTTTCCGAACTGTGAATTCGTGTGGTTTAGTGAGGTAAAGCTGCTCTCATAGATGAACATTTGTTTAAAAAACAAGTTTAACTGAGCTACCTTTAAACCACAGGCAGCATTAGTCTCTATAGGAAGGAAGAGAAATAAAAGGGGAAATGGGTGAAAGCAGACAGCTCCCTCCCTTTCAGCACAGAGCGATAACATGGTTGGGGATTTTCCATCTGTCACTGCAACTGGCCAAACACTGAAAATGGAAGAAGAAATGTCCCTGTTACAGGAAAGAAAGGAGACCTGCTGTGCCAGAGAGATGTACACATGCTCCCCGTGATGCATGTTCTGGCTCAGAAGCTCTGAGGGGTGGCTCAGGCTGTGCTGTCTCCTTGGCAAACACGCTGGTTCTGAGAATCTGGAATGGCTCATGCTAGCTTGGAGCTTAGTGACCAACAGCCCCTGTCCATGAACTGTGTGGGTGTGCAGATGGACCTCTCTGGAGAAAGGACTCACCCCTTCATTCTTGTTACCACGAGGGAAGGGGCTCTCTGAGCAAAGGGGTCCTGCTACATTTGGGGTGTGAGGGGTGTGATTCCTCTCTGCTGAGGTGGCAGTCCTGACTGATCCCTAATGCTGCATGAATGCCTGAAGTGATGGTGAGCTTAGAAGTACTGAGAAAATGAGAAGCCTCTCTCAAACTCTTTATTTGTGTCCCAGCTCCTGGAGTTGGGAAGGAATGGAGAACAACCCCGTGCTGCACCAGAAGATCCTGAGGAGGTGAGTCTTCTGACATCAGTTTTTCAGCTATGTGGAAGCCTGGTTTTATAGATCAAGTTACGGATTTCCACCTTACACCCAGCCAGCTTTTTTTTCACCAACCCAGGTCATGCCCTGGTCTTACAGGGTCTTGCTGGGCTGAGCAAGCCCTTTTGGTTGAGACTGAGCCCTGTGTATGTTCTTTCCTGTGATTCCCATGAGCAGAAGCTGCAGCTGAAGGAGATACTGGAGCGGAGGAGCCACACTGAACTATATGAGCATGAGAAAGACCTGGTGTGGAAGATGAGATACGATATCCGTGACCAGTACCCACAAGCTTTGGCAAAGCTGCTTATCATCACCAAATGGAACAAGCATGAGGATGTTGCCCAGGTGAGGATGCTGGGGTTGACAGCCCCTTTTTTGGCTCCATCTTCCAGTGTCGCGTGTTTGGGAGGCCAGCCAGCAGGGACTGCTCTGCAGTGCCCCTGGGCAGGTAGGTTTAGCATCACTGGGGCTGAGGAAGCTTTTCTGTTCTTAGCCAGTCATTGCAAACATGTGCTGAGTGGTTCTCAGTTGAGGTTTGGCTCTTCTGGGCTCTGTTTGGCTCTGTGTGCTGTCCCAGACTCATTACTGATAAGAAATGATAAATAAGGTCTTGTTTATTCCCTCTAGACACTGGAGGCAAGAGAAAACCTGTTAAATTTGCAGAAAAAATATAGAAATAGGATCTGGATTGGATATTCTTAACTGATAGAGACCAGTGCAAGCCGTGAATCTCTTCCATGGAGAATGTCAGACATCAGTTAGGGATGGTCTGTGCTGGTCATCCCTCCTTACTTAAGAGCCTTGACAGGACCTTCTGAAGGTCCCTTTCTAGTCTACGTTATTGTGCTGCAGAAAAGTGCTTTTCCCCAAGAGCTTATTTCTCTAACTGTGCTACAGCAAATGTAACTCTGCCATGAACTGGGATGGATCCTCCTGTCAGCCTTCCTAGAAAGTTCAGACTCAGTTTTTGACCTGGTGTCTGCAGACTTGCTCTGAGGCATCTATAATTAATGGTTAAGAGAGAGAGTTTAATTCCCACAAAGGAACTGCTCTTCCATCAGCAGAATGTTAGATTTTTCTCCGTTGTCATAAAAACCTGGTTTCTTTTTTATTTTTTTTTCCCCTTATAGATGATTTCCCTGCTTCAGACCTGGCCAGAGCTGCCTGTCCTGAATGCCTTGGAACTGCTGGATTTTAGCTTTCCTGACCGATACGTTGGCTCCTTTGCTATCAACTCATTAAAGAAGCTGACGTAAGTGTTCACCACGAGGGATGTGCAGAGTCTATTTCTGTTGAGGGCTGCTGAGGGGGACTGTGAACAAGGCTGACAGGCTCGTCTTGACAGCTTTTGCAAGTACACTTGTTGCAGTGAAGATAAAGTTGTCTTTTATTTTTCCTTTCTGTCCACAGAGATCACGAATTGTTCCAATACCTGCTACAGCTTGTCCAGGTGCTTAAGTATGAATCCTACTTAGACTGTGAATTAACCAAGTTCCTGCTGGACAGGGCATTATCCAACCGCAAGATTGGCCACTTCCTCTTCTGGCATCTGAGGTAAAGAGCAAATGTTTTAGACTTTTTCTCAGTAAAACCAGCACTTAACTGCTTTTGTCATTGCTCTGTGAAGTGAGGCAGCAAGCCTGTCTACATGTACAGGTGCCAGGGCAGCCAGGGTGTTTATTTAAAGACTAGTGGCTGTCCTTTAACTAGTATCTTTCATCAAAGCATTGGTGGGATTTCCTTGCTGCGATTACCAAAATCCAGGGAATGTTGCATGTTGCTTGTTCCTGAATAAGGATTGTTCCAGGAGGACATAAAATCTTTTGTTTGTTTGTAAATGTTTTTATTTTATTGTGGTGGTAGTGTTTGGATTAGATTCTGGTTTTCAGAATGTGTGTATATATTTATGTATATACATGCACATTCATACACATGCCTGTGAGTTGAAATTTACTTCGGACACCCATGGCCACCTGCCAGTTCTGAGCCGTAGGACTTGCTCCTTCAGTGATGTTCTCAAAGGAGTTGTTAACAATTGACTCATCCAGAAAGATGCCTCATCACATCAAGCAGTGGTTTGTTCTACATCACCTCCTGGGGGCAGGTTAATTTTTTTCCCTTCCCAGCACACAGAAGGAATCTAAACAGCAGCTAATGTGTTGCACCCTCCTCTCCTCCCAACTTGTGTTGGCATGAATGGGAGAATTAGTCACTCCCTGCAGTGAGTCAGAAATGTTTTAATTTCCTTCTTCCCCCTAGGTCAGAAATGCACGTTCCTGCAGTTGCCCTGAGGTTTGGCCTGATCCTGGAAGCATATTGCAGAGGCAGCACCCACCATATGAAAGTTTTGATGAAACAGGTAAAAATTGCCTTTAGCCAGAAGGTGGACTCCCCTCTTGCTTGGAACTGGTTCTCAGCTCTTGGCTTTTCCATCTTAATGTTGTCAGTGATACAAAAATACATCCTTTCAACTGCTGTTTTTATTGGTTTTGGCAAATCCTGTTGAGAGCCTGGAGTTCCCCATCATGTGTGTCTTTGCTCATCTCTTACTCACCCAAACTGCACTGTGTCCAGAAGGGTTTGGAATGTCCACAGGCACTGCTGTTACTACATGAGTTGAATTAGCATTTAGCAGGAGCTCATCACAACTGGCTGGCTGATTTCAGCTGCTGTGTGGAGGTCATCCTGCTAATTACCCACCCTCTAAAGCTTCTCCATTATTTATTAAGGATCACTATACCCAATTCAGAAGTGAGGGACTCAGGTACACATGATGTCCTCTCTCAGCTGTGCACACAAGTGCTGCTTCTGTTTTCATGATGTGAGTGGCAGTTTTGCATAACCAGTACTCCCCAGAAGCCTTGTGCCCAGCAAAATATCTATAATTGATTATTTATCTCCCTCAAGTAGATACTACTGAATTTATTTTGTTGCAGTGATGTGTGAAATTGCCACAAGTTAAAGAGCAGATCAGAGATACAACCAAGGTTTACATTTCACAGTAGAATTTAATAGTTTTAAAACTTTCTCCAGGAATTTCCTATTTATTAACCCTGTTCCATCCTACCCTTTTTTTTTTCAGGGAGAAGCACTCAACAAGATGAAAGCTCTGAATGACTTTGTTAAAGTGAGTTCTCAGAAGGCCACCAAGCCTCAAACCAAGGAGATGATGCATGTGTGCATGAAGCAGGAAACTTACCTTGAAGCACTTTCCCACCTCCAGTCTCCCCTGAACCCCAACATTATCCTTGCTGAAGTCTGGTAAGAAAGAGCTGCTTCTCCACCTCATGAAAGTCACCAGTCCATTGGCATTTGTAGATGCTGTTGAAGTTGCAGCTGAGACGGCTGCTTTTTTAATAGATGGAAACTCTGATGGTAATATATTTGTTCCCTCTAGTGTGGATCAGTGCACCTTTATGGACTCCAAAATGAAACCCTTATGGATTGTGTTTAATAATGAAGAGACAGGTGGAGGTGGCGTGGGTATTATTTTCAAAAATGGAGATGGTAAGTCTGTAGAGGATGTTTGCAGAGTCTCAAAGATTTATTGTGGTGAGTGGGCCTAAATATGGACCATTAAGATGCTGTGTGAAGACCATCAATGTGCTTTGAGGTTTTTTGACAGTAATCTAGAGATACAAGAAATGCTCCTCTATATTTCACTTGCTTTTCATTAAGATTTTAGCACAGTAGTAGCTGGATATGCTTGAACAGTAAAAAGAAACTTGATGTGGGCTTTGAAAGAGCTACAGCATTGCAAGGTTTGTAGGGCTGGAGTGGACACTCTTGTGTCCAGACAGATATTTTCTGAAGTGCTACCTTAGCTGCTATGGGAGGAGTTTTGTAAAAATGAAGTAGCATGTACCTGCTAATATAATCACACCTGAGGTATCTATTGTGGTGGCTGTACCCCAGTGCTGCACTGGTAACCACTGCTCTGTGCTGATGTTTGCAAAGGCCCCTCTAGCAGCCTCTGCTCCAGGGGCAGAACACAAGGGACACTTCTGACCCTCCTTTCCTTTGTAATGCTGCACAGATCTTCGTCAGGACATGCTCACTCTGCAGATGATCCAGTTGATGGACATCCTGTGGAAGCAGGAGGGCCTGGACCTGAGGTGAGTAATGTGCACACAGTTGTCTTACTGCAGTGATAAATCATGGGTGCTAAGGCCATTTTGTCCCCAAGGCATCTGTCTAGTATTCTGTGAGCAGCTAGTCAGGGTTTGTGGTACTGAGCAGATGTGGCAGATGAGAGAGGGAGTTCAAAAGTCAACACAACCCCATTCTGGGCAAGATTTCAGTGGAAGGGTTTCTTTCATCTCTGCAGGATGACCCCTTATGGCTGCCTCTCCACAGGAGACAAGACTGGACTGATAGAAGTGGTCATGCATTCAGACACCATTGCCAACATCCAGCTGAACAAGAGCAACATGGTGGCCACTGCAGCCTTCAACAAGGATGCCCTGCTCAACTGGCTGAAATCCAAGAACCCTGGGTAAGTGGTTTACCTTTACTCTGTGCTGCTCTACTGCTTCCTTCCAGCTGCAGACATTTCTTCTGCTTTACTCAATTTTTTTCCTTCAGTTATTCATATTTCCAAGCTGTCCCACAGTATCTATGGCTGCTTCACTGCCTGGCACACTGGAAGGCATCAAGTGGATCTGGCTGCGTTTTGAGCAGAAATGGAGGCATCTGGGTTACTGTTTGCAAGCTTTTTTTGATCCTTGACAGCTTAAGGTAGTTTTATCCACAGGCTGGATCCAAACTTCAGTCTTCCCCTTGGTCCTGTTACTTTGTCCAGGGACAGTCAGTGTGGTGGCAGCTGGAAAAGGGGCGGAGGGAATCATGCCACACCTGGGAGGTGAAAGCAGCACAAAAAGCTTTTACTACAGAAGCAGACAGCAGCAATGCATCGGTGCCACTCTGATGTAGCAGGACACCAGATTACAGGGCACCAGCAGGAATTATTGTAGGAGCCCACTTCATCTTTTGGATCTGTAAAGATCTAGAAATGAATTAATTTAGCTGGGACTAAACCATTTCCATGGAGGCTCCAGAACCTTAGCCAGACCTCTCCAATTACAGGCAGTTGTTCCTGCAGGTGGTTGTTGTGCTTCCCTTACCTTCTCCTGTGGGTTTGCCTGGGGGAAGCTGTAAAACCAGCTGTCCCAGTGGTGAGGTACTGGTGTTCAATGTAAAATTCTCTTTCAATCCCTTTCTTTCCTTCTTCAGTGAGGCCCTGGAACAAGCCATAGAGGAGTTCACCCTGTCCTGCGCCGGCTACTGCGTGGCCACCTACGTGCTGGGGATCGGGGACCGGCACAGTGATAACATCATGATCCGGGAAACTGGACAGGTGGGGGCTCCTGCTGCTGGGGAGAGGCTGGGAGAGGGACCTGGATGCTGCTGGAATTGCTGTGGACAGACACAGCCCAGTGCAATCCTGCTGCAAAGGAATATGCATCTCATCTTCCAGCCAAGAGGCAGACTGGACAAATATTCTTGGTAGCTTCTACCATTAAGAGGGTAAATACAGTTTTGTAATTTGATTTACAATTCTGTAAGTGTCACTGCCATCAGCTGCCACTGTTAATACCTACTTTGAAATTACAGTGGAGCAATTCATACCTCTCAGACCTAAAATTATTTGCAGATGCAAACTCAAGCACTGTGCTTTCAGTCTGACTTCCTTGGCTGCAGCAGTTACAAGTTGCTTGTAGTTGCTAGGTAAGAGCCTCAATTACCTATCCAAGCTGATAAATGTATCTATATATCTATACATATATATACACACAATCCTTCTTCCTCCTAGAAAAATGTTTTGTTTTGTTTTTAATGAATGCAAGTGATCAGCATAGTTTTAATTTCACATTGATACCTGTACTGATTCCTTTACTTTTGGATGCCACAAGCATAGCTACCAGACTTTTTATTTTCTTGTACACTGTTTGAAAAACAAAGGGCAAAACTAGGAAAAAGAAAATCCCTTTGGTAACAGAACATGTACTAAGAAATATTTTGGTCAAGTGGAAAGTCTAAGCTGTCTTGTTTAGTTGTGAACTGTACAAAACCTAAATCAACCCTGTGCTAGATGGGGAAGCCTCAGCTGAGCAAGTAACATTTTGCAGCAAGTGCAAACCAGGGCATCTTGCCACACTGTCTGGGGCTGCAGACTGCACAGGTAGGGTGCCCAGTGTAGTTCTGCTGCTGCTAGTGCCACTAGAGCTTGACAAAAACCTGACATTTCTTCAGATACACCAAGTATTGAAGAGGAAAGTACCTTTCCTGTCCAACATAATGCGATATAGTCTGTCCTATCTAACATAATTACACTAGAGATTATCTTAACAAGTAAATATTGCCTCTTTTCCCAAGGAATGCCATTGGATGGGTCATTTTTCTCCCTCATAAAATCCTGTGGTCTGTATCTTTTTAATACAGTAACTGTGAATAGAACTCAATGCTGATCAGCTAAAATAGATACTATTCTGAAAACAATTTTTCTTCTTTTCAGCTGTTCCATATTGATTTTGGTCACTTCTTGGGGAACTTCAAGACCAAATTTGGTATTAATAGAGAACGAGTTCCTTTCATCTTAACCTATGACTTTGTGCATGTCATCCAGCAAGGAAAAACTAACAACAATGAGAAGTTTGAAAGGTAAGTGTTAGTAGAGTCACGGAGTCATAGAATGCCAGGTTGGAAGGGATCTCAAGGATGATCTGGTCCAACCTTTCCAGGTAGGAACACGGATGAGATGGCAGTTAAGCTTTTTAAGTTGTAAATTTTCAGAAATTAATTCCACTGGTGGAATGATGGCTATGTAGCTATAGCCAGTAACTGTCTATTCACACAAAGGCAAGTCAATTATTATCTGTCATCTCTTAGAAGAGGTGAAGGAGCTCGGCAGTCATCAGTGCAGGCAGCAGACTAATTAATACCTGGCCTTGCTCTATGGAGTGGGACAGCTTGCAGTCTTCCTTCCTGTGCCTCATCTTCCTTTCTGAACAGATTCAGGGGTTACTGTGAAAAAGCCTACATGATTCTGAGGCGCCATGGTCTTCTCTTCCTGCACTTGTTTGCGCTGATGAAAGCTGCTGGCCTGCCAGAACTCAGCTGCTCTAAAGACATTCAGTATCTAAAGGTAAGAGAAGCAGAGCCCAGGTACGGTTAAAATGGAATACCTGATCTTGTAGCTCAGGGAGGAGGAGTTCAGGGTGTGAGGGCAAATTCTGTGAAGCAAATGAGCTCCAGAAATCACATGTAGATGTGCATCGTTTACGTGCAGGACAGCAGCAATGCCAGAGACTGGTGCTCAGGAAATGGGGCAGTAGGTACCTTGTAGAACAGCCTGCAGGGAAGGAGACAGTTCTGTGTGTATCAATACCTGCTGTTCCCAGCTTGCCTCTTGAATGGTCCCAACCGAGTCCTAGCCAACTGAAAGGCAGCAGCTTTGCAGAAGGGCACTAAAACCCTAACTGTTTCCCCACTCCCAGCATAAGAGTAGAGTGCATGTATTTATCAGAGTGAAAAAGCCTTGTGCCATTACAGTAACTATTTAAACCATATCATGGCTACTAGTTTCCCACTCAGTACTCTTCTTAGCATGTAAACATTTTAGCAGTTGAGCAGTTAACTGTCCAGTTGCACTTTCAGTCAGGCTACACTGTTTGCTTCTTACCTTCAGGATTCCTTGGCTCTTGGGAAAACAGACGAGGAGGCACTGAAGCAATTTAGACTGAAGTTTAATGAAGCCCTGCGAGAGAGCTGGAAAACCAAAGTGAACTGGCTGGCACACAATGTATCCAAAGATAACAGACAGTAGAGCAACATCAGCCTGCACACCTACTCCAGGAGAATGTCATACCTGCACTGAGGCCAGCAGTTGCAGACAGGTTTTTAAAGCCTGATGAATGTTGCCATGTTGAAGATCCAGAGCTCAGACATTTCTGCATGGCTGAAAAATGGACTCTGATCAGCCACGTACTCATGTCTGCTGTAGAACTTTGGGGGCCAAGGGAGAGACATGAGGCAATAAAATTACTGTGTCTACAGTGAGAGGTAGGTAGATGTACTGTATCCTTAAAAACTTGTTCAGCTTCAAATACATCTTCTAATGGAAGAGTTCAGGCAGTTGTAACATCCTTCCAGTGTGTTAATGTGACTGTTTCTATTGGAAATTCAGCTGAACACTGAGAATCTGTAGCTCTTATACTATAGCCCATCTTCTAGGTCCCCACCATTACAGCTCAGAGACATTAACTTCACCACATGCTTGCTCCTCCTGCCCTGTTTCAGTGTCCACCGAGGCAGGTCACCTTAAGTCACCACTGGAGCTGGCTTGGACAAGCTGTTCTACTCTGCACTGTGACAGGTAGAAGTATCCAGGCTGTCATGTTGCTTTCTCTCTGCTACGGAGGCCAAAGTGTTCTGAAACTGAATTGGAACCCATCTATTGATGTCAAAAAAACTGATGCCACCCTGGCCAACGGGTTAGCTATTTTTGTTTGCTTTCCTAAGCCAGACTTCAGTTGAGCCTCAAGCAATTCCTGGGTTTCTGTGTTTATTCTGGTTTTAAGCCTGAAAACAGTAATACTGCCTTTTCAAAACTGGCCTGTAGTGTTGGTTGCTACACATACCTCCTGCTGGGGTACGTTGGAGCTGGTGTGCCACCTGGTTTCCCTGGAATCCCTGCAGGCAGGGCACTAGCCCACACCTGTCCAATCACTGGGATAAAACATGGTAATTCCAGTGTCAGCTGGGACAGGTGTTGTTGTTCTTTGTCCAAACTGGCCAGTCTGGCTTCCCAGGTAAGAGCAGAGGAGTGCTGGAGGAGGGGGTTTAACACTGAAATACTTAGAGCAAGTTGTGGCTCAAGGTTCATCTTCTTACAAATGTGTTTCCTCATCCTTTCCCCGCATTTCCTCCTCCTGACCATGGTACATGGCTCCTTGCCTGTGACCAGAGCTGGTGTGCACAGCTTGTGTCTGGGGGGGTCAGCCAAAGCAAGCTGTGGTCACTGTGCTGGTACCTCAGCCAGAAATAAGTGCTCAGCCTCCTCCTGCTCCCCCTGTCTCCTTTCCCAGCAGAGTGTCCCATCTCCCACATGGTGCTGTAATGAATGGCATGTTTCTCCTCAAGTGTTGTATTTGTGTCCAGCTGGTGTCCTCACCTGGTGAGCAGGTCTGAGCACTGCTGTTGTGTGGGGACAGCTGCTCAGGAGTCACTGCTCTGTGCCCCACATGAGCATAGGCTGCAGCCTGTGTGTCCTGCTGGAAGACAGCTGGAGTAGCATGGTCAGTACCTTCTCCCTTTAGGTGGTTCCTGGGGTGCTTCCTTCCAGTTCCCCACCATCAGGGTCCATTGGAGGTGCTGTCATTCCTGCCTTTTAAAGAACAGTATAGGCTGATTTTTTAAGACAACCCTGAAGCTGAAGCCTGTATTTGATTTGTATGCACTTAACAAGGATGAGCAATTTTCTTTTGTTCATACAACTAGTTATCTGGGGTTTTTTTTTTAAGCTTTCTTACTTATTCATGTAGGTGAAAAAAAATCCAGGCATCCTATCCCGTTTCTCAAGTCTCAAGAGATGCAGGTATTGTCAAATGATGGACTGTTCTCATGGAAATTTAGCTTTTATGTTGGTTTAAGACTCCCACAAAACCAGCAAGTTTAGGACAGAAACTGAACTAGCCTGTTTATTCTTAATAGACATTCCCTGTCATGGGGTAAGTTTGAGTTGATGGTGGTTTTGCATCCAGCACACAGGTCAAACTCATTCCTGACTTTAATACTTTAAAAGAAAGCTGCCCAATACTGGCTGCTTAAGTCCACCTCTTTGGTTTGTTTGGTTTTTGTTTTTTAAAGGACAAGTTCAAATATCTTTGTTCTTCATCAGCTGCACAGCTAAGTTAACCCTGCCTTAAAAAAAAGGAATTTCTACCCTAAGTAGGAATGAGTACCAGGAGGCAATGCTGGGTTTGGTCAGTGGATGGAATATGAAACACCTTTAATAACCCCTTCCCTCATCACCTTTACACACAAAACAGATGCTAGCAGAGTATGATTTAGTGTTACACTGTTGCTAATTTAAATTCTGATATAAAGTACTTAGTGTTTCTCTCCCTAAGATGTTATGCTATGAAGTCTATCCTGCACTGTTCTGTACATAGTAATGTAAACCAGGTTGTCTCTCGTAGACCACCAGTTACCAGAAGCAGCAATGAGACCGAAAACTCATTTTAACTTTCTATAACCCTGGGGATCCCCTTTTTCTACACACCTTTCAAATGATACTGTATGTGGTGACTGGAATATTTGAAGGCAGAATGGCATCTGCCCTCTCAAGTGAGCAAAACTACTCGTTAACACATTACTCAGTAACAGTTCCTCAACATCTTGTTTAAAAGTAATATTGAAAGTATTTTGCAGCAAGTAATGATTTTTGCTGTACTTTCTGTTACAGACACTTAGTTAGCTAGCACTGAGAGCTGCCTTCAGCCTTCCCATCTCTGCAGCTGCCTGAAACAGTAGGAAGCAAAGAGCAGGGAAATGTGTGCAGACCTGCAGGAAACCAACCACCTCCCCTGGAGCTCTGGAACTGCTGCTGCTTCTAGAGGTTAGACTAAAAAAAAATCTTCCTGTAGCCTTGAGTCTAGAATATTACTCTTGGTTCTCTTGAGCTAAACAGCAGACAGTGGTCTCAGATTTCAAATTAAGTCTTAAAACACTGGATCCATATTTGCAATTAGAAGTGTAGCATTATGAAACTGAACTGGTCAACAAATTATGAGTATAAACCACCAGAGATATTTTTTTAAGCTGTTTTAAGATTAATTATAAAGAAGTGTTTCCTTTTCTGTGCCAGATGACACAACCTCATGCTGGGCTGCCAGGGTGCTGGGTGGCACAATTTAAATTGAAACCCAACACTCAAACTAGCAGTAACACTCCAACATACTCAACAGGCATTAAAAGAAAATACTGCAGAATTTAGATTCCTTATTAAACTCTCAGTGGCTCATCCATCCTTGGGGAAGGGAAGAAGCATTAGTCCTGTACATGTAAAAGCAATTCCTTTTCATGATCCAGGATCCTGCTCTGTTGCATGGCAGCAAGGCACTTACCTGCCAGCTCCTTTGTCCCCCTTAGGTCCTGGTCTGCAGGTACTTGCTCCAGCACCTCATCCCTCCAGCTGTTGTTTTGGCAGTTTTACCAGAAAAAGGCAGCCCCTGATCAGGTTTACAGAGGTACAAAGCAGCAGTGGTTCATGGCATCTGTCCTTCAGTTTTAGAAGTGCAATAAAATAAAGTCATATCTGCTTAAGTTGCAGGAACTGAGCAATTCCAAAGGTGTTTCTCAGTCCAGCAGTTTTAGAGAGAGGTTGCTTAGTCTAGAAAACTGACTTACCTACAAGAAGTCAAAATGTGTGTGAGTCAAGTGGATTTTCTTCCTTGCACACCACTGGAACAGCACCTTGAATGGAAACTGTGATGGCTAAACGAGGTCAGCAAAGACCCTTTGATTCCAAATTTACAAAGCAGCAGCTCACGTGATAGTTGCCAGCAAACTGAATTGTACTGAAGAGTGGAACTTAAATAATTTTCAAAAATATGACATTTCACTATAAGTAAGTAGCTTCTGGTTTTACAAATGTGCTCGTGATACCCCTTTCTATTTATTTAGAGATGGTTCTGTGATTATTTTTTTTAACTCTGTACAAACTGATTATGCTTATTCTGTTGCCTTTGAAAAAAGAAGTATTTTTTTAAGCCAAACCATGGTTCTGTAAGAGAATGTTTGTGTTTAACTTTTCAGTTGCTTTAGGTACATGGTTTTTAAGTGTTAAAAAAAAAAAAGCTGGAGAAATGGTGCCCAGATACTGCCAAAGTCTTCCTGTGCTTGAGATCAAAAACAGACTAAAAAACTTTTACTGCCCCCACACATAAAAATTACCACACAGTTCATGTAACTTGATTCAACTTTGTTCCATTCAGTAAGAAATAAATGCCAACAACCTCCTTTAGAACCAGAAATTTATTGTAGCTTATAGACTTTCCAAACTGACCTGTTACCAATATACACATCTGAAAAGTTATACCCACAGTGGCTACAAACTGCATCAGGACGTTTACAACCTCTCAGTATTACCATAAAGTCATGATCAGTTTTGGTCTAAAATACAGCAGCTACAGCAACAGTATATGGAAGGATAAGTCTTCTACACATGAACACAGGACAACTGTCAGACATAAGTTAAAAGTTTCCCAGTTTACTTAAAACTAGCAGTTATATTACCACGTTAAGTAGTCAAAACCATTTCCCCATTTTAGAAATCTAAAATTTTACATAAAAAAACAACCCCCAGACTGGTAAGCGAGTTGTGTGGGTTCTCCTCCCTGCTTCCAGGTCCACCTACTATTGTAAAAGGCACTCTGCAGTCAAGCCTACCCCAGGTCAAACCCACCATTAGGCCCCATCACACACATCACCAGGTGAGAATAGGTCTGCTCCCAAAATAAAAACTATAGGAACCATCGGATCAATCCTTTTATCTCTTGGAATTATGACCCTTTATCTCCCACCCTCTGGTTTGCTTGGAGCTCCTCCAGCACACTGGCCCAGTGCAAGTTCCCTGCTTTGTCCTGACACCACTGACCAGCCTGCCCTGAGCCCTGTCCTCCCTGCTCAGACCAAGGCAGATGAGCAAAAAACTGAAACTTTGCTTACCGTGCTGAGGAGTGAGGAGAGTCCTAGTCTCCTGTTACAAGCAACACAAGTTACTCTTTTTTTAATCCACCTCCAAACGTAAAAATCAAGTCAGCAGATAGTCATTATTCAAGGCTCTGCATAAGACCAAGGAAAGGTAAATAAACAAGACCTGCCTTACAAAAAACTAGCACTCTCCACCATGGGGTCATAACTTACTTTTCGTACCTTTCAGCTATTTCTTAAGAAAAGTCCGTTGCAATTCCAAGTTACAATTTTGATCAGGAACAATCAAAATCATCTTGACTTGGAATATTATTAATGTGATTCCCAAGGTTTTTCTGGTTGGATGATTTATGCTATAGTTTTTCACCAGCAGGAAAACACAATTACTAAGTGTAAACAAAAGGCATAATACACCAACAGTCCAAGTTACTGTACAAGGGGCTACAGGGAATGAGCAGGAGTGTGTGTAACAGAAAAGGTATCAGCTGTGCCCCAAACCCTCCCACTACCACATTAGAAAAACTGAACAGCCAAAAAAAAGAAACAACAAACACAACCCCAGATACCTCTCTATGGAGACTGGTGGCCAAGGTGCACAGGTCTCAGGCTTTCCAGCTTCAGTTCTCAATGTCACAATCAATCAAATAAATGAATAATCCAAATGTCAGCAGTAGAACAGATCATCACTGTTCAGGCAGCCTCACTGTCCTGCACAGGAGCTGCAGCAACACCACAGCCCCAGCACACTCACTGCCCACTGGCCACGTAGTGTTTGTTCCCAATAACTTAAAAGCCCTTATGCCAAGACTTAATTGGAGCAAGAAAAACAACTGTATTGCACAGGGCAGCTGAACCTCTGCTGAGGTTCCTAAAGCCTTTACGATTTCTCACAAGCTTGTCTGTTCCCTCTGCAAAAATACAGATTAAAAGAAAATAAAAGAAAAAACAGAGTGGGGCATGAGCAAACATGGCAGTCAAGGCCAAGGACACTGGATCACTGAAACATCTACACTAGAGAACTGTGCCCGTGCTCCTGCTGCAGTACTATGAGACTTGTAATATTTCATGCTGCATGATTTTTTTTTTTACTTTTAGCATGTTTTAAACCCCCATCCCTGTTTTCACTACCACAAATGACATAATTACATAATTCCAATATATTTACAAAATATTAAAAAGTCTGTTAATCTTCTACATATTAACCTCATTCTGTCACTTTACACATGCACTAATTTTGGGGAAAAAAAAAAAGTTAAATCAAGAGGCTGAAATGAGCAGCTTGACCCTTTGTCAACAAGCAATCTTTGCATCTTTTAGAAAGAGAAAAAGGAACAAAGCCAAGTTTGTTTCACTGAGCAAAAAAAAAAAAAGACAGTTCAGAAATTCATGTGCAATGGCTACAGATCTGTAGAGTCACTGAGCTGAGATGACATGAAGATAAAAGTGCAAGGTGGGTCCTCACAGAGCGTAAAAAAAAATATATCCAGTCACTGAGGCATGGCTGAAGGAAAAGAGGTGCTAACTACAGCTCTAGAAACAGCATCAGAACTAGCTGACAAACACAAACACGGGGTGGCTGTGGGTTCAACCTACTGGCCAGAATGACTCTTTTTTTTGATATTTTTTTTTTAAACACCATGAATCCTTGGTAACAATGGAGTGTGCGACAGTGGAGTCTTCTAGAGCAGAAACAAAGACAAAGGGAACAGTTGGAATCAATAACTGAGGGTAGAGTCATCCCATTCCAGCTGTTGCTGTCTGTTAACATTCTGTTGGTCCTCCTCCTGCTCTCCCTCTTCCTCCTCACTACTTTCAGACTCTGCACTCGTGATGTCATCTTCTTCTCCATCCTCACTTTCTTCTTCCTCTTCCTCCTCTTCCTCCTCACTGCTATGTTGATCCTCATAAGTCTGTTAAGACAGAAATTAGTATTGATATCATATTGGCCAAAATTCTTACTGTTCTTTTGAATTTAGCCCAGAGAAGCTGTGGCCACCCCATCCCTGGCAGTGCTGAAGGGCA
This sequence comes from Apus apus, assembly GCF_020740795.1. Lineage (NCBI taxonomy): Eukaryota > Metazoa > Chordata > Aves > Apodiformes > Apodidae > Apus > Apus apus. The sequence continues at coordinate 4,072,609 of NC_067301.1, forward strand.
GGTTGGATGGGGCTCGGAGCAACCTGGGCTGGTGGGAAGTGTCCCTGCCCATGCAGGGGGTTGGATCTAGGTATTTTCAAGGCCCCTCCCAACCCAAACCATCCCATGATTCTATGAATTCAGGCACATGGCACTACAATCAGAAGGAGATACTGCAGATTCCTTACTGGTTTTAGAAGTTCACCAGTAATGAGGCAACCAGAAAGGAAAAAGGAAGCAACACTTAAAATACCTTTTTAACACTGTAACATTGCCAGCCCTGTCACTCTAAACAAACCAAAAAGGGGGATCCAGCACTTCTATTTGCTGTGATGTGCTGAGACACCAACTTTACCTCCATGGGGTTCACAGTGATGGTCAAAGCAGAGTCATCCCAGTCCATCTCGTTTTCCTTCCCAGTGTCCTGGTCACGCATCGTTCTCTGATGCGCTGCTCGGATTCGGAACACTCCCAGAATAATCATAAAAACCAGGAAGCTGACACAAACAACAATCACAACAGTGGCTGTACTTGGAACAACTGCAACAAGAAAATAAAAGGAGATTGACATGTAACTCTTTAGACAATTCTTATAACTAGTCTTCTGTTCCCATCACCTCCAGAGGAAATGGCATCAGCTACAGAGGCCACTTAACAAGTCAGTTGGACAGTAAGAACTAAATCTCAGCTCCTGAAGTATATCAATCTGAAGGACTGACAACACATGGAAAGCAGATTCCACCACACACACACAGACTGCTCTCTAAAATGCCTGTTTTTTGACATCCTACACCCACTGCAAATTAATATAATTAAAACAGTCCCACGAGTCATCAAGGGGATGACGCTGCAGTTCTTTCCTCTTTCAGAAGAAATGCTGTCCCTGTTCCTCACAGTCCAGTATCTAGGCCGTACAGTTCCCTCAAGACCAGCACCTTCCAATGTACACACACCACCACCAGAAGCTCTTCTGCTGGCAGATCTATTCCATAGATCTCCAGTAATCCCCTTCTCCCTGCTGGGCAACAGCAGAACAGGACCAAGTCACTGCCTGGACTGAAAGTCCAAGACCCTGGTTTAAACTCAAGGAAAAAAAACAACCCACTCTCTGCAGCAAGAAGCTTCTATGACAGTTTTAACACCAGAAAAAAAGAGCTGAACTTCAGTGACTGAGAATTCTTACCTGAGAAGGGGTGAGGGTTGGCCAAGTTGTGGCCAGAGAGATCAACAAACGTGTGGTGCACGGGGTGAACAAACTGTGGCTGCGCAGCGATGTGGTTTGCGTGTTCAACTGGGTTAGCTGTGTGGATCACATTCACCTGGGAACAAAAAGGAAATGTTACACTCCAGAAATGCAACAGTTTGCTTCTGAAGAGATAGAAAGTAAACTTACAACAACAAAACAAAAAATCTATTTCCCAGAGCAGGAATCCCACTGTCCTTCAGCACAGCGATGGCTCTGGGACAATCTTCTAAACAGCAGCTCCTCACATTACACTTTCTTGTCACAAAACCCTTCAGCTTCAGAACTCTGAAATCTGTTTTATCTGTTTTACTTAGTCTGGCAGGTTTGTGTACAGACACCAATATCTCAGAATAAAACAGATAAAGCAAATTTATTGTCAAATTTGGTAGCCAGTCATCTTCATTCTGGAATAGTGAACCTGCACTCTGCTAGGGAGCTGCAGTTCCAGCCTGCCTGTGCCCTACATAAGCCATCAGCATCACCAATTTAAGACCACACAAGCAAAACAGCAAAGGGCTCACAAGGTTCCTCAGAAGCATCCCAGAAGTTGTACGTGAAGGCCACTCAAGTGTCTGGTAGCACTACTCTTACTTTATGTGCTAATCTTTTGCTAAATTAATAGGCTGTCTTCCCAGCTCAACCTTTTTGTCTTCACACTCCATCAGCTGTGCTATTTCATCTACAACACAAAAGTTTCACCCCTGCTTGGGCAGCCTTTAAAGCTGCAATGTAGGATTAAGAACTATATATAGAATACAGGCTGAAATGCACGTTTCTTAAGATTTACTGACAGAAATCTAAATAATTGATCAATTATCTATCATTTGAGGCAACAACTTCCCTCCCTCCTCGTAGCCACCCATGCTCTAAAACCTGTCAGAGACCAGCTCAGCTCACATACCTCCACTTTAAACTCGTTGCTGACATAACGTCCATTAAGCTCAGAACAGACTAATTTGAACTTCCTGTCAAAGAGGGAAAGAGTGTGCCAGTTTCTGTAGTGTATCAAATGCAAAACTTCTTCATAACTAGCCATAGTGTCAACCCCTGTGGAGAGAAATAAACAGGAAAAAACAATTACTTTGCAGAAGATTGGTACAACATCACAGAGGTGACAAAGATTCCTGCTCCCTTCCTCCACCTCAATTTTCTTGGCTTTTCAGTTAGCAGAAAAAAGGTACCACCAGACACAGACACATGTGGCTCCACTGAAACTCTGTGGATTGATTTTGTGATAAACTCCCAGGCCCAGTTAGACTCCAAAAATCCCTTTAAAGATTTTTTTAATACATTAAGATATTCTCAACCTAAAATATACAGGAATGATGCATGCTCCTAGGCACTGGGTTATCTGTGCAAGGAACAAGCCTTTTTCTGGGGCAAATTGTACTTCTTTTCCACAGTCCAGAGGTGACCTGCAATTTGGGACATTAGGGAACAGAGAGGAGGTTCTGGAATGATGTATTTTCTAGAATTGTAACTTCCCACAAAATAGCTGTAACTCCTCTGAGCTTGAAATTCTAGTAAAAAATGAAGTATCTGGAGTGTTCCCAGCCATCTCTCCAGCACACTGTTCCCTTCTCACTGTCTCCAGCCCTTCATACCTGAAGACCAGCAACAATAACCCCTACCTGTGATTATCATGCCCAGGTTGGAGCTGCTCATCTCGATGCCCTTCTGCTGTAACCGTGTCATGTCAATCTCCAGGCTTTCTTGTTCCTGATTGAGTTCCTCTCCAAGCACTGTCACCTCACACGTGTCCAGGTTATGCATGATCTCTTCAGACACCAAAGATTCTTGTACTAAAAAGCAGAGAAAAACCCAAAGAGGTAAGCAGAAACAAAGGTGACGAGCCCAGGAGTTATAAGTGTCACAATCAAAACTCAACTCTTCTTCCAGACTAGTATTAAGATCTGGGCATGAGGAAAGCAAATATTCTTGAAGTAATGATTTTAAAAAAACAAACCCAAAACACAAACAAGGGATATTTAGATGAAGGTAACAGCCTGGGCTTACTACCATTTCCGGCTGTATTTTTGTTAGCCCAGAGCAGAGTGGCTACACTTTCTCACAAGACAGATAAACTTTCTTTTCCCTTACTAGTATTTAAAGAGAAATCCACATCTCTCTCCCAGAGGAAGATCCTGCAATGTGGTCACTGGAAGGGGTGAGGGTGGGCAACAGTCCCAAGCAGAGCAGGATGTTACCTGTGGGATCCTCATCTCCATCCCCCTCTGGCTCCACCTCCCGGGTGATGGTGCTGATGATGCGAAGCTCAGGGAAGAGGGCAACACCCTCGGGACTCTCAAACTCTGAAGCTGAGCGGGCAAAATGGTTGATGCCACTGAGGCTGATCTTTGGTTCCTCTGGTTGCAAGACCATGACATACCCCTCCACAGAAGGAATGGAGACACAGTCCTCTTCGTTGAAACACCTACAAGATACAGAAGCAGTTTTGCAGTCAAGGAGGCTGCTTCAGAGGGAGGCACAATTACACGGAGTAATTGCTTTATAAATTTTTTAAAAGCTCTGTCTCAGACCCAAGAGTCTTAGATAAATTCATCAGCTGCCCTGGAAAGTAACAATTCCCCACCAAGGGAGCAATCTTACAATTAAGTTTTACTTACAGTTAACACTTGGCCCCATTTCCTATGCTCTAACAGGCACAGACAACACCTCCAGTGCAGGGGGTGGCACTGCAGGCAGGCTCACAGCACAACCTTGCAGCCAGTTCCTCCCTGTCTTACACACTCCTTACTACATCCTCAGAAAGAGAAGAGCACTGGTGCAGAAAACATTTGCTGTATTCAGGTGTGTGATGGTTCCACAGCAGGACTCTGTTTATTACAGCTCAGATACAGGAACATTGTTCCAAGCCTCAGCACCACCCTGCAGAGATACAGCATTTCAGCACTAGGACATACTTGACCACACTGGTGATTTTAAGCCTCCGAATCCCAGGTGTTGGGAACTGGCGGGAATTCAGGTAGGAAATGTGCTGCATGGCCTTGTCAACCCTGTCAATATCATCCCCTTCCAAGGTCAGTGTTGACTGACTTGGGTTCATGTGGATCTGAAACGAGGAAATAAGACAACACTCAAACAGGAACAGGATCTGGTATTTAAAACTGAAGTTCAGCACCGCTCAGCCTGGTAAATAGTAGGATAATTGCATTCAAAGCAATAAGGCAATTATTTACTGGCCTTGTAGGACAGCCTACCTGCCCTATTCACTTCCTTTTTCCAAATATATTTAGTATTTTAATCTTTAAAAAAAAACCTAGGCACAAAAGTCCTGATGTGAAGATTCCAGTAATATGAGAGACAGCTAACACAAAGGAGAAATTGATCCCTGTTCATACAACCTTGCTACTTCAAAAATGCACACAAGGTTGTCTGGTTCCACAAAGTTGCTTGTTAAGAGTATCTTATTAGCATTAGACAACCTGGGTGGAATTTCTCTTCAAGACTTTAAGAGAACACAGTAACTTCCATTCTTAAACTCCACTAAGACCATGTCTATACATGAAAGATTTCCTAGTTTCTGTGTAATTTTAATGCAAAATGTCCCAATCTTAGCCTGTTTTATTTGGGACACCCCTACTAACTCTGCCAGCAAAGCTGCTCCTGTTATCAAGCAAAGCAACACACAGGCTCTCTTGGTCTGTGTGCACTTTACCTTCACTCCTTTGCCGACACCATCAGCCATTTGCAGATCCAGCCCCTCCTTGCAGGTGTACAGGCAATCTATCACCTTCTTGTTTTCCAGTTTTCCAGAACGAATCATCAAACCTGCCAGATTGCCTCGGAAAAACTGAGCCATCTGGAGTTCACCACCTTCACAAAGGAAAGAAGGAAAAACAAATCTTCATATGTTTTGATTCTTGTAACTATTTCAATTATTTTGGTCTTTTGTAAAACAACAAATATGCCTTCTGGTACCACAAAGTATGATGTACATGCAGGTTAGTTTTTATCCATTCTGGGTGTTAACCTTGTGATTATGTTCAAGCATAAAGAAAGAATTAAACAGTTCACCATGCACGTGGCCCCAAAGGAGTGTGGCCATCCTGAACTGTGAAACCGAGGCTGACATTTCCATAACAAACACTGCCAAAGAAATGGCCCATACAGCGAGGTGGTGCTGAGGAATGAAAGGCAGAACCAATGAAATGAACTGTGGAACCTCAAGCTTCATGTTGAGGTAACACCTTCTACTACTTGGTTCTCTACAAAATGGGCACTGTCCTTAAAGAGAAGACACCAACCAACATCCGTCCCCCCTAGGTACTGGTTACCTACCTCTAAACCCATCACCTCTCTACATTCAAAGGAGAAAGAAACTTCACAAAGTGATTCAGCTCATTGTGAGAAAGGTGTCTTAAGAGTTAACCGCTCCCCTCTAAATGTTCCTTCTTCTCTGTGTGGTCTCAAAAAAGCAGTTTAAGCTCAGGTAACTCATTTTTAGGTATCTGAGTTAAGTTCAATGAACTTCAACCCAAGAAGCCCCTTATTGCTTAGGATTTTTTGCAGATGACATCACAATGATCACTCAGTCCATCCTGCTAAATAACAGGAGCCACAGAACTCCACCTGGAAATCTGTATTTCAAAGCCATCACTTACTAAGCTATCAGATTTTTAGAAAGATGTTTACGCCCATTTTAAAGATTTTAAGTGAGAAAAGATCCTGGGCATAACTCAGTAACATTTTCAGGAGTGAACTGTCCTGTTTACAAACTATATAATTTCCAGATTAGGTTTGTACAGCTCCAGCTTCTAGCCCCTTCCTTGGCCAAATTAAAATGTAATGCACAGCCAGAAACCTCTTGTCAGTTATATCCAGACCATTCCAGGAATTCCTGAACTTTACAGAAGGAGTTCACATCTTGAATACACTTCTAGAAATACACACTGATTTTAAGTGTCTCAACTCTAGACACAAAATCCACCAGATGATTTATTTCTAATCAAATAAAATCCTGTAGCCAACCTGCAATACCTGGTAGCCCAACCTTTTACACCTATTCACTGTAATTAGAACATTATATCAATTTCTGATCACGTGAGTATCCACTGTAAATTACAGGTCTCTCAGTTATCTACCAGCAACCTGATCTAAATGTGAAATCAGTCTTGCATTGAGTGGAGAGCAGAGCTACCTGACTTCCAGAGGTCCCTCCTACCTACTGAGTCATTCTATGACATGCACACACCTACATACATAAATTTATACAGGATGAGGTGCATTTTTGTTTTAGCAAAACTGGATTAAAGAAATTATAGCTGGTATTTTACATCAGCAACATTTTACACCACTTCACTGCAATCACAATGCTTGCTAAGTTGTACAGGGATGTGCATTTGGGTGCAACCAATAAAAAAAACCAACCAAACAAAAAAACACCACATCAAAAAAACAAAGCAAAAAAAAATCAGCTGATGAAGCTCTGGAAATAGAAGCACAATGAAGAAACAAGCCTAGGACAGGATTATGTGAAGGTCAATGGCCCGAACGCGATGCCTGCGGTTCATGCTGTGTGCAAGATGAAGCAAATGTCTTGGCTTAAAAATGAAATAGAACAGTAGGGAAAAAACTCCAGCAACCTGCAGAGGTCTCAGGCACAGTTTCATTGTCATTTTCATTTCCTGTATATTCTGTAGAAAAGCAAGACAAAGAATAGGACAACAGGGAAAGGACCAAGTAGTTACAATTTGGCAAACTCATCACAGACAATACACAGCAGCACTGCCCCCAAAATCTCCTTGTATTCGACCCAGCTTCTCAAGGATGAGGAGTTCTCTGAACCACGGGGAGCTGCAATGCAGGGAAGAAGCATTACTGCTGTTACAAGAACATGACACTCATGGCAAGACAACCTGAAGGGCTGCAGTTAAAACCGTCCCACTGGAGAATACTCCAACCACCAGTCCCTATTAGGAATGAGACACAGGTCTATCAACTGCCTCCATTTATTTTCTCCTCTCCTAACTACTGATGGAGAAATGAAGGTGAGATCCAGCCTTGATCAGCAAATCACCAAAAGGTATTAAATGCTGATCAAAAGCAGCCAGGACCAACACAGATTGTTTTATCATAGTGATAGTATCATGTGGGTGAAGCAGTCAGTTTATCAGATCGAAGTGTCTAGGAGGGGAAGCACCAAAAATGAAAAACAGCTTTTAATCTTTCCAAAGAAACATTAAAAGAACTTTTTCAAAAGCATAAAATCTCTCTCTCCTTAGAGGTGAGCTGTATATAGAACTTAGAGCAGCCTGATTAATTCTACAGTCTTGGTAAGACAAAGACAACTGCCATAAGCACTGACTTCACCCCCTGGCATACTCTTTCCCTGTGTTTTAAGCCCCTAAAAATCAGGATTTGGAGGAATTTAAAAGAGGCAGCACCTCAAGTTCTTGTATTCCAGACTTTTAATGCTCCTGTTTCAGTCTGCTGTCATTAACAAGAAAACTCACATCAAAAGAAATTAAGAGTCATATAATGGTGGCAGTATGAAAGCACAGGAGCTTTTGAACTAAATATACATGCTTTTGTTATGGTGCAGAACATACGTGGAAGCCATTATACAATCCACACACTTAGCTGGAACAGCTTCCAAGCTCCAGTTTCTTGAAAAGCAGCCACTAGAGCTTCCCTTTGAGCCAGAAGAGATAGTTGGAAAGTCACAAACAGAATGAGGTGAGTTATTAAGAAAATACTTGACTCAAAGGAAGGGACAGAGGCAACAATTTAGCACTGAAGCAACATTAAAACTGAAAGACAGTGAACCTGTCACAAAAAGTAAATTTGAGGGAGGGGATATTTTGGTAATTTTACCTTCATTCACACTTTGAAGTCTTAAAACTCAGAGAGAAGAGAGACATTGTAACACAGAAGACTTATTTTGATGAAAATATCTCAAAGCTTTCCATTTGTCATTCATTCACAAGCTACTTCCATGCACTGTTGCAGGCTGCAACTACAGCTCATGTTCTGAACTACCCCAGAACATCAACCATTGAACACTGTTTGCTCTCTGACCAAAGAGATCAGCTCTATACCAGTTCGGGTGTAATTTAATCAGCAGACAAACATTTCAGTCAAGGACGGTAAAGCAAGAGCTTTGTTACAAAGATCTCTGGTCATCAGCCTCTGTGTTCAGATGCAGTCTTCTTTTTGTCCAGCTTTAAGGAGTAGATTTCACATGTACTAAAAGCACCTGAATCAGCATTTCCCAGCTTGCCCAATACCATCTTTTAAACCATAGTCTATATACAATAAAGCAGATGTTTTCTAAATGTATTTTTATAAGCAGAAATGGTAAAAAAACCAAGAGACAGCACCACTGTGTTGCTTAGCTGAATTGTCTATTGGTCATGTTTCCATTTATGAGAACGCTATTTCTACAATATGCTTTTCAACCTACTTGAAAATCAGTGTTCTGCTTAGTAATCTGAAGTATGAGATGTCCTCTTACAACTGTTATTAAAAATAAGACATTTAGATTTCCATGGTTACCACAAAGATCTCTTTGCTGGAATGCTGCTTGGTGAGTAGCTTCATATTTCATACCCACCTGCAGCCAATGAGCAAAAAGACACTCATGAAAAGAATGACTAAGAGAGGAAATAGGTGATAGTATCATCTACAAAAGACAAAACAAATTATCTTTCACACACTAAAAAAGATTTGCTATGTAATTCCAGGCTAACCCCAAAGATTTCATTCAAAAAAAAATAATTAAAAGCATTAACAATTGCAAATAGTTACCTTGCCAACATGCTCCAACTACCAGCTGAGTTTCTATCTTTGAAGGATGGAGTGGGTAATCCTCAGTCACTGGGAAAGGATCATAGGAAACCCCATCTACATAGAGAGTCACTGCAGGGAATTCCACATTGAGGACATAGTGATGCCACTCCTTGTCACACACCTGAGGAAACAAAGTTTGGAAAATTCTACTTTAAATTTGGGGGGTTTTTTGGTAACAGTTGAATAACTGACCTGAGGCATGTTTTGTATATAACACATGCAGACACACCACCAAGCTCTAAGCCTGTACAGACACACTATGTTGCACAGACATGGCAGGCAGCTGAACAAAGCAAAGCAGTAAGTGGTTTCTTTTCTTCTATTGCCAATATCAGAAGCTGCACATACTCACATTCCTTTAATTTTTATACCAATAACAGTATATTTCAGTTGAAAAACATCTCTACAGGCAAGTATATTCTGAAATACTGCTGTAATACAACACTGCTTGACAAAGGACCTGTATCTGTTGAGAGGGACTGTTTAGAGAAAAACATATCCATTTGAACAAGAAGCAGAAAGTACCTGCAACCCTCAGAGGCCTATTCACTCTCTTTTTGTGGAGTAAAATCTAATTAAGAAAACTGATTCATAGCTACTGCTCACTATGTATGAAAAGTCACAACTTTTATTTCAGTGCATAAAAGGATTAAGAAGGTTAAGTTTTTCTGTTATCCTCTTAACACCTTGATCTGCAAAAACGTTGCATGCTCAGAAATACTTTAATGCTATAAACAAACTGGAGTAGTTCCTGTTTTCTCATGCATGTTACCTGACAGGGTACTTGGGAAGTTAACTGGCAACACAGCTACAAGACTGACATTGTATTTTGACATATAAATTCACATTTTACTACCTTTCAGGACAATGACTTGTACTTTATTTCATTAATATCCCATTCAAGATGAAAAGGCACAGCTAAACCTGTCTCTGACACTTGATCACAGACCAAGTATTATTTGGTTCTATAAAACACGGCATCAGTCTGGAGTTGCAAAACGTATTAATTAATAATCATCTTAGCAAGAAGCTTGGTCTCTGATGGTTTTCACTGCATTCTAACCTCCTACCAACTGTCCTTCCAAACTTACTTGATTAAGTTTCCAGTGAAACTCAGCAGGTTTGTATGTTTTTCCCTCTGAAGGGTCTTGGCGGAAGAGGAAAACCAGGCGGCAGTTGTGGATGTAGAGCGTGTAGTGGTGCCGGTTCATATCTGCACAAGAGCTTTAGTTAACACTGCTGTGCTCTGCAAACCAGAACAACTCCCCAAAACTCACGTGTTCTGTCACTTCATACATAAACCACCAAGTAACTGATAGGAAGAAACAAGTGTAGAATCAGGCACATTAAGGGGAATGAGAAACGTTTGTAAGAGTAGTTGGGCCAAACATTCTTGAACAACCCATGAGTAACAAACTCGCTGGACAATTGACAGATGTGTCTGTGTCCAACCTAAACCAAGGCACAGGGCTGAAGACTCACAGAGATAAACCTCTCAGCAGCAGAAAAAAAGCTCTATTTGCAAATAGAAGAGCTGTTTTGTTCCAAATTAGTAATTTCTACCACAGCTAATTAGTGTTTTGGAACGCGTACACATGGTGGTAGGTGGACATGATTTCCTAAGAGAAAGCTATAGTCATAGCTCTAAAGGATTTAACGTTTAAGATAAATGCAAAGGTGAGATGGTAGAGAAACAGATGAGAATAAGGAAAAAAAAACATTTTAGTTCTATCATCTGTTCCATGGAGTGGCTAAGTCAAGAAATGAGGGAATTAAAAAAATACCAGTATGATGTCAATCTTCCAGCCTGACAGCATTAAATCTGACTATATTGTTCCAGTGCAATATATTCTGAATTGCCTCCCTCCAACAAACCTAGTTTCAGTCTTTCAATATTGTATAATATACCACTGACATGGTATAATGATAACTATACTACCAGAAACTACCTATCTCAAAAATTATATAGTTAGGTCAAACCAGGGAATAAAAAAGGAAAAAGATTGTTTTGAAGGTCTGCTTCCCATGCACTTGGAAACAGAAGAACTCTATCTTGAAGTTTGCCTTTTTTTTTGCAGTTTAGTTACTTTGATGAATCCAAAGTTTTGTGTTTTCATTAATAGGAAAGGGTGAAGGTAGGGGAAAGAGGAGAATATTTGTACCCAGTTCTAAATGACAGTGACTTTTCTCCTGTTCAAAGAAATGCTTTTAGAACATTACAAATACTGTTAAAACTTTCTTACTTTCAAATATAATTCAATTAAGCTGAGGGCTCCTGAGTTTGCTCTACATTCAGCACAGTTTCCTCTGAAAAACCTATCAGCATTTTAAATAAAATCTCTTTCTAATATGCTGAACAAATCCACTGCTCCAGCTAACAAAGACAAGAATTCTTTTACCCCCCATTAGATAGCAATTATGGAAAAAGGGTTATCAGATTTCCTTCTTATTAATAGCATCTTCAAAATGCTTGTGTCTGTAGCATTCAGAGACTGAAATTAGGCACAGGGTGAAAAAAAACCTCATCACTGGAGAAAGAGGAAATTATCTTCTCCTAGAAAAAATAAGATACAGTAGCAAGAGCTGTCAATAAACCTGATATATGTATGAATTATTTTGGACAGCACCAACAAGGCTTTGGAGATTCAAAATCGAGACTGCATTGCCAGAATAAGTTATCTGCCAGTGCAAAAAGAAATGCATAATATAAACTGAAACAGAAAAACAAGACTGCTTAATCTGAAACTGAAACTAGGTAATCAATCCAAGGCCACACCTCTATAGGTAAGCACAATAAAGAGCAACTTCACTTCCAAGAAAAAACTAACCTAGAGAAAAAACGTCAGGTTCTAACATATACTGCCACAGCCCAGAAAAACAAAGACCCAATAAGACTGCTTATATTTGAAGTGTTGACAAACCTGTTTTGTCTGAATTGCACAGAATTGTCTCTTTCTCTTTGGTCCCAGACCCATGTCTCATCCATACTGAAATCATGAAGGGCTCTTTCAGATTGACTGTGACAACACCATCTGGAATCTTCACAGCTTGCGTGCCATTAAATTCAAAGACTTGGTCACTGTCATGACCATTATCAGTAGGAAGTCCTATTGTCCAGTTAGCAGCACTACTTGGAGGGGGAAGCAGCTCAATTGTGCCAGAAGAAGCACCTAAAATAAAAACACTCACATGAAAAAACAGACACTAAAAAGATCACAGCTAGTTTCACAGCAAATTGGTTTTCTGGGTAGCAATTTCTCAGCACCACCTGCCAGGACTACACACTGCCATCACACAAAAGCAATTTTTCTTTTAAATAATGTGACACTAATAATAGGCATTTAATATCACTATGATTTCCATAAATTTATCTTCTGGGTAGACAACTAATCTCACTGAAATTGTCTTGCTTACAATCTCTCCAGCTGTAGAACCTTAATTTGCCTCTGTCTCAGGAACATTAATACCAATTGTCCCTCAGGCCCAGGAACATGACACTGTACTAGTTGCAAGACTAACATCCATGCAGTTGGAAAGGGCCACATAAGCAAAGGATTCTTGACTACAAAGGATCCATAAAATTCTCATAAGCCCTTTAACAGCAGCCCTTTATTCCCAGGGCAAGCACAGTTTACATTTAAGTGATGCAAATAAACTATTTTTTTCAAGCCACACTTTCTTGGTTTTCTTATCTACTTTTTCACCATGTATTTCTCACATTGCATCCTTTATATCCATCATGCTCCAAAAACACAGAGAGGCTTTAATGGCCATTCTGCATGTGTAACATCCTTTCAGCTCCTGAACATGAATCCCATGTAAGGGAAATTACCAGTCTATATAAGCTAGTGGAGAGGCAGAAGAAAGGGATTCTTTATTGCATTTGAGACTTATTTTAAAAGCCACTTTCAGCCAGTTTCATGCTTTTTATTGCCTGCTAGGCAAAAAGCTGGAGAAAACTTCATTAAGTCCATATTCACTCATTCATTTGTAGTCTAACATAATATTTGAAGAAAAATTATTTATCAAGACCATTTTATTTTAACAGAAACATTCTTACCACAGAGTCTGTGAATGGATTTCTCAGAGTAGGTGTCTCTATCACAGCCTTTACCAATATGGTTGGTTTCCAGTTCAACTGTTGCTTCAATGGAGGTTATTGGCTCATCGCAGGTTTCCAAACGCATCCCAGGGAAGAGAGCTAAGGAACCAGTTCCAGGCTCATATTCGATTCTTTTGCTCCAACCTGTGTATTTATCCAAAGAAACAGTATTTAAAATCTCTCATGTTTGACTGAACACACTGGCAAATGCTAAGAGCAGATAGGAAGGAGATCAAACCAACCTTGCCAGCCAGGCTTGCACGTAGGCTTAATGCTAATTTTAACCAAGACATCCTCAGCAGCTCTCTTCTTGCCACAGTCATACGCCGTTACTGTCAGTTTATACTGATGTTCTTTACCATAGTTTAATTTTTCTGTGTTTTTTATATAACCTGACACACAAGAAATAAAAAAAAAGCAACAATCAGACCTCAGTATCTACTTACTTCTTAGGGTCACTGCCACATTTAATGCATCCAGGCACCACCTGTGCACTTCATACAGGTACCAAGACTGTACCAGACACAACTGCATGTGAATTGGCTCCTCACTTTTGAGTTTTCAATGCCAGGCATCAGGGCCAAACCCTTAGGAATGACATAAATCCAGAGATACACAGAACAGCAGGCATATACTTACCAGGCTCTTATTCTAGCACTCAAAACGAAACTGTTCACAGGTGGTAACTGATACAGAAGTTGCTTGACACGTGCCAGGATTTTCTGCCTTTTTTTCTTTTTAATTTGCACACCCATGAAAATTGTCCACAGACCATATGGATCCCCAAAAATCTCAAACTAGAGCCCATTAAAAACTGCAATGCTTTGCTTAATCAGCTTGACCTCCTAGAAGTAAGTCTGAAGGGCTCACAGATCACCAGTAGAAAAAAATGACCTAAATAAATGACTACACTTCAATAACCATGATACTGCAACCTCCAGAGGTACGTATGAGCATCTCAAATGTGACAAGCACACAATGGAATCCCATTTTTGAAAGCAAATTAGCAAAAGCTATCCTAATACAGAATAGAAAACAAAAGAACAAAAGAAATCTTACTAAGAGCTGGTTTAAAACATAGAATAGCTACCATATTTCCTTTATTTGAAAAGCATTTTACAAAAAACAACACACTTGCAGCAGGACCATCTGCTCCCTGCATCAGCAGATAGCACATGGTATTGGCACTGAAAGACACCTCACTCCTCGTTATCAATTCAGACTGCTGAAGTGAACACATCCATGTAATGATGTTGTAAGGAAGGGGCTAAAACAGGGTTCTGTAGTTTTATGCTGCCCAGTTGGAAGCCCTGCTCCTAGGACAGCCAAGTACAGTAATTCCCACTCCATCTTGCATCATATTCTTACCATCTTTGTCAATAGCAAAAGGAACATCCGGAGTTACAATTTCATAACTGCAAATCTGGCTGAACTGAGGTGAACAATCTGCATCCACTGCTTCCACTTTCAGGATGTTGTCATACCTCTTCCCTTCAATTACTGTTGCCTTGTAGGACTTCTCTTTGAACACAGGAGCATACTCGTTAACATCATTCACCTGAATATGAACTGTTGCTCTGGAAAGAAAACAGAAAGGTGAGTTTACTAAATATTCCAAAACTCCCATTCATGCAAGGACCATGATAAAACAGATGAAGCTATCTATCCTTCAGGATTTAAGCTCCCTGAAAGAAGTGACCAAGGACTAATAAAACTATCAATCTCATCCACTCTAACTAGGAAAGCAGAGGATATTTTTCCTCCATGTTGCTACATAATTCAGTTTAGTTTTAGGTTACTACTTACTATTGCTGTTTATTTGCAAATAAAATTCAAACCCTTGTATTACAACTATTAAATTGCTGCCATTTTACAGAAATATAACAAAACACAGCTGTGACAAAATAGGCTTTTACTTCTGTTAAAACAGTTCAATCCTGCAAGTGCTTTCCTGCTGTCAGAGTATTTGATGTAAACACCCAATTTTTATTCCATGTGAACAAGAATGACAGTTGAGACTGGTCTTAGGCTAAGAGCTCAGTCAAGTGCATCTGATTAGCTTTCTTTTGGTAATACAGTACTGAGCTGTGTAAGTCAGTGAAAATTGGCTTGTTTCTTGGATGTAGGAATGAGAAACCAGGCAATGTACATGGAAGGATCACAGAAGTGGAAGACAGACTTCAGGAGATCATACAGCTATCTAGGCAATATAAAACAGACTGATCTTGAATTCTGTCCTTTCCTGCTGATCAGTGATTCAAGTTTATACAGAATAGGAAATTGATGCAGTTTCTGTCAGTGACCAAGAATGTAAATGAATGTCAGATTCAACGACTACAATCCTTCCATGAAAGTTTTCTAACCCTTATGCTAAAAAAACAAGTCTTTGAGGTTTTATTTTATCCTGTGTGCTGAACAAATG
Organism: Apus apus; assembly: GCF_020740795.1. Taxonomy (NCBI): domain Eukaryota; kingdom Metazoa; phylum Chordata; class Aves; order Apodiformes; family Apodidae; genus Apus; species Apus apus. The sequence goes on from NC_067301.1 coordinate 4,088,170, forward strand.
CCACCAAAAATGACCTTCTGTGCCACACATGCTTCATGTTCCTGACTTTAAGAGCTTAACTCTAAGGTGGTTAAAAGCCACAAAGAAGACACAGTGGTTTGGAGGCAGAGGTCTTGGAAAACCATCATTCTGCTGAGGGGAAAGAAGAGTTGCAGTGCAGGCTCCTAGATCTGTACTAGTTCATTACACAGCCATGAATCTGGATAATTATAATTTTTACTAGCCCCATTAGAATAAAATTTCTATCTCAATTAAGCAACACAGGTAGAAAAATACAGTAAGTTCTACAGTGAAGAGAAGGAACTGTACACTATCTAACTGAACAAAGAATGTAATTGCAGGCAACCCAACAAAACATTTGTTGCCATCTTTCTCTTTGAAATCTTTCTTCAAAAGACAAACTGAATATCAAATAGAGTTTAAGGGCATATCCAATTCCCTTAAGTGTAATCCTTAAGGAGACAACTTTCTGCTGCCTAGTTGAAGCACACAGCTCCAGAGTAACAAGGCTGTATTTGTCACCAAGATAAGTGCTTCCAGTCTATTCCTCATCTTAATTATGGCCTTCTTTGCCTTACACAAACAGCAATCCATCACATGCTCTGCAGATGTTTACACCAGGGCGTTAAATCTCAAGTGGATTTTCCAGAGAGCACTTTATATTGTGGTTTCTTCTTTAGATAAAGACTGGCTAAAGATTGCTTTGATCCCATTCTTTAATCTATGCAGAAATTAATCTTGGGCTATTGATCTTGCTTTTTTGGTGAGGCTGCCTGGAAACTAAAGCAACATGTGTCCGTTTCCGTTTTGTCAAGTTTAATACAGACTGACTTCTTGAACCATTTTTTCAGTTTCAGAAACTGAATTCTGAAAAAATGTCCCAAGCTTGGACTTTGCAATCTGTTGATATCAAGCCAGATTTTAACTAACTCAACAGTTTTCCTGCCGAATTCCCACACTATTTTCTAATGTAAATTCAGAGACATCAAGGGATTAAGTAGTATCATCTAGAATACAGCTAAAGGGGTGTCAAAACATGGCCATTTTGCTTCTATTTATATTACCATTATAGCAAAGTCTTCCAGTATTAACACTTGGCTTGCATTTACTCTAAAGACACCGACCATAAATCACCACGAGCAGGAGCTCACTTGAAACCAAACTTCCCCTCAGCCCACCACAGATTTACTTACTTGTGGGATTTTTTTGCATTGGCTCCATCTGGTCCCTTCCCACAGTCATAGGCCTGGATGGTGAAGGTGTAATCCTTCTGCAGTTCACAGTCCAGCTTTTCTTTAGAGCGTATGATTCCCTCACCAGTGGATTTATCCACTACCACTGCTTCAAAGGGAACATTCTGCCCATGAATTTTAAATCCACAAATCTCACCTACAGATTCAAAGTAAGAAAGGTTAGAACTGGTCCAAATTGTGACACGTTTTTAAAATAAATTACCAAATATTTTGCAGCCAAGGGTTTGTGAGGGTCTGTGGACAAAGCATGAGCACTGTGCTTTAAAATGGGTGATTTCTGGGAACTTTTGTAAAAAGAAGCACACGTCTGCCTTCCAAGCAACTTGTTTACTTTGCATCCATTCATGCAGGAATACAAAAGAGAAAAAGAGAAATGTAGACAGGCATTTCACAGGAGTACTTGAGATAGCTCTAGGGTAAGAATAGGTCACATGAGAGCATACAGCCAAGGCCACTGGTAGTATCCTCTATGCCAAGCTACTGGGAAGAGCTGGGCAGCTTGTTTATTTTGACCAGAGCAAAAGGTTAAAGTGCACAGTTACAAGTCGAGGGATGAAAAAGCTTCACGTACAGGTTCAGCACCAAAATTACAGAAATTCTGTCAACAAATCAAAGAACAAAGTCTTCCTGTGCAATGTACCTGGCTAAAATTAGGGAATCAAAATAAACTACTGAATGAGAAAGGTAGAAATACCAACTTCTCAGGCATCCATTTCAACAGCTATCTTCTAACACAGCAAATATGTTAGTCAAGGAAGCTCAGACATGGAATGTAAGCTTTCCTTTGCATTCAAACTCTTCATGCTAACAAACTTGTATGAGAAGTCCCCGGTACATCATTTTAAAACACATGTAAGCCTAAGGTAACACAGCAAGACCTTTTGCTGGCACAGCTGCGTCAGTCTGTCAGCAGGTGATGTGGAGTGAGCCTGGCACACCTAGCTGTGCTAACAAAAGCCACTCAATAAACCGTTTCATCACCTACACTGTGTTTTTACTTGTATCACTTACTATGTTTTGAAGGTGATTTTCTTGCATCAACATAAAACACTATTTTGCTACTTTGCAGTGGTATCATAATACCAAGAGTGCTCTCCTACTGTAAACATGCCTAGATGCATTAAAAAAAAAAGTATTTGACTCTGATTTTAAACTACTGGAGTAGGTACTGAAGGAAGTGTACAGCAGGGAAGGTGTTATAATGCTTTGGCAGTTAAAAATTACTTTGCAAAGCACATGAAAAAACCTAAGATGTCCCCAAGAAATAAGCTGTTGGTGAAAATAGCAGAAAATGCTTCTTTCCCCAAAACCAACTCCTTCAGTGTCCACACAGCATATAATAATCCCAAATGGTTCAAATGGATGTCTGATTTACAGATATTTCTAACCAAGGGCTTGGTTACAGAACAGATTTTAATCAATATATTTTAAAATAGGAAAAACAACAACTGGGAGAATAAATGGGACAAAAGAGCATGACAGGATCTTCTGTTTAAGTGCTGAATCCCCATTTCATAACCAGTTAGTAGGTTAATATTCATAAAAGGGATAGAAAGAACCCTTTATCACCTTCTTTGGTGACTGTCACCTCAAAACTCTCTAAAGGGAGAAAAGATAAACCCAAGTCAGTAACAGGAAAGATTGAAAGGGAGCAAATAAGGAAAAGGCAAAGATGCACACATTACACAGAAAAGCTTTGGGAAAATTGTGTTCTAAAACTCCAGTGGTGATTTGCTGTTATTTGTTACAATTTTAGTTTTAGTTCTGTTATATATGATTTAACCTTTTAAGTCCAGGTTGTCATGTGTAGAATTGTGAAGTATTTAGTATGTTTATCAAAAGGCTTTTTTCTTCTTGTAATTTTCTTTTTTTAATAACACCATCTGCTAAACAAAAGATATTTTCAAAATTCCAGGTTGATTAAGAACTATTTGTAAGATAGAATTTTCATCAGAATTTATTTGTGCTATTCTTTGAAGAAGACATGTTAAATAAGTTAAACAAACTTTTATCTATGAAACTACCATATTTCTACAATTAAAAAACTTCATATTTTCCTTCTGAGTTCCATTAAAAAAATACTGAAGTAGTCATGGGATATTTGTGTTTCCACATAAATTCTTATTGGTCTAGGTTGTATAACACCTACATTTGTAAGATATTTAATATGTTATTACTGTGATAGGCACCTGGAATGGTTTCACAGTTTAAATGAAAAGCCAGTTAACCCTGTTCTTCAATCCCCTGGAAATCATAATCTATTAATTCTCCCAAACTACCACCTTTCACATATCATTTGACATATCATTTTTTCCAGATTGTTGACATCTTTGACCTGAATTAAAACCACTTCTAGCAGATTTCCTGTTAATTCTGAAAAATTCCAAACAACTTGCAGTAACCAAGTTGTTCAAATCTACTCTCCAGTGGCCTTAACAAGAGATGAGGCACTACAGTTACAGAGAAATATTTTCTTAGAAAGGCAAATGTACAGATTAATATTGAAGCAGAAATATAAGGGGAAATACTTTACAATATGTCACAATTTGTAGTCCATTTTAAAATGAGCCAGTTTCTGAAATAGCTCTCTAGAGATTCCTCCCTGAAACTCACTTCAGGTAATCCCTGGATTTATAATCAGCTCTTTATTTTAATGCACCGAGTATGCTGCCTCTTGTGGCACCCACATCATTTATTTCAGTCTATTCTTACACAGGATATAAATATAAACTTGGTTTTTAATATGTTTTGGCAATAGGATCATTCAAGAAAATGTTACACTGCTTAAATTCGTGGCTGACACCACTGATAAGCCAACAGCAACATTCTAACTGCAATTCTTAAAATACTACACATCTCTTACTCCCTAAAGTCACCTTCCTACCCCCTTCCAAGAACTCTAACCTTGAGAATCAGGCATTGCATGTGAAACATTAAGATTACAGGAAAAAAATAAATAGAAAGGAACATTAAAGCAGAAAGCCTGATAATGGAGAGAAGTGTATTAATGTTGCAACTACCTGTTTGTGAAAAAGGGAGACTATTTAAAACCGGTCGTTTCTCTATCATCTGGAGGGACCTTTAACCCTGGCACAGACACCCGTTTGGCTGCTAGGAAGTTCAGGCATTATATTTTTGGCTTCTGAGCATAAGACATAAACAAGCCCTCCAATAAATATCCATGTGTCTCCAGGTGCTTTTTAAGGTGTAAAGCTTCTGTTCAAGTTGCACTGTAACTCAACTCCTGCCAAATGATTCCCAAACAATAACAATTGTATTTTCCACTTCACACTAGTAAGATTAACAATTGCCCTTTTATTACTACATAGACAAGCTGCTTGTGACTGAAAAGGTTATAATGCATAAAACCTATAGTGTTACTGATAAGTACTCTAAATCAGCAAATGCAGAGCTCCCTACCTATCAGACTTTTCAAGAACCCTTCTTCAAAGTGACTCTAAAATGAAAAGAAGCAAAAAGGAGTAATTCTCTGAAGTACAAACTATTTCAAATATTGAAGCTCCCCCTCCTTTCTCAAAAATACATCACAAACTGTTATAGAGCTTTTTCAAGACAATTTACAGATTAATATTCCCATGCACAGGTGATATTAATTTTCACCTCAGTTACAAAATGCCTATATACATTTGGGTAAGGCTCTTCTGTGATTACAGAATTCATGGCAGTACATTTTTTTCATTGCCATTTGGTAAGCCTGGTCCCATACCATGCTCCCTGCTCATTCATCCAACATTGTATGTGCTTGGTGCTTTTCCTCATTTCATTCTGAAGCTAAGATGCTTTACTGAAACAAACCTCTACCTCTCCTAATCTTGACTTGACATTCTTCAAACCTTGGAATCAGCTATCCCTCTACATTTCCATTCCCCAGGAGAGGAAGCACATTCTCCCAGCTCTAACCTAGCAGCAGTCTACATGAAGGTCATGGAAAGCCTTCAGGAAAGCTTCCCATTTCAATACCTTTAGAATGTCTCCTGAACAAGTATTTCTTAGCATCATATAAAACTCCTAAAAACTGAACCAATTTTGAATTTCACAAGAACTCCCTTTCAGCTTGTATTTCTATGCATGATAGGTACAAAACATCACTTCATGCCTTAAATTTGATGGAAAAATGGCTGGAGTACTACTGCAACAAAACCTCCCTTAGGTTTGCCAACCGTCTGTGCAACATATTGGTTGTACACTCACTGAATCACTCCCTGGATGTGACAAGATCAAAATCTTTATGTTTGATTACACAGCATCATTCATCTTCTCCACATCTCACTGCTTTCTCCCCATCATCCGGCTGAGCACTGCATTACACACAGACAGGATGTCAGCACAGCTTCCTGCCCTAAACAAACACAGCATCAGCACTGGCCCACAGCTACGTGGGAACCCCACACACCTCTGGAGAGAAGCTGGCAGAAAGGATTAATGGAGTTTTGGTTTGGTTTTGTTGGTTTTGTGGTGGTTTTTTTTAAAGAATGCATACAGATTCTGTAAGATCATTTTCAAATCTCTATGCATATGCATACTCCAAGGCAAAAAATTCCTAACCCCCACAAAAATACCTCTGGCATTCAATATTAGTAAAGGGGAAAATAAAGTATTGTGGCTGAGAAGTGGTTTTCTCTAGGGGTGGGGAAGAGATGAAAACCTTATTACAGACACATAAAAAAAACCAAGGAAACATTTCCTTCCACAAGGGAAACATTTCAAGCACCCTGCTAGCAAGACCCTGCATTACTCTCATCACAAAACACATTCAGTGATGCAAAGGTACAATATTGTTTGTTTCAAATGCAATAAAAATTCAGTTTATTTTTGCATAGTGAAGGAGAAATCCATACTGAGGGCTTCAGACATGATATTCATGTCCAAAATCAGTTTAATGTATAATAGAAAATGTTGTTGTCCTTCATTTTATTTTTTCAGCAAAACCGTTTTGGATCAAATTCCAACACGGTTTGCTTTGAAATGCAGAAAAAATTCTCTGAGGAAGGAGACTGGTCATTGTCTTCTCAAGCAGATCTGTAACAATCACGGTACAAAAGGACTGGTTCCACAGGGACTCTACACTTGGTGCAGTATGACAAGACAACCTGGCACATCTCTATTCAAACTCTGTTTTCAAAAGTGTGTCATTTCAGATGTAAAACCTTATAAAATTCCCTAGAAATAAATGTCTATATTACCCTACTTATTTTTGCATGCCTTCATTTTAGGAATCTACCCACAGCACAGAGTGAGCAAAGCAGTAAAATATTATTTTTACTTGCCTCACATTATAGGAGAAAATTTAAATGCACCAGTTTCAGGATGCTCAAAATCAAAATAAAGAAGAAAGCTCTATTTAAAGTATTTTATACCTGCAGACAGTTCAAAAGTTTCACAGCTCAGCTAGGGGCACAGTTAATTAAAATACTCAACCTTTGAAAGTATGAATAAATTTGATTTATAAGTAGGAATACACTAGTCAGGGCTGAAACAGCCATTTAATCCTGAAAATGCTTTGTTTTGCTGTGAAAACATATCACTGATCTAACGGGCTCCTTGCACTTAAACACCCACATAGATGCTGCTGGACAACAAGGCTATTCTCCATCCCAGAACACAACTACAGCACTACCAGCTAGAACTGATAATGCTGATTCAACACATCTCCCACATTTGGTGTCCTCAAAGACAGATTCAAGTATTGTTCCATCTAATGGCAGACAAATACTTTTGTAGATTCCCACAGCACAGTCATTCAGAATGTACACAATTCAAACCCAACAGGGTCATACTGAGGAAAATTTCTTTATAATGTTAGTGTGTTATATTCAGAATTTAAGGTAACTATTTAGGATCCACTGCTCTGCTGCTGCTTAAGAATTGTTAGGTTTTGAATGCCAAAATATATTATGTTTAGACAAGGGTTAAATAAAACCATTTTCCAGTTAGTAAAAATGTTCATTAAATGAAAGCAGGTTTACACCATTTAGATTAACACAATGGAAAAGCAGTCTTGTTTGAAGAGATGCTTTGACATTGAATTTTCCTTGGCAAATCTGACAGTCTATTTGAAGACATCTGCTGGTTCTTTCTTAAAGCATCATGATATCCAGCACTCAAGAAAACTTTACTATCCTCCAAGAGGTATAAAATTGCCATGTTCAAAATCTGTTCAATGCTGTCTAACTACCAGTGCCTACATTTAAAGCACTTAAAAACAGTGAGAGATGACTCATATTCTCCTAATCTCCCAGTACACAAGCCAGCCTTCTTATATCTTTTACTTAACAGATTTTGTATATCCCAACACAAGTGTCTTCATCTGGAAATGAAAAGGGTTTTTTGTTCATAGACATCAGATTTATTTCCAGCTAGGATCCCTTAAGAGCCTCCGCCATGAATATCCAACACAAGAGAAAGTCTGAGTTTCAGAGGTTTTCCATTATCTCTGAACTTCCTGTATTTGTAAAGCAACCTTGGAGATAATTACAGCCTTATGATAATGCAACAAAACTGTGACTTTAAGTACCATTTTAAGAAACTGTGATTGAGTTGCTGTAATACTGTTGCACACAATGCAGCCAGCTTGCTGAACATCTCCAATGGCTGTTTCAATGGCTGTTAATTCAATTACTTTCTTTTTCTATCACCTTCTCCTTGAAGCCAGGCTAAAAAACATTCCCAAAACTGGCTTATGCCACATCCCCTAGGTATTTTACTAGGTTTCTTAACTCTAAAATTTTACTTAACCAAGTAAACTTCTGCAAGTATCTAATTTAAGCTTGTGTTATCTACTACAACTGACTTAAAAACCTGCAGATGCCTGCTGCTATTATTCAAACACAATTTAATATTTTTGTCAAGCCAAAAATGTACTTTCCATTAACACTGTGTCCAATGATGAATACAGTATTCTTAAACAGTCGTTTCCAGAAAAAAAAACACTGCATGAGTTTATAAAAAAACTATCAACTGTCAGTCCTATGTTGAAAGCGAACAATTAGTTGAAAGTGAACATTTTGCAAGTGGCTTGTGTATCATTCTCTATGTTCTTTGCTAGAAGAGAAAAAGCCTTTTCTTCAGGTCAAAGTGGCTTGTCCACTTTTTTAAATACCCCAGAACTGCTAAGCAAGTTTATCATAGAAAATCTAGATTTCTACAGGAGTTTTCTGTCCAACTACTGCACAGAAGAAATGCAGTCTTAATTCTACTAATTACTGTTTTCAATCTATTAAGACACAAATCAAAAACACTAAGAAAAGCAAAAGCTCTGCTCAGAATTCTAAGAACATATTTGTTTCAGAACTCCCAGACTGAATGCTGTGAAATGTGGAATCCAGAGGACCCAAGAAAAGGTTAAACACAAGGAGGAGGGAAAAAAAATGTTCAGAAAAATTAACACACACACGAAATTGAAAGCAGCATGGAATATCAGCAGTCTGGTTTGGATTTCTGGATACAGCTGTATATTTATGGCTGTTAATATGAAATAAAACTCTGGTTCATGCACAAACACTTTCTAGGGTCTGAAAGCTTGGAAACATTATGCTACTGTTAGGGAAAACACACTAAAGAACACACAGCATTTGTCTTGAAGAAGGCTCTTCTTAAAGAAATGTAGATTAATTCATTACCTGCAAAACGCAGAGGTGCATCCTTGTCCAGGGCTATTAGAGGGGGGTCCAAGAGCACGGTGTTGTCATTTTCTGTAACTATACCATGATAGGTTGTTTCAATCCATGGCTTATGCTTGTTAACTGAAAGGAAACAAAGTACTAAGTCAAAACACTAGAAACGCACAACTTGTTTTAAAAATACTTGATAACAGTGTTTTATTCCTCTTTCATTTTTCTAAATCTGAATGAGCATTTTACTAAATTAGAAAATCTGAGACAAAAGAGTTCAGTGTCCCTGTAGGCCTTCCAAAAGTAACTCAGAGAATCTAAATTAGTCTCTTAACTATGCTGGGATTGAAGATACCCCTGAAGAGCAATTAAAAAAAACCTTGTAACAGAGACGGGGAGCCACTGCCACCAGTGCCAAGTGTAACACCAGAAAAACCTCTATTCAGCACCACATGAAGAAAGACCAGCCAACATGAAGCACAAGGGTTTGGGTACACTCTACTACTCTGCAACTTGGAAAACCTGGGATGCAGTTCTTCAGAATGTAAAGGCTTTTTTTCAGCATTTTGTCCTACATGGGGGGTTTTAATTTAAAGAAAAAAAAAAACAAAACAACAAAAAACACAACTGTGACAAAAGGACATTTAAACAAATGACTAAACCTAGAGGTAGAGACCTCATCCAGGAAACTGTAACAGTCTCCCAACATGCTTTCATCTGCAATCTTCTCCTGGTTAGTAGCATCAAACTGCTAGACAGGATATAGTATCTTCATACATAATAATGTAGCAAGAGAGAACTCACAACAAACTATTTGAATGCAAACAGAGTTTAATTACCACCATGTGGCTTCAGTCAATAAGACAACACTATCTTTATTGCCTCAATCCACTGGCAGGGGCATGTTTTCAATATTCAGCATACCAAATAGCCAGCTAAATGTCAACCACATTGTTCTGTCTCCCCAGAGAACAGAACAGAACTGCTGCTGCAGCACCCTCCAAGGTACGTGGCACTTTAGAACAAACTTTGTCAGGCTCCAAGGGACTAACACATCATTCCTCCTTCAGAGGGACTGCATCAGTAACTGCCCCAGTGAGAGCCTCCAGCTGAAACATGTCTCAATTTCTATCTGGTCTGAAGAGAAGCATTTCACTATTCCATGGCTAGTGGGAGAATAAGGAGGACACACGTGTATTTTTCTGTCAGTGCATCTGGGGCAGTTAAACCTCGACTGAACATCCTTACACCCATTCATCTTTGTTTTTGCAAGGACCTAACATAAATTACTAGAATAGATCTCTGCCAAAAAAAGACTCCATCTCCATTCTAATGTTTCTGAATGTTTTGGTGTTTTTTTTTAAATAAGCATTAAGAAACCTTCTCCTAATTTAGCAACCCACAGTAAATCCCACTACTGCAGGGTAGAGAGTTCTATAAAAGGCTGAAGTACTGTATCCACATACGAACAGAATCAGGAGTATGCTAAGCATCTGCAGAGTCTAGTAAACCTTCAAACAACTGTCCCAGTTAAAAGCAAAGTCATGTCCTTTTACTGTGCTCTAGACAATAAAATCATAAAGCTTAAACCCCTTTGTGTTTAGGAAAGCTAAAACATCACCAGATTTTAAAACATAAAGCTTAAATCCCTTTGTGTTTATGAAGGCTACACATCACTGGATTTTAAAACACTCAAACTTACTGCTGAATATCCAGGAAAGGCCTGTTATCCATATTTGTGATCAACTGACTCCAGCATAACCACATACTGCAAGAAATTCTCAAGCTAGCATATGAGGCACAGCTTATGAGCAATACATTACTGCTTCCCCTGAACCAACTGCAGAATTGAACCAAGCATTCTTCTGATCTCAGTTGGCCTAAATATTATCAAATGTTGGACTGAAAACGATCACATTTTTTCCCTCTTTAATTGTCACAAAACTCCTGGTATCTAAAGAGAAAGTTGTTCAAAGCCAGACTGTTCCTTTCAAACCAAAACAGTCGGCCTGTTCCAAGCCTGACACTAACAAAGTGCCCTGAGCTGTTAATCTCTTGCCATTTAACTGGGATAAACTACACTGGTTTCCTTGAAATACAATATTCACACTATTTGTAAGCGCCTCAACTGGAATCTATTGTAAATCCCAACCAGCATTTAATCTAGTCAAGTGGGGGAAGCTACCCTGGCACAACACAGCAGGCTGACTTCTACTTCCTTTTTAGGGGCCAAATAAATGTACAAGACAGCTAAGCATACCTCTTTTTGCAGGGAGCAAAACTGAATTGTAAAGCTCGTGCCAGAGCCTTGATGGCTGCCAAGCAGTGACTGAACGCATGTCTGCAAGGTGAGCACCAGCCACCTGTCTAACTCAGTTTATCTAAAGATAATCTCTGCTAAGCCAGAGGAGGAAAGGGAACTGGTGCCTGATGTGATGTGTGCCTTGAACACAGGTTTTAAAAATCCCATTTGCTCTAGGCAAATGTGCTCTATTTCTCATGAAACTGAGCAGACCAACTTGTACAAATACTGAGTGGTACTACTTTCTGTTCTGTAGAGAAGGAACACACCTCCAAGAAAGGATGCTCCACCAAGGCAAGAGCTGATGCTGCAGAATGCAATCCCTCTGATCAACTAGCAGCAACTTTTTCCTGCTATTTAAAAGAATTAATAAATGGAAATTAATACATGGGGAGGACAGTGAGGTCTAGGACTAGTATGGAAGCTTCAATCAAAAGCTATCATCTTAAGACAATCAGAATTAATTCAGTTCCAGTATTTGAATGCAAACATTAAAATTAACTTAGAGTCCTTTCTGAGTACTTTAGTTATCTTCTAACCAGTGGTCTGACATTCATTTGACTTAAATGGGATCTGGCACCTACATAACTGAAGATTTAGACATATCTCAACAAGAAAGGGCTGTAGTTGAAAATGTATTTTCTTCTGGATGACTAATTCTAACATATAGCAAGTGTTGTTTAGCCATGCTATATATCTTTACAACTACATCAGGACAATTTATGTCTAAACCAATTTTAAGAATTAACTGGTAAAACATATTGAACAAACTCAATAACAAGTACTGGAGTACGAAAGCTAAATGTTCAATCCAGTGATGGCAGCTAAAGTAGTCATTTTCTAAATCCATCTTCGAGAATTCATGAAAAATCCAGAGACTACATAAAAAGTTATATTCTCTGTCAGTTCTAATGAACAGCACTCAATGAACTGAGTAAACAGCCCTTTACTCCTGCTCTGAAGGTACATCTTCTAATTTTCTTCCTCTTGATGTAAGAAAATAAAAGTACACCTAAAAACTCTAAAGCATATCTTGCCTTGAATACTTGTAATTTAGTACTGTTCTGATGCAATTTCAAGCAATATCATTAAAAGAATAAGCTTGTGTAGTTCATAAGCACAGAAAAATACAGCTCAGCCAAGGAAATATCTACATGATAACATATGCCTTCTCCACCCTGAAAGTAAAGTTGAATAAGAAAGGGTGTAGTGTGGCCCGATTCTAATGTGGGTTCTGCTCCTGCCCTAGACTCCCCAGCCTGTAATCCAGAGCTGTGCCTCTATTTTCCATTAGAAAAAAGAGAGGATTAAGTTTGTATAGAAACAACTTGCAATTTATCAGTAGTAATTAAAAGATTTAATTTACTTGTTTAACTGGGTCTTCTCATGCCTAGAATTTTATCAAAAATCATCATCTGATAATCAAGTAAATAATGAGATAAAACTGAACACAAGTTTAGCTCAAATGCTGAGTTTCTTGATAGGATGGTACTTTCCTTATCTGTAGTATGGGTTTCCAAGACAAACTACAATTTCCATTACTGGGACATAAAAGCTGTAGGGAGTAACAAAATATAGGGGGATGGATCCAGACTAGGAGAGGGATTAAGTAAGGGCATGGACATCCACTAACATTAACCTCTACAGCCCCTGGTTGAAAGAAAATCAGGTGGTTGAAATTCATGCCACAATTTTGGATCTCTATCTTGGGTTCTTGGCCACAGATAAGCACTTGTAATTTGTGCCCTGGAAGCTCAACTGTCATTCAACAGGAGCACAAGATAATATTTATAAATTGTCAGGTGCCTACAGTTTTGAGCCTGTACAATTAACACTAATTATCCAAACACCATATTCAAACTAATGGCTGTAGGAATTCAACAGGTTTTATTAAATTACATTTTGCCTAGGGAAAAATCTCTGGTTTATCACCACTTAAAGAGTTTCCTCTTTGAGAATGAACCAGTTGCCTAAATGTGATTTTAGCTGTACAGAGATACATGGAAGTTTTGCTACAAGCTCAAAAGTAAGATACATGCAAATGACTGATTAGAAACCAGCTGCATTTTTTATCATCCACAACTGCAGCAGAAGAAATATGCAGAATATCAAAGTCCTTAGAGGGTATACTGCCTGAATTTCAATTTGGACAGAAGTTTGGCAGGGAAAACAGAAAAAAAACCCACACCAAAAAAAACCCAACAAAACAGCCTATATAGGACTAAGGCAAAAAAGCATGAATTTTTAAAGTGAAATTTCAAATGTTTTAAACCAAACAGAACACTGAAATAGAAAGCATAAGCCTCTACCCGTAAACATTAATTTAATAAAAGTTCTTTTAAATGTTGCTAATTATAGTGCAAGAATAGATATCACTTAGTTTCTAACTATTGTAATATTTATGAACTTCACTCCTTGAAAGGGGATCTTATTTATAAATACAGCAAACATCATCTCAGTACAGCAGGCACTTCTGGCTCTACTTGTCTCCATTTAAAAACAGGGAAGCCAACAGGGAGCAGTAACAGCAACTTGTTTTCACTCTGAATACAAAGAAAGTGAGAGGAGACCCAATACTATCGACAAAGGACAGACAGTTCTTCAAAGGCACTGAGGTTCCTAATAGTCCTTTGTAAAGGCTCCTAAGGAGGTTTAGTGCCTACTGAAGCCAGTGTGAGTCAGTCAGTACAAATCAAATAAATTACAGCACAAAACAAGATTTATTTAAGACCAAGGCTTCCAACTTAGTAAACTCTCCTACATTTTGAGGTATCACTTCTGTCTCTGACAATAATGATAATGCTACAAGATGTATGGCCCTTAATATCATAAACAAAATTTGAGACACAGCTCTGAATACAACTAAATAAAATGAGAAAGCTCAGAAAAATGGTAATAAGTGCTTTAGTTCAGAAAACATCAATGACTACAGAAGCTTTTTTCTCTGCTGCAGAACAGTTTCATACCCATAAGCCACTAAGCTATTAGATACTAAGATTTTTCATGGCACAAAATTCTTTACCCATAATTCTAATTTAATCTGTTTGAGATGAGATGTTCACACTACGCTTCCCTGTGGCACGATCTGGATTTAACTTCAAGCCTTCTAACTTCCACGAGAAATGGAAATCCGTGAGCCTAGCTTCTCTCCTTCCCCTTCCTAAAATCTCTCTGCAATAATCTGAAACTGGTGATTTCAAGCCTGCAGAAACTTTAAGACCTCAAACCAAAGATACATTTACAAGTCTAGAAAAGTTTCTGTTGATAAATTTTCCTGATAACTTGGCACAGACAGCACAACCTGCAGTCTAATATGGTAGAAGGCAACTGGCACAACAGGATTCCAAACACACCAAGTAAATCATGCTTGTCCAGACCACCTCTCCTCCATTTCAGTTTCCAGAGGATTGTATTATTTTACTTAATATATACAGAGAAAGAGATTAAAACTGTTTAAATGAACAGATGGCTGTGTATTATGCTTCTGCACGCAACACAGAAAGATCAACCACTGGTTAATTCTGAATCTTCTTGGTGGTCTTTTACTTTCCTAACACCTTAGAGGAAAAAAAAAAAAAAGGCAAAAAAACCTCAACAGCCCCCATAATGGTCCCTTCATAATATTTTGGAGTAGTCTTAAATTTTTGTGCCTCTAAAAAGGAGACAGAAACCGAACCACCAGTCCCTATATTACAAAGGTTGTGCCTGTGTCAAAGAACCTCTTGCAGTAAGACCATGGCAGTGAGAAAGTGGTTTGGATTTAAAACATTTGTAGCACCACGTAACTTCCTGAAATAACCATAGATCAGGCAAGCTTCCTCAAAATCAATACCCTTCCTAAATGACAGTAAGTTGGAATGGGCCCAAGCAAGAGAGGCCTATTGCTCTATCTGGTCAGTAACTATGGAAGAAGCAGCCATCAGACACACTGTCTTCTCATCTGAAAAGTCACTCTATTCCACTCCCTGTTCAGTTCTGTTCATAAATAACCGATTGCTTCACTTTGACAGTTTGAATGCATTGCTAACTAGTGCTTTTCCATTGCAACATCAGTCCAACGAGCTTAGAAGTATTTGGGTCAACTTGATCAATTACATGATAAACTCAGTTAAATTCAGTTCTACATCAACTGGACAGCAATATGCCTCTTTAGAAGCTGAAAACACACTTTGCACCCCTTAGAAGAACTACAGGAAAGATGGCAGGTCAGCTAGCTCAGACCTAATTTCTGTGTAGGATCACATCCCCCAAAACCTATTTCCATTTGTTTCCATCATGACTAAAGAAAACACCTTTCACTCCCATGATCCAACCACAGGAATACACAGGACTAGAGAATGGAACTCGCCACTCTGGTGTAACCTTTCCCGTCCACTTCTGCACATTACTGAACCTAATGCAGTTTTCACCACTTAAATCTTAGCCACCTCAGTAATAATGACTTTTACAGTCATAGATGAAAACAATTAAGGTGTACTTGGCAAAAAAAAGTAAAATTGACAATACAGCACAAAACTGAAAGTTTACCATACGTGTTTCTCCTATCAACAGATTCTAAGTTGCCTCAGCAGCTTTCCAGGTATTCTACTACTTGTTGTTAAATAAATCTTCCTGTAATATTATTAACAGGCCTACCTAGAATAGCCAAAATATCACAAGAACTAAGGTAACAGGACATACAAAAGCCAAACCAGCCTCACACTGTAACTCAGTTACGTGTGATGAAGTCCAGCAGCTCTGTAGATTGGACTGAAAACAAGTCTCTAACAGACTGCAGAAGAGCTCACTAACAGAGCTGTCCTGTGTCACACTACCTAGATTTGCCATTCATTTCCAAGTATCTATTAGCATTCTTTGAAAATGCTTTTTTATCTTTGCTTTATTCATAATTTCAAATGATGGGAAAACGTAGCAATTCAAAAGAATTGTGCTTCTGTATTGGTGTGGTTAAGCATTACATTTATGGTTCCCAGAACACTAGTGAATAGGTTGTACTTAAGAGATCTTGTACAGGTAAATTATGGTCACCATTGAAACAGCTGGCAGACTTCTTTACTACAGCAGCAGCTTCTTGATCATATGTAGGAAAACTGCAGCAAGATGTGTCCTTAATGAGTTGTTTTTAAGATAAGGAACTCTTCAATGGACTTGCAAGCCACTTTAAAGCCATACTTCTAATCTACATTCAAATTAAATGCAAGATCTCAAATGTCACCGTATGATCTGCTAAATCTTGCAGAGATGGCATCCTCGATTCAAGGAGTAACCTTCAGGTACAGAAGCGTTCGCAAGCCTCTTACTGAAATCTGCTCAGGAGACCTGCAATGCGTATACTTTTACTCCACAAGATCAATCAATAGCCACAAGGCCAACGTTTAAAAACGCCATATCGCTTAAGGTTTAGCCAAGCTCCGCGCTCTCGCCAACAACCAAACGAGCATTCTTTACATAAGCCTGAAGGCCAGGCTCGCCTTGGGCCCTCTCAAGTGTTTTATTTCCCCTTCCCGTCCCTCTGGCTATCAAGGCTCTCTCAGGAGCCCCGTCCTCTCAGCACGGCCATTCCCGCCTCACGCAGACGCCTTCCCAAGCCCCGAGGTGCGTGCCGGCGGCTGCGGGCGGCCCGCTGCGGGTCCCCGTGCCACCCTCCCCCGCAACAAGTGCCGCCCTCAGCCCGCCCGGCCGCGCTTATGTAACGGGCGGGCCGCCGCGCATCCCGCCGCCGGGCCCGCACCGCCCGGGCCCGCACCGCCCGGGCCCGCACCGCCCGGGCCCGCACCGCCCGGGCCCGCACCGCCCGGGCCCGCGGGCTGACCTTCGGGTGAAGAAGGTCTCGGGGAAAGGGGAGGGAATCACCACAGCGCAGGTGAGCGCGGAGGACGAACCGGCGCCCACCGCCCTTCCCCGCCCCGCAGGTGCAACGGCCGGAGCCCAGCGAGCCCCCAGGAGAGGCGGCCAGCGCCCTCCTCCCCTCCCTCCTCGCCCGCAGCGCCGAGATGTTCTCCTCTGCGCTCCCTCCCCCCTTCAGAAGGACGGAGGGAGGCAAGGACGCCGTCTCCCCGCCTTGCAGCACCGTCCGTCCCGGGCACAGCCCCTCAGGGCACCCGGGGAACAGGCGCGCAAACCGCGGGGTGGGGGGGGCAAGGCTGCCGCCCACCCGTTCCCCCCATTGCCGGGCAGCCTCCCCCCCGCCCGCCCCGGCTCTGTTTACCTCGAGCGGCCCCTGCTCCTCCACAGAGCAGCGCGGCGAGCAGCAGGCAAGAGGCGGGGGCCGGCAGGGCAGGCGGCATGGCAGCGCCCGGCGGTGCGGGGCAGCGCGCAGCCCCGGCTGGCGGGGCGGCTGTGGCGCCCCCGCTGGTCCGGGCTTCGCTCTGCGCCGGGCGGAGGGCTCTGCTCGGCCCCGACGAGGAGGAGGAGGAGGAGGAAGAGGAGGAGGGAGGAGAAGAGCTGCGCTGCCCCGCTCGCCTTTTCTCTCCTCCTCCCCTCCCTCCCCCGCCAGCGGCACCTAAAATGGCGGCGGCGCGCGGCGCCCGGACTGCCCCCCCCGCCGGGCGGCGGGAGCGAACCACGGGCTGGGGGGGGGGGGCGGGAGAGCCCATCTGCGCGGCGGGAGGGGCGGCGGGACTGCGGGTGCGGGGCCGGCAGGGCTGCGGGGCCGGGAGGGCTGCGGGGCCGGGAGGGCTGCGGGGCGGGCGGTGTCCCTCGGCACAAACCGAGCCCACCCCCGCCCTCCCTGCTGCTGCCCCGCTGAAGCCTCACAGGTGAGGGAAGGGAGGCACAAGCCTTCATAAAGCTATTTAAATGCTTTCAGCGGAACGGTCACAGATCTTTTCGGCAAAAAAAAAAAAAAGCTGTTTTTGTTTTTTTTTTAAGCCAACGCTGACACCAAGGACAGCAAAGCCACCGAGGCTCAGGGAGCGGGATGGACAAGCCTTGGTCATCAGTACCAACACCTGCCAGCAACAAGCACCGTGAACTAAATGGATGCTCTGGTTTTGTTTTCACAGCTGTGAAGCTGCAGTTCTGCAGCGAGGTGTCTGCTTCAGACATCAACACGCCTTAGAGCACCATCGAGTTAGGTCAACTTGATGATTTTAAAGGTCTTTTCCAACCAGGACAATGCTGTGATTCTCTGACCGTGTTCATTCTTGTCATCCTTGGCACACACGCTGCAGAGAGTGACTGTCCCGTGAGGCAGCACTAGCCCTGCCCAAAGGGGGGAACAGAAGTTTAGACAAACACTCTGCATAGTGAGAAACCTTTTTAGAGGAGTTTTAATGACTTTCCTCAAGTCTATCAGCTCTGTTTGGAAAAATTCACAAGTACTACCTAAATCAAGAAGTTTCACAGGAATTATTAAGCTGCACCAAACCCGTCCAGTAATAGAAAAGTTACTCACTCTCTGGTCAAAAATGTCTGTTAGAAAATGCTTCAACAGAAGAAAAAATACCTCCTCATGATCAAGAGTTTTGACAACTGAAATGCAACAAACTTATTTTAAAATTAGATGCTTTATACCCGTGCTTTGTACCTATTAGCCATTGCACTCCCACAGTGAAATAAAAATAAAGTCCAGAATGTTCAAGATCCCAGACATGTGGTATTTATTTTAAAACACTATGCAATTTAAAGACCAAGATTGTTCTATTCCAGAAAAACCTCCCCCTCCCTCCCAAGGCAAGCTCAAGGTCTGTTACCTTCCCTGCTGACTACCCATTTATCCCAAACTTGAGATGGGGGAACCAGCCAACAAAAGGTAAGAAACAAACTTACTCATTGCCCTTGGTCAGTCACTGAGGTCTCAGCAAGTTAACAGAACGTGCTCTGCAGCAAGCCAGCATCTGGATATCCAAAGGCAAGCTGTTCTGCCCAACAAATGGCTTCTTCCATCCTCAAAACCAACCATCTTTACTTGCTGTAGCTTAAGCAAATGTGTTATTATGAGTATGTGCAGAGGACAAAGGGAATTTGAAGAGGAATACACTGTGGTGTAATAGAATGAACAATACCCCAGCTACTATCCTGTGCTTAACCAAGCAACCAAGTTAGTCCACGTTTATTTCATTGACCGTGTGCTGTTAGGTCACCTGCTCTATCAAGAGCTAAAACATCTTTCTTTTTTTAAATAGAGCTAAAGCCTCAGTCTAAACCCTCTTGATTTCTCAGCCTGTCTGACATATGCTGGATGGCAGATCATGTCAGAAGAAGCCTGTAGCCCATCTGTTGCCAGAGAGCTGAGTCTTTACATTCTGCCAACGCAGCTTCAGCTGACAATTTGCTACATGATGCATTTTTCTTTTGCATGGAGGGTAGGACTGTCCAGCTCAGTATGACTTTCAAACTAGTCTAACATCATGTGTAAGAACCACCCCATTAGTAAAGATTTGCAAGGCAAGATGTCATCAGTTAAAAGGTGATTGCCTGTTGATGAATGCACGATACAACACAATTCTATTTGCCCAAATACTAGATTTTCATTAGGAATGTAACTATGTACAGAGCTTGAACATCAGTATAAAAGCAGCCAAAGCAGACTTGCAAAAGTTAGCAGCCAGCTGCTATGCAAATATGTACACATCCTCTGAAACATTTTCTGCAAAATACATTATTATTACCTTTGAACTGGAGAACAACCTAGGTTCAGTAGGTGTGGCAGAAAAGACAGCTTGAAGAGCTAGGTTTGCTCTGCAAAGCTTGGGTTTTGTGGTGCATGACAGTGGGGGAAGCACACTGCCACCAGCCACAGGAACAGGAGCACTTCAGGGATGCCATCAGGACTTGGCTAAAATACTCTGATTCTGCAAAATTAGGAAGCAGAGAGTTTTTTTGAGAGAAGAAATGCTATGTTGAGGTAAACCTTACTTATTGCACAATGGCACTACCAGCTCAGATTAATTAATCAGCTGAATCACTCATGCTGAAACTGGGAAATTTCCAAGGAAGAAGGCGGCATCGGTTGCATTTCCCTCTCTAAGCAAAACTCCTCCGAGTCAGTTGTGACTAAGGCACTGATTCAGTAAAGCAAATAATTCTTTAGGCTGTATTTTAAGATCAGTTAGATGATTTTGTTTAATTAGATGACTAAGTGGTTTGAACGGGTAGTGTAGTGGTTAAGGATACAGACAGCATGGGTACTTCACCTGAGGTGGAGACAGCAACATGACGTTCTGATTCATGTCAGCACTCGTGTTCCAGTGCCACTGACTCTAAAAGCATGGCAAATACAACATCTGCTCAAATACCTGTTGAGAAAACTACATTTGATTTTAATTGCCCAGTGTGCCACCTGCGAGGGACCAGTCCTCTTTGCTGCTGAATAGCTACAGTTTACCAGAGGTACCTGCATTTCACAAGCTGGCAGATTCTCACTGTCTCTGAAATGCCACATGCCATTTTTTTTTTTTTTCAGAGAACTTCAGCACCTTCATTTTTCCCACCTATCTCCCTCCTACTCTGACTTACTTCTCAGACTCCAAAAAACCCCAATTGCTTCTTATTTTATTAGCAAGTAACAAAACTGGAACAAATGGCTCCTGGCAGAACATGTTTTCTGTTACAGCTGAAAAACCATTGGACTGATGTCCTTGAAATGCACAGTGTGACTAATGCCCAGCTTGCAAGGAACCCAGGAGGACACATTTATTGCAGTTGTCAGGAGGGACCTGAGAAGCCAGAAATGAAAAGATAAGGTAATAAGTAAAAATTAATGCCTTTGCTTGCTACTTAAAGGAAGCCAGTGCCTACCAAAAACAGAGAGAAGGGAGACATGCTCAAGTTAGGTCAACAGCAGATCTAATTGTTAGAGCTCAGGATCATAAGTGGGTTTGAATACACACAGAATTATGTACCATTACTTCTAGATCGTAGCTTTGGACCCTTTTGCAAAAGGTGAGCTATGGGGAAAGGGTCCAAACTTCAAATAGACTAGAGAACTGGATTGAAAAAGTGGTCCAGTCTATAAATGAGGAGGCTAGAACTGGGTGTGGGCTTATTTTCATTTCAATACTTCAATTAACATCTGCATACCAGTTAGTTTCCAGATTATGAGTACTTTTAATGGGAAGTTAGAATTCAGAAGCTGGCTTTATCTCTTCTGTGAGCATTTGGTTTATCACAGCTGCCCTGAAACCACTTCTGAGAGGGGACCAATTTCCACAGAGACTATGCAGTAAATTAATTAAGCTCATGAGAGATGCATGTACAGCCAAGCAAAATATTAGATGAAAGCAAAACCAGACTAGTTCCTGAGGAGCTGTATTACAGCTCCACTCCAGCTCCTCCCATCCCCACTAGAGAAAGCAGTAGGAGAATCCCAAAGTATTTTTTTAATTAAAATTCTAGGCTGTTTTTTTTTTTTTTGGTTCTGATACGGTTTTATCACTCTGTGCAAAGCAGGAAGAATGAACAATAATGACAATAAGAACAAGATAATTCTAGGTGAACATAAATTAATTCTTCACAATGAGATCTGTGAAAGCACAGAGCACTCCTGTAAGGCAACAGGCAGAAGTGGCATATTGGGTCCTTCAAAAGAAAACTCCACACCAAAATCCTAGAGGAATGTCCTTACCAGCCTGAAAACATTCACAGATGACCAATTACATCTTGTCTGGCCTTGCTGTCCCTAAGACACACAAGTTGCAATCTTCTTAACATAAACAGGCATAGAATTCATGTGTTTTTAGGTTAGGTGGATGAAGATATATGCCTATATATATATATTTAACGCTTTGGAACCTGACTGTATATATTAGGAGAAAAAGAACTAGAGGACTGGTTTTCCCCACACTTGAATATTTCCAGAACTGCTTTGATCATGTGTGAGAATTGATTTAGGGGATGCAAATGAAGGCCTTGGCAATCTGAAGAAGAAAAACTTCTCCCTTGACATTTCTGAACGTTCAGAGAATTCTCAACAAGCCATTGAAGTATGGGTTCATCAGTGAGACACAAAGAAAATTCAGTAAGAAATACATTTTAAAAACCCAACTTCCTCACAAGAAAACTAGCAGCATTAGTAAACTTTCTGCCTTGTTTAATCCTTTTTTTCCCCTGTTTAGATTTACCTTCTATTGCAAAATGTGCATCTAGAAACATGAAAGCAAAGAAAGATGCAAGTCTTACAAAGAGGGAGAGAGAGACTGAATACTCTGCAGCATCATTATATTTTACAACTCATTAGCACTTTCCATCCTAGGATCTCCAAGCATTTTACAAGCGTTAATTAATGCATTCTCACAATAGTTCTGTGAAGTAGAAAGGCAGGTGTCTAGATACTGAGATGACAGGTGCTTCACAATGGAACAACAGAAATTCTAGGCTTCTCATTTGCATATTTAGGAAAGGAGGGCACGAAGCAGGTAGGTAAAATTAAGAAGTGCTGCAGTACCTCAAAATACCTTGAATTAAGAACTACTGTAATACCTTGCAATACCTTGACCAGCCTGGCTCCCAAGTGCTTAGCTAAGAAGCAATACTTGACTCAGTACAATTTAGGCTCTATGAAATTTAGGCTCTTTGCATTGAATACCACAATGGCTATTTTAAGCTGTGTTATATAAATAGAAGTGGGGTCTAAATGACCTGTTCCTTAAAAAGTTATTTCATTACTTGAAGGGTTACTGAGGTCTCCTAAGTCCTTGAAACCACTGTGGCCTCTGAAGAGCATCAAATTATTTGTAAAGCTTAGCAAGACACCATTAAAGAGGGTACAGACAGTAAAACAGCATCAGGAATAAGGTTTTTTACTAGTAATCTAATCCTCTAACTCAATAAAACAAGAATTACAGTCAAGTGCTAGTCTTTCTACAACGTGTCCACAAAAAACAAGGACTGTGGTTGCTCTACATCATATGCTAACCTTCTCTGAAAAGCAGCTTAGTGGGCCATCCTCACATGAACAATTGCTATAATTCCATAATTTATATAGAAAACTAAACCAGAGATTTATGCTGAGGGAGAGATGGAGAAGGGCTGAGAAGAAGAAAAAAAAGTGTGAAGAATTATGGGGTTTCTTCCCAGTTCTATCCCAGATGTCCCTTTGGGATAGTGACTAGCCCCTGTTTCCCTATCTGACAACATAACACAGGAACATGTCATGTATAAAAACACAGATGGAAAAAAACAACTGAAAAATTTGCACCAGGTACTGGTAACAATGTATAAATGCCTCAGCTTACGGATTTTTTGCAATCTTCAGGATCATGGAATTCAGTGAACATCTGGTCATACAAAGAGGTTTTCCTCTTCTCCCTGCCTGCCTTCCTGCAAGGGAGAAGAGCCATGTGCATGAGTATTCCCCTCCCTAAGAGCCATATGGGAATGTAAAGGCATTCTCTGAATTCATTACCCTGCCCCACAATATGATTCTGTCTTTGTACGGGCAAGAAAATGGATGTTAATTTATTCCTTACTGCTAATTTGAAAAGAAGCACAAACACAACAGTTCCATTGCAGAGACTTCTACCAAGGGTGCAGTTTAAGTCCAATTATGTGCTATTAGTACATTTGCTCTTTGTTCCTGCAGCATATTAATTACATGTCTGGTATTCTGATAATTAACACAATTATATTCTTATTTTCCCCTTTCATGAGACAATAATCTTGCATCTTATTCAGATAAGTAATTTTCTGTAGGTAGAAGGAGCCAAATTATTACGTATTACTAAAATCAAGCAATGGGTTTTAAAACAAGCCTATACAGAGAAGTTCCAGCAGTGTTTTTCAGGAAAAAGAAAAGCAGAGACTGCAACCCAACAGGAAAGCATATCTCAGAGACATCTAAAATGAAACCAAATTACAAACCTCCAGTTGTGCATCCAGCATTATAATCACTGGCTGAAGCAGCAGGGCCATAAGGACTATGCTACTGCTGCCACACGTGGCTCCTCCAGCACTGTCATGACTGCTGTTCAAAGGCTGTTACCAGGATCTTTTATCTCCCACTGACATCCATGAAACTCTATGATATTTAGCAAAAATAGTTACAAAGGATCAATAAAGATGGTTTACAATTGCACAGATTATCCACAAATGAACACTTACCAGATATTCTAAAGAAATATTAAGAAATGAAACAACACTCTTTCTACTATAAGGCAGTAAGGTGAGTAGATTTGACTCAAGTATACATGTACTCCACAATCACCTCAAAGATTTGGTTGGTTTTTTCCTCCAGGAAAAATTATTGTTCCTCTGAAAACAATTTACTGCTTATCTCTAGTTTCCTTGAAAAGTATATCTGAACCTCCACTAGATCTCATCTACTGCTATGGCTACAAAAGCCCCACTATGGAAAGACAGATATCCAATGGTTTCCTTCTGTAAGTGGTTGTTTGGGAAAGGAGGAAAAGAAGGAACAAAATATTGTGTCTTCCTGTACCAGGGCAGCAAGTTAGTAGAAGGTTGTTCAGCATCAAATCCCTGGTGTCCAGATCTCTGGTGGCTCTGGGTGCAGTGCAGCTGTGTGCAGGAGACAGGGGTGTCACTCAGCAGGGGGAACATCACTTGCTCTTCCCAGAGACAGCAGTGGACACTCATTACTTACTGCTGGCTGGTACAAATTTTACAAGAAGGAAACCTGGGCCTTGTTTATGATGGCAAATTGCCCTTCACTGTTGCTGTCCCTCTTACTAGAGATTTGCCCCCCCCCCCCCCCCAAGTTGTACTGCTCTGCCTTCAAGTCCCTTGGGGAGAAAGAGAAATAAAACCTCAGCAGGCAAATATTAGCATTGAAAAAGCCTGCTCTGCCTTTCCTGAAAACACCATCTGGAATATTTTTTTATTTTGAATGGCTGGCTAGTAAATCAAAATGATCTAAGGGCTTTCTGAAGACAGTGTTAAAAATTATTTCTTCTACAGCCCAAACACCACGAGAACCATCCCAAAAGTGATCTGAGAACCCAATTGTACAGACCCTGTTCAGAGAGCACAGAGCTCTTGTCCCAAGTATTTGCAAAGGCAAGATTCTGAGACAGGACAGAACTGCTGTGTTCTCTTCCTGGTGACACCACTGACACTCCACCCACAGACAAGTCCCTTACTTTCTCTATGCCTCAGTTACCCTCTCAATTTAATGCAGCCTGCCTATTCCACAAGGAAGTAGCAAGACTTCATTAACTGTAAAGTAATTTCAGATCCTAGGATGAAAGCCTCTCTAAAATTCAGAGTATTCTTATTTTCATTTTAAAGGCAGCATTAATAAATTCCCTACTATTAAACCTCAGTCCTTGCAATCAATCTAGGAAGCTATACTAGAAATTACACTACTCTGCTACCATATTCACATAGGAAAAGAAAACTTCCATCTCCTCTTTTCCTTTTAGTGCTATTAACAGATCAAATCTAATAATAGCAAAGACAAGCAGGCACACCACCACTACAGGACAATCAGCACTGGTCCTTCCATTGTCAAAATTCCTGTTGACATCCTCACAAGGGACACTGGAAGAAAGGTCAGCACAGAAACTAGTTTATGAAAGATATTGGAAAGAAGCCTGTTAGGGTTAACTGTAGGCTGTTTATAGGTAAATGAAAGAACAGTCTCCTGCAGCAACTGAGAGACTCAAAAACCAGATGGCTCAAGAGGGTCAGAACTAATTTTTCTTATTCAGCCCACACTGCTTAGAGTTTCTCCAGAGCTCAGCCTTTTAAAAACAGGGCATTTTTAAACACTTGCTCACCTATATCTTTTTATAATAATCTTTAAAAACAACAATGAATGAAGGTCACTATGTTACTTAACTGTCTATATGGAAAGCACTTATAGCAAAGGCTTTTTATTGCCAACGCAATTCTATTTCTCAGATTTATCAAAAGATCCTGCGCAAGGCTCCTTAATCTTCTTCCCACTTCTTCCTGGTCACTGGAATCCCCAACTGGCTGCTCAGTGGTGCAGATGCTGCAGCCAGAGTCCTCAGAACAAGGCCCTCTCTTTGCACAAGCCCCAGTTAAATTACTTAGTTTCAGTGATCTCCCATACCCAGACCATGGATTACAAGTTTCCCAGATCTCCCTGGATTTGAAGGTGTAATTTGAATTTTCATCATGTAATATTAGATTTCATATCATTACATGCAAGTGCCTTCTACTCCTGAAAAAAAAAAAAAAATGAACTGCACACTGTTGTAAAAGAGAGCAATCTTGCTGTCTCTGAAGCTGATGTGAACACTATTATTTAGATGTGGAAAAATAGGATCAATTTTACTAAAGAGTTCTTCAGAGACAGTTTTTTCCACATC
Source organism: Apus apus (assembly GCF_020740795.1). NCBI lineage: Eukaryota > Metazoa > Chordata > Aves > Apodiformes > Apodidae > Apus > Apus apus. The sequence continues at coordinate 4,114,592 of NC_067301.1, forward strand.
AAACAGGGTTTTTTAACGATAGCATAATAAGCTGAAAGCATGCCATTGTTTGTCTTGCAATTGGCTTCAAGCAAACTGTGGTTCTTCCTCTACCTGTAGTATCTGACATGAAGTCCTCTCCACTCCCGGCCTGCTCAAATTCATCACATCTGGCAATCACAGTCTGTAGGTTTGTTAAGCATCTTCCACAGTCTCGAAGCATTTCACACATTGGCATATTAAAAGCTTCACAAGCCTCTGCAAGGCATGGTCAATACCTCTACTGTCTAGCTGCTGAAAGGATAAAGTCCCTCTGTATCAGTCACAAAAAGTGTCTGGAACAAAATTTAGAATTGATGCAGATGTCCCAATTTCTGAGGCCACCTTTTAGCTACAGAAACAGGTGCTTTTAAAATGTCCCTTTCAAAATTATCTGGTCCAGGAGGAAAGCCTCCTTTTTTTTTTTACACCCCCCCCCCCCCCCCTCTAAGATTGCAGTGCTCTCACCTCCCTCCTAGCAGCACCCTGGCTATTTAAATCAGTCTTATCAGGCAAGAGTGCAGCTAAATCCCTTGTTCTGTCACATATTTATTTCTCTTCTGAGAGATACCAGTTGTGGCCTTTCCTTGCACTAAGCCACTGCCCTCCCTGCCTTCACTCTAATTGCAGATTTGCTAATCATGCTTTGATCACCCACCCATCTAATCGCTGCCATGGAGCCGGCCCTATTTCCAGCGAGGAGCAGCACAACACGCAAACACGGCGCTTGTGCTCTGCTCCGTATGGAAGGGATCAGAGGATTAAGAGGAACAGCCCGCCCTGATTAATGCTGCCGAGGGAGAGAGAGCTCTTCGCCGAGAGCAGGGGCTGATTGCCTCCCCGTGGGGAGCTCCACAGCAGGCAGTCTCCCTCCAAGGACACGTCTGTCTGCTGTTTTTCAAACCCAGATGCTGTTTTCCATTGCTGCTCTGCAGTAGAAAGGAGGTTCAATGCTGACAGGAAACTGTCCTGGGGTGGGAAGGTTGTGTTAAAGAAGTAGAATACTCTTCTGGGAACGTGCTGAAGATAAACAGAGGTTTGTTTCTGTCCCTGACTCAGGCACTGACCTACCACCGGTAGGAAAACTGCAGAATTCCATTCAGTGGTTTCTGTACAGGCTGATCAGGTGTCAGGAACACATTAACCTTAAAAGTGAGCCAGCAAAGAGCTGTCTTAGCAATGTGGGAAGCAAATACACACAACTAAGGCAGCAGAACCACCATCACCATGGTTTGTACTCAGCACAAAGGATGGTTCCCCCCACTCCCCATCAACCTAATAGATGTAAATGAATCTGAGTAACTTAATAATTACCTCATCCCAACATTCGCTGCCTTATTGTATCTACTAGATTTTTAACTCCCTGTTTTCCTACTCAGTGAAGGAAGATAAAACACTTCTAATGAGTTCTTTTGTAAAGGTTGTGCCCACATCTTCCATGTCATCAGCTTCTGCTGGACCCAAAACGATCTCAGCGACCATCCCACTATCTATACAAACACTCAGCACCCACGAATTTCCTTTTTACTCATACCTTTTAACATTTCAGGTGTTTTTTCTTGTTTTCAGTACAGACAACAAACCTCTGATGTAAGACTTCCTACCTTTTCTCCTGCTGGTCTATCCACTGTTCTTCTGTGCCTGTCATAAGTGGCATGACACACTGTCTTCTGCAAAGGAAGGGGGGAGGGAGCTGTAAACCCCATGTTGTGGTAAATGACTGAAGCACAGTGTTGTGCAGGGCATTCTAACAGCACATTTACTGCTGCTTCAATGGGACAAAGCCCACTGAGTGTGAGCAAAAAGCTTATGAGAGGAGACAGGCATATCATCCTGTCTGAAGCCTGGCTTACCCAGGCAACAGTGTGAGGAATCACCTCTGGGAAGGACTTCTGTCTGTGGAACACCACATTAAAATACCAACCTGGATAGGTCAAGTGCTTATTGACCTGATCTAAAAATGAGTCTGAGTGCCCAGTTTTTGCCAGTTTGAACAGGAGGTGTATGATGCCAGCTAAAATTGGAGAGGCTCTGCAATGAGTGAGGAGTCCTCAAGCTGAGCAAGATGCACAGCAGCTTGTCTTCCCACAACAAACAAGACAAATGAAACAATGTGGCATCTTTTCCACTTGCTAAAGGCATTGATTTATGTACAAAATTATCACATGCCATCCTACAGTGATAATTCCAGACTCTGAAGTGGCAGACTAGCTCAGAGTTTTTGACCATTTTCTAAAGTAATGTCACTAGCAACCAGTGAGCATCTCAGACAGAAAAGATACTTGAGCAATGAAGGGGAAATAAATCCCTAAATATCTGCAGAACACCCATTTTTTCAGTGAAAGGCACACAAAGCCACATCATACACTAGATATGCACAAGTGAGTTCAGCATTAGAACATCTTCAGACCCTTTTCCCTCAAGCATCTCTGCTCCCTGTGCTGCCCAGATCTCATTCTGCCTGACAGCTCCATGCATAAAATATTGCTTAACCTCCAGCACACAGGAAAACACATCTGTAACCTACTGGGTTTTCCCCTTTAATGTCTCTCTTTCCCCCCTTTCTGCTCCCCCTCTCTTTTCAGTAGCTCTAAGCAAGAATGGTGCTAACAACCTTCCTAAAGATTTATTCAGGTCCAGACAGGAATCAACTCTCTGCACTCTGTCAAGATAGGAGAATAAAGAAACAACACACATACCCAGTTCTTTCTACCCAGGTGGCAGAACACACCATCTACTGTTTACTAGAGCAGGTACATATCTGAGCTCTGCTGGTTTTGGTGTCTGCCAAACACTTAACAAGCCTTTGGTGTTCATTACTGGTACATAGCTAGTCCAAACCTTTCTCAGCTATCTAAATCTTGCCTCCTCCTTTTGACAATGGCACTGGAAGTGAAAAGATTTCATTTAATTCCCAGCACTGCTCCAATCCTCCAACACCTCAATTTTGCTACATTTGGAGAAAGGAGGAAAGAAAATTAAGTAAAAAAAGACCATGAAGCTACAGTAACCAGGCTAAGTCCAAATGTCCCATTTAGTTTCAGAAAACTGTGACCCCAAGGTCAAGGCCAGACTAAAACAAAGGGCTCTGCTCTATGCCCATATGTTTCAAGCAGCTAAGCAAGCTACAGAACCAGCAGGCAGCACTGAGACTGTCAAGTCTGGTGCTGCTGGCAAGGCAAGTCAAAAGCTTAAGATTCTGTCTAGTTTAATTACCATCTTTCTCCAAGCTCAAAGAAGCTTATGAGAACACAACAGTGAGGCAGAATCCTCCTCATGTTGCCACCTACAGAAATTCATCCATTCTGGACCTCCCTCTATATATCTTCCTCCTCACACATGCCAGAGATTTTGCAGATCTAGCCACTAAAAAAATAAACCATAAAATAGAGCACGGACTGTGTTGTGAGCTGTTTTACTTGACTGAGAAAACTCCATGCCTTGCTGTGACCAGGCACACACCTCATGAACTGCCATCAGGAAACACGCAGTTAATGTCTGTCAGCTGCAGGCACTTGACAAAAGACTGAAGGAAAATGCTGGGCTACCACTGTCCATTCCAATCACACTCAATGCTGTTTTCACCTGGCCCTCTTATTAGGAGGTCACAAGAAGGCTGAGAACAGACTATGGTGCACAGACAGCAGCAATACAAACTCCTGCATCATGGGACAAAAGCTGCTCTCTTCTGAAGCAGCATCCTTCCTTGGAAATCATGGAAACCTTCCATTCCTTCACACAGTTAAAAAAAAAGCAACAACAAAGCCAAGCCCAAAACCCATCAGTCACTAAGTACTGGGACCATCAGACACTGGCCCAGGTTGGCCAGGGAAGCTGTGGCTGCCCCATCCCTGGCAGTGTTGAAGGGCAGGTTGGATGGGGCTTGGAGCAACCTGGGCTGGTGGGAGGTGTCCCTGCCCATGCAGAGGGTTGGATCTAGGTGATCCCTAAGGTCCCTCCCAACTGAAACCAGCCTGTGATTCTATGAATCAGTCCACATCTGGGCTGGAGTTAGTATTGTAATTGTTAAACCAAGGGTGAAAGCTTCTTTTCCAAGTTTCACAGGCCCCTGGTCACAGATAAGTATTCAGTAGCAAGACAAGTTAACCTGGAAAATGTCAAGACAGCACAAAGCTCTGTGCATACAGCTATTTCATGCTGATACACGAGGTAGCTTGTAAGCAGGCCAGGTTATAAAGCTTCAAACATTTTTTTTTCTTTTTTCCAAAATAAACAATGCTCAAAATTGGAGTGCTTAAGGCTACAAAGGAAACTAGCCAGGTTTTTAATAACATTCTGCAGGAATTCTGCTTAGGGCAAATCAGCTGCAAAGAAAATGAATGCAGAGCTCAGAAGACAGTAGGTGATTTATTTTCTTTGTATGGGAACCTACAAAAGTCTGTCAGGGAATAGATCCAAGCTCCTCTCTTACCTTGATAAATAATGCTCCTCCCTGTTGTACAGCACTTTTGTATTTCTAAAACTGTGACAAGCATCAGTAATGAGGAGCTTTAAGGGGAAGTGTAGTGCAAAGTCTCTCTTCAGACTGGCTGTACTTAGCCAGCCAGTCTAAGGCAGATCTGGAAGAAGAACCACAGCAAACCAGTGACCTACTTACTGCAGCTCTGAAGAAGTCACAGGTACAAAGGACACAACATTTGCAGGACACAAACACTAGCAAACTGATCATGTTACACCTGAGACTGCAAGGAAAGAACTCTGCCCAGCCAACAGCCATCAGCACTGTGCCTGGCTCATGATTACTAACATTTGACACATCTTAGTACCTTTAAAAGCTAGTTCTGTGCAAGGCCATTCATAAAAGAAATTTTAAAATACACGTTTACTTCCTGTTGATACTGTGGGCAGGGAAGGATTTGCCCTGCATACAGAACACACCTCTGACTGCAGCACTGAGTAACCAACAGGTCCAGTTTCATTTGAGTGTTGAACAGCTTGATGCTGAGGCCAGATGCAAACCACTCTGCTGTCAGCTGCAAAATCAACTGCATTCAGCAAATACCCCACCAAGGCAGCAACACTTTAGTGGTCCTGTTACACTTACACCTAAAACAACTATTCCACAGTTTAAACAAAGCTTTTAAAATCTCTTTAATACCAACTAAGACTTGAAACACTTACTGATGAACACCAGTGGGGAAGAGATGTTTACTCACTAAGGTCTTTTTCTTTTGTAGAGACTGAATTCAACTCAAGATTTCTTAAATCTCCAGCAACTGCTCTTACTGCACTGTTGGTTTCTGCTGGTCCCAGTGCCTTGCAGCCCTTTTGCTGTCAGCTCTGCCACAGTCCTTTAGAAGGCAAGGGAGCAAAAGGAAAGCTGAAGGCCTGATCTTAAAAGTAATCCAAATCATACATTCCCCTCATTACCCAGGCACTCAGTATGTCTTTCATGAAATAATTTCTGACACACACTATATATATATATATATATTTGATTCAAAGCTGTCAGCACGTGGCCTTCATTTTTTTTTCCTCCTGCATTATAAAATACTGATAACTCCAGACATGACACTGCTTTATTCTTCTAACAGATTCTCAACAGCTACAGAAATGTATCCCACATATGACCCTGAAGTCTTATATAGGATGATCTCTTCTATAGGTGGGGTCTTTGAAAGTCACAGGCCATTTAATCTTTAGTCTTCACCAGAACTATTTAGGCTGCTGGTGAATTAGAAATACAGAGCTTATGGAACTGAAACAGATTTAATGGTAAAGCATTAGAACCTTCCACATAGGCCACTGAACAGCCAAGGGAAGGAGACAACTTACAGTAACTACTTACCTTAGATACCAATAGGAAAAAAAATCTGAAGAGCTTATTTTATTAGTGCTCCAGCTTCTTTCAGGCAATAGTTCCTTCCAAAGGGTTGCTGTGCCACCAGCTCAATTTTATTTCAGAACCTGGGAGAATCAATCTAAAGGCCTACATGAATGGTGAAGTCTCATTTTCATTTACAATGGGCAGTGCTGACAGACACAAGGACCTACCAAGAATTACAGACATTGCTAGTCCTCTCACCTCTCTCCAGATGGCTGAGATTCTGCTCTAAATCTTTTCCTCAAGCTCTGGAAAACAGGGTGTTAGGAGAGGCAGATGACAAGCTTGGTAAGAGAAGTACAACAGCACATTTTGAACATCTAAAGGAACAAGTGTCCCAAAAAGACCACTCAAAGGATGTGTGCTTTTTTGCCTCTAAAGCTTTTACACTCCCTTACTGAATGCCTTAAGCACTGTTTGGTTGGTAGTTGAACTATTCAACCTCTTCTATTTACAAAAGCATTTTAAATTGGGTCTATACTCACCTCTGACCTCCAAAAAATTTGAATTTGTTTTTATTAATAATGATTTGCTTGGGAATGCAAAAGCACAAAGGTAAAGCTGGAGAAATTTGTATGTAGCCTAAACAAGTCAACCATGCAGATATACTGGGTGCAGGTTTCTCCCAGTTAATGCAGGCTCCACAGTGGTAATAGGAATGTAGTTTTCATAGCAAGAACATTTAGAAATATAATTCAAGGGGAATATTGGAAGGCCCTCTTTTCCACCACTTCCTGTATATGAATTATTTTATAATAAATCTCCCAGCCCTGGTTTAATGTTAAAATATCACTAGTGGGGAAGGGGAGAACACAGAGGTAACAAAGCAAGCACAAATCTTCTCAATGGACAATCTCCTCCAGTTTCTGAATCCCAAATCAAGTTGTTATACAAGACATTGCCTTTTCTCAATACATCCTTCTCATATATTACTCAGGACTCCATGTTTGGAATCTAGACAGAAATCTTCCACAAAGGTGAAGCAAGTATGTTCCATTTGGTAGTTCAACAGCATAATAAATTAATAGAAAACAAGAGTAGCTATTAAAAACTGTATTTCCCCCCCCCAGTTACATTTTTTGTGAAAAGATCCAACCATATGAACTTTTCTCCTTGAAAAGATTTAACAGCTCAGAAAGGCCATAGACACACATGGAGGATGCACCTTAGCTTGGCAATGACAGGCCACCACAATCCAGCCCACTCATTCCAGCCAGAAACACACATATTCCCTTAAATTAACCCTTTAAGGGCTGCCCCCCCTCTGCACCAAAGTTAAAATTAAAGTGCCTCTTAGGCAAGCAGGTCAAAAGGTAAAGACTCTTTTGGGCTCACTCCTGGTTTATTTTAAGATAGAAGTTTCTTATCTGGCTCCAAACAGGTTAGATATTTACTTTCACATTGAACTAGACAAAGCTGCAATTGAATCGAAAGGATCTTTTTTCATAAACACATGTACAACTGTTCTCATTACACAATTTATTTGGTCAAGATCCATTTCCCTCTGTGTGCTCACGAGTCCGTTCTTCCTTTTGCATACATTCCACAGGTTCTCTCAAGCCTGCTCCCCCTTTTGAGACCATGACAGCATCCTGCCACCATGATTTCTTGCCATGAAAATGGTCACAGTTGTCAAAGTTACATTCTGGAATTGTTACTTCAAATAATGAAAAACCACATGAAAAGAACCAGGAACAGGTGAAGGAAGTTCTGCTTTAATAGAGTTTGAAACATCTCAGTGTCAGTGCAACCCACAGGAAAAACTAGAAGTATTGTAACAATAACCTGCACATGTGAGAGAAAACGAAGTGCTAGGTTTCAGGCAGCAGTGCTAGAAGTGCAGATTCCTGAACAGTCAGTGCACTTTGGGAATTTCACTGCAGGTTTTTCAGTCTCTAAATGTGCACGTGTTTTAAAGCCCTGCAACTAAAACTGTAAACCTGAGAGTGTCACCTGTATGCTCATTATTGGACAGTTTAATGCAGTGCTACTGCCTCTTGGAACTGCCCAAGGAAAATGGAATTATTTTAGGACCCAGATAATTTCCATGTCACTGAATAGTTGCAAGGAGCCAAACTATACATACCATTTTTCAAGTGACTAGAAACTTAGTTTATTAAAGCCCAGTGCAAATTGGATTTAAATTAATGAGAATTCATTTTTTCTTATGTGAGAGCTAATCTTGTGCAGCAATTAAAGGGTTAAAGTGGAACTCTATGTAGTATTTTAAACAAGTTCACATACTCTCTATACAAATTTGGCAAATTTGTGTCACAGCCATAGATCTCACTCTTGCAATTCCTGCAAAATATCTACAGCTCCTCTGTCAGAAGCAAAGAGAGAAGCCACCTGAACAGCCAGGTCTACCAGGAGTTCATAGGACAGCCCACACAGTAGCACAGCATGGCTGGTGATCTCCATGTTCTAGCTTAAACAGGTAGACTTATTGAACTAAAAATGCTTGACACATGCTCCCAAAAGAGCTTGAGGCCACAGAGCAGATGAGAATGGAAAAACTGATTGCACCAGAAACACTGCAGCCAATAGGAAATCAAAAGCATGACTTCAAAGCCAATCAAAAAACCAAAACAAACCCCCAAAAGCAAGCATTTATGTTTAGATGTAATAAATATTGCAAAGCACATTTGTGGGTTTTCCCCCCCCCCAGTCAGTAAGTGTAAAGAAATAACCAATGCACCAAAACCATCAGCTTTCTGCAATGAAAATGTCAAAGTCAGCAAAATACCTGCAAGCCAACTGAAGAGAAAGCATTTGCATTGTCAACCAATGAGAAGTTGCTTCCAGTTCTATGCAGCCAAATCAAACCCTCTTCAAATTCACAAGTTTGACCTAAATAAGCACCACAGCATGAAAAGCTTCTTTAGAAGATTTCAAGAGACTCTCTTTAAAATACAAAATAAAATGTGAGATAAAAGGTTTTCATTGGTCAAGTTTGAAAAATTGTCTTCCTTTAGCCTGTCCCTTTGAGCCAATCAAAAACACACCCTTAGGTTTGTCCTTAATTAACACAGCCCAGCTGAGTAGCAAAAACTGATAGGAATAGATGGCTGTGAGATGCATTCTGAGGGTTGGGCAAAGGGAAACAAAATTACAAGGAGAAGGAATACCAAGGAACAATTAGGGTGGGCAAAGGAACTTATTAATGCTCAGCCATCCTCCTCTATCTTCGGGAATCTCACTGTCCTCTCCAGTTCTGTGTTGTTCAGGTATCCTGTAGTTACTGCCTTCTGTCTTCTGTCTCTGATCTGGAAAATGCCATCACAACATCCTCAGCACCTGTAATAACAAGGGATACAGGGAAATGTGCCACAATTACTTTCTTTAACAAACAGTGGATAGATGCAGTACCCAACCTGTCATTCTACACATCCATGAAAAGGGAAAAGAGGACAGAAAGAAGAGAAAGCTATGTTTTCTTCTTTTTCTGTGACTGGAAGTGGAAATGGTCTAAACATTTAAATGGTAGATTTAAAATGTTCCTTTGCAACCATAAGGTAATCAGTTTTTAAAGAAAACCAAGAATTCCTTGCTTTCACATATTTCTAAGAAGCAAGACTTAAAAAAGTAATCATTGGTCTGTCACCAAAGGCATGCAGAGATCACCTTTTTTTTTCTGGTTTCGTTGCCCTGTCAACCCTGGGAGTGCTTAAAGGGACTTATTGAGCTTCTCTGAAGTATGAGGAAACCCAACTGTTCAATACTGCCCTATGCATCACACTGCCCTTTTAAAGTGACATTTAGATACTCTTTACATCTAGATATTCATTACTCTGCTTTGACGAATAAAAATTGTTTTAATAGGCCAGTTAAAAGGTTTTTGCCTCCCCCTCTTCCCCCCCAGATCACTTAAACACCCTTTATAATCTAACATGTCTTCAAAACCTTCCATTCTCTAATGGAAGTGCAGTATTTTCTTTCAAACCACGGGCTCCCATTTGCCCAGGGAACAGATACAGCTTTGCTAAGTAATGCTTTTATCTCTAGCCTGAAGAAACCTCTTCCAGAAGAATTCAGTGTGTGGACTTTCTCAGCTATTGGATATTTTTTTTTTTTCAATTGAGGCTATCAACTGTGCATAATTACCATCAAATCCATCTCCCCTAAGCACAGAAAGATGTTATTACCATCCTATAACCATCTCCAAGTCTTTACAAATCTGTGTGGTCTTTCAAGTGGGCATTTATAGCAGAAAGACCTGAATGACTTGAGAATTATGTCTGATAAAGGCTTGTAAAGAACATTCTGTGCCAAGCTCTCATTCTTCAATAAGATACTTTGAGATATTCAGGAAAAAAAAAAAAAAAAAACAGCTCTCTGGGCTTCCTAACTATAGAGTGTGGCCTAACAGGCACTTAAAGAGAAATGTCTTCAGGACAAGATGGAAATAAAAATACATCATACACTAGTGTCAACGTAGTGGTTTAAATCAGTGTCTCAAGTCTAGACAAGCATTGGAAAACAACCCTGAAGGGCTGAGTGTAGTATTTTTAATTTCTGGTAAAAATCTGATTCCCTGGGAAGGTCAGATAAAAGTAAATGTTTTCTTCCATCTGTCGATCCTCTAACCACATTTATCTAACTGATACAAAAATAAGATGAATCCTCCAGTCCTTGTCTATATAATATATAGAAATTATTTCCTCCATTCAAATGATCCTAAGTGTCTAAGTGCAACAGATGAGTCAAAATGACCATTTTGACTTCATTAATTCTGGTTTGGGTAATTTTGCTTCTTAAGTTTTTCTTCAAAGGTTCTCTTAAAGGATTAGACAACAAAGTAGAAAGTGCCAAGAGTAACACCAACTGCCTGTCCCACTCAGGCAACTGATCAGCTCTACAGAATTATGTTACCAGGGTTTGGAAAGTTCAAATTCTACTTGGATGGAGCATCAGCATATAAAATTCCTCCAGTCTTCTACTAGAAGCATATCAAGAAGCATATTTCAGTTTTATGCCCCAAGCAACTTCTGCATCTACACCTGCACATGAGGTAAAATGAAAGAGGACTAATAAAAATTCCTCATCTGTTATATGAATTCCACTTCTCAGTAATCTGATTTGCTTCGTAGTTGCAATGTAGAAGGAAAAGTGGCCAAAATAAAGGGGGGGAGGTTGTAACTTCCTCTTGGTAACATCCTTAAAAACTAACTCAATGCTTACAAAAAGCGAGCACATTCATTTTTATACCCTTCACAATTTATTTGTTATCTTTCAAAGGAGAAAATTAAAAGGACCAAGCAGTAGTTTGTTTTTCGTATGTAGGACCTGTATCTTATAGAACTACATCAAAAACTGTTCTGATACTCCCTCTTGCCAACACTCGGAAGCCCTGCAGTCATCTCCCTTTTCATCTCCTCCACAAACTGTTTTCCCTTGATCAAAACATAAATGATATATAGCACTAGGATCCAGCTCTGAATTAACAAGTTGCCATGTTGATATTTTAAAACACCTAAGAACTACCAGCCTCTACAAAATGAAGACTTTCATTAACCAAGATTCTGAAAAAAAACAAGTCAATGCTAAAAAGAGGAGGGAGTAATTATGCTTAATAGCATTAACGAAGCAAGTGCACAGGTTAATGGTTGGACTTGGTGATCTCAAAGGTCTTTTTCAACCCAAGCAATTCTGTGATTCTATAAAGCACAACCTGTGCCACTGTATTTTACACACAACCCCCTTTAAAGTAGGGGAGGATTTGCCATGCAAGCCCAGAGCAGCTGGAGTAGCCTGGCAACCACAAAATCTCAGATCATGTCACATTCACACAAGAGATGAGCTGGATTACTTAACAGATGTCGATTGTTTTCCTGGGGTCTCCCCATTCTATAGTCCAAACATGAATAAAATCTTACATGTTTCAGGCAGAAAAGGCAACGTCCTGCCAGGTAATCACATAGCCCCATAAACCCACCAGTCAGTACTCCTGCCTGTCCTAACAATTCCAGCTCTCAGCACTGCCCCTATGCACAGCCTCTGCTGCTGAGCATGCAGCCCTTTCAAACAACATGAAGAGCAGAAATAGCTCTTGGCACCAAGGACACTGGGATTTCTGCACTTCAGTTTTGGCTTTCACACTGAAAACTGCTATTGCTGAAGAGCAGGTTCCCACTCAGTAACTCCTGTCCTGATTTTCTACAGCTCCAGTCCCAGGGGTACTGTCTGCCTGAACTTCTGCTAATTTGGCTATTCCCCCAGGCTTAGAACAGGGAGAGAGAAGGGAGTACAAGCCTGACAAGGCAACAGGAAAACAGCAACAGACATTTTCCAACAGCATTCTATCTGGAGGAACAAGCAAGAGAACAAAGAATACAGAGTAAGAGTGTGGAAATGCTTCAATACCTTCCGCATTATTGCATTATTACATGCATCCTAAAGGAAGAAGCAGAACAGTGGATAGAGAACAGGTCTAAAATGCAAGGTTTTGGTCTTTTTATGGCCAAAGCTAACTGGACAGCTTAACTGCTTTACCACCAATATAATTACAATACCTACACTTTTAGTGTTAACCAAATTCACTAACAAAGTGCATTTAAAAAAAATATCATCATCATCAAAACCATCTCTCTAATCTTCTTTAACACTTTATAATACATAGTTTCCCATATGGTGCTATTTAAATTAAGATGGGCCATCAGTACAAGATCCAATTCTTTAAGGGAAGATTGTGAATTGTGTTTGGAAGGGTCATTATCGGGCTGAAAAGGAGATTGTAACTGCACTCTCAGTGCTTACCCTTTGCATCAATTTTACTTGATATTTTCATAAACGATCCTGGAACAGGAAAGCAGTGATCTATCTATGAAATCTGATGGCAATATGAAGTTAGAAAGTTCTACCAAAACACCAGGGAGCAGCAAAACAATATGCAGGAACGAACAGGATAGCAAGGAAGACCAGAGGTGGCAAAAGGGGTTTAGCTATTCATTTCAGAAAGAAAGAAAAAAATAAAAGGTCAAGATTAGAGGCAATATATTTCTATGTCTCATGGTACAGTTTTAAACAAGATTAAAAAAGACTTTAAACAAGATTAGTAAAGAATGGATTTTAAACAATTCTGAACAGTTGTTTTCTGCTCCCTCCTCCATTTCTTCTGTTATTTGGTAGAAGCAGCAATGTGTTCATTTGCAGGAGTTACATGCAACCCAGCATTTGCAAGAGCCTCAGGCTATTGCCTTTAAAAAGACGATTTGATCTATCAAACAGAAGATAATACCTTCCAGGTAGACAAGTGGGTGGGTAACCCAAGGGCACAACACCCAACAGAACATTTTGCAGTGAAGACTCAAGCCTACACTGATGTCTTTTATTCCCCCATTAAAGATCCAACTTTGTCCTTAGTGAGGCAATTCATCACTACAGAGGAAGGAATCCTTTGTCCAGACAACAGCAGCCACAGAGAAAGTTCTTGCAGGCTATCAAATCTGATGCCAGCACGAAGTTGAGTACAGGATCATCTACTTCACACCAAAATTGGTGGTTCCCAGACAATGTCAGCCCAGTCACTTCCAACAGGTATTGCTGCCCTCTCGGTCCTGCACCTCATGGTCTTACAAAAGATTATAACATTCACTAACATTCATTAACTAACAAAAGAGACTAACTATTCACTAACCATTCACTAACAAAAAAGACAGTTTGTTAAGCAGCACTTCTCCATTCCTCATCAGCACAGTGACTCCCGTTTAGGATAGAAAAGGCAACTCTTGTCTCCCAGATATAGAACCAGGTTGTTCAGGGGACTTACAGAAAGGGAAGATTCCTTCATGTCTGTAAGGCAGGTCGTTATAATACAACAATGCCATAACCTCTTGAAGGGCAGTAAGTCCTATTGGATTTAGCTGAGCATTTCAACAACCTGAGAACAGAACAGAAAACCTCTCTGCTGTACTCCAGCAAGGGTATGAGTGCAGAATGCAAATGAAAGGGATACTCTCATCAGGGCTTTCAACCTTTCAGAAAACACTTATAGAGCATGACTATTTCTGAAGACACCCTGTAGCTAAAAAGCTTGGGTGACTTTTGTCCAGAAAAAGGTCATCCACATTGCTCAGCACAAAAGCAGGTTTTGTTCATGTCCAGTCCTACAAACCAAAATACCCAGAGCTAAATAAAATCAAACAAACCAAAATACCCAGAGCTAAATAAAACCAATCTAACATGCCTGCTCATTAAGCAATTCTACAGCTGCCCATGCTCATGTACAAATACAAACATTTCCAGAGAATAGAGCAGAGGGTTCTCTGTGGTGAAAGGAAAGCAGGGGTTAAAGTACTAGTGAATAGAACTTCTGCTGCAGTCCCAAAAGGCTCCTGCAATCAATGTTTTCTTCCTAATCAATTAAAAAATAAAGTAAAAAGTAGATCACAGGTTATAAAGTTAAGCTGCACATTGCCATAAGCCTGCAACTAAGACAATAGGATGGTGATCCCTATTTACTTTTAGCACATCCTTCACTGAGCTTTGCACTTCCTGTAATTAATATATGGAACAATGAAAAGGCACGCTTAGACCTGACCTTCCGTGTTCTGTACATACAGCTTCTCTCTCCACAGCTGTCCCCTTCCTGGGCACACATTTCTATCCTGAAATAGACACATACACCTGACAAAACGTTTCCCATCTTCTACCATGAGCAAAGAATTAACTTTCAGATACTTCTCCCACTTCTTCTGCCTCAAACTTTCTCACCCTTATCCTTCTTAGAAATCAGCAATTAACTGGTAGGCCTATGTCCTATCCTAAAAAGCAACAGTGACAGTCTTACCCTGCTAACTTTCCAAAAAATATTGCTGCAATTATGTTCTAATTGCAGTTGTTTGGATTTCTGATTTTAGTAGTTCTATTACACCACCTGGACGTAGCAAGACAACATGATCTGAAGGTCAAAATACTTTACCACACAGCAGTAAAGACTGTAGAGAAAGCCCCTGAGCTCAGCAACTGCTGGTCAATTCACCTGTTTCAGAAAATGTCACCAAGATAGCTGAAGCTAATGCTTTCCACAGCAAGTACTCAGCTACTGTGACACCAAGCCAGTTGAATCAAAACTACACCACCTTAACACCAAGATGCTGACACATCTGAGGTCTGCTTTTTCCAAGAGTTCTTTGAATTATTAATAGATACATACACCTAATTTGTTTGAAGTCACCTGCAAAATTAAGCAAGCCCAAAAAGCCTTTAGAAATCAGAAGGTTAAGCCTGTAATGAATTTCTGAAGGCTGCCTAATAAAAAAAAAAACACAACATACTCTGTATTTCTCTCAAGATCTTCATCTACAGACATTTCTTCAATTGCCTTCCAGCAACTACCTCCTAAACATTAACTTTTCTCTGAAATTCCCAGTATTAGCATCCTAGTCTGGCATTCTAAAAATACAACATGAACTGCTGAGAGGAGCAGCACATTACAGCAATAACTGTTCAGGAGAATAAAACCACACTGAGGAGCTCTATCTCCATTTCTCCACCTCCATCTGATACTCCGTGAGCCTGGTACCCCTCCTAACTCCACACACAGCCTGACCTGCTTTTAATGTGCCATCCAGGGGACACATCTAACCAGCCAATGCATGTGCTTGCATCTCAGCTTTGCCCTCCCCAAGGGACCAGCTTCCTTCAAGAACCCGCATGACATTCCTGTTGCTATAGGAACACCAGAGCTGTAATCACCAAGGTCTTAGTATAATTCACATATCATGCTCACTAGCTGCGTGGCTCTCATTTGCAGACTTGCCAGAACAGCTACTTAAGCAAGCCAAGTGCTAGCCCAGCATTTGGAAATGTAACTGAGAAGCAGCAAAGATTTTTATGCAGGAGATGCTTCTGTGCATGTAACTTCCTAAGAGGTGTTTTGCCTGTATTAAAAATAAGTGGGAAAGCCTTAATTTCATCATTTCAAGCTCAAGAAACCTAACGAACCTGAGCTGCATTGGCTCTTGCTGCAATGCAGGGAAGGCACCTAATATGTTAATTATCTAAACCAGCTTGTGACTACATCCACTCTGGCATATACACTGGCTGAACAGATGCCTTTGGGTTCCTCAGTTATTCTTGGAGCCATAAAAACAACAAAACAAACAACCCATGGATATCAGCTAAAAAGCTCACTGAGTAAAGAAAACTGCCCCTATATTTTGCACTTCCATATAGGTATTAACAACATTACAGTAAAAATCAAAAAATAAAATTGTTATTAAAAAATGTGAGCATCACATTAATGTTTAGTCTCTTAATACTAATTTAAGTATTAAATACTTCAGCCTAGAGTTTTGTTACTGTTGTTCAGGCTTTCCTGGGTTACTAAGACTTCATTCCCCCTGCTAGCACTTCACCTTTCAATAGATAATCAAGTATTTTTCATACATTGGATAAGCCTCATAACTGTCATGGGTGCAATATGACTGGCTGGATGAGCTGAAGAAGAGAACGGGCCAGAAGTATTTATAAAAATAACTAAAATTTAGATATTTCAGTTTAGCTTATAAAATACAGGTCAAAGTAATTACTAAAATAACTAAAATATGAAGTTATGAACAGAATCCAGATGTGAGAATTGCCTAAATGTTCCTTCTTGGTGGACTGTACCCTGTGTTAGGGAAACAGCACCTCTAGAGAAGTACATCAGTCACCACCACACTGAGGGACTAAGCACTTCCTCAGATTCTGGAATACATTGAAAAGAAAGGGCAAACAGCTGGAACTAAAAATAGTAATAAAAAAGAGACTATTATAAGATTGGAGTGCATGTTCTGGTCATGCAAGATCCCTTCACAGATGTGTTAGTCTCATGTATGTTGCAGGCATGAATGTAAAGTGTTTAGATCAAATACTAGACAGATCTGCAGTAATTTCTATTTGCTTTCTGCTGCAACACATTAGAGAGCCCTGGACATATCTCATTACTACCTGATTTACACAAAGATATTAAGTTATGGCTTCAGAATTACTCTGAGCTTCCTGCCAGGGGAACAAGATTCACTTCCACAGCAAACAGGGTAGGTCCTTCAAGAGTGAAGGTGTTCTAAATGTACAAGAAGATCTGTAAACAGTCCTAAACCAGAGGATTTCATGTCTGATCTGATAAATTCCTTTTGAAAGCAAGAGGGAAAATTAAAAGATTCAGAATTTAATTTCTCTTCTTCCTATAAAAAGGACAAACTGAAGGGGAGACTTAGACTTCAGGCTTGCTTAAAAACAGAGGTATTGGAAGGTGCTTCTTGATCAAAATTAGCAATTAACTTCTGTTGCTGAACCCCAAGACAATAAGCAGAGTATCATGGAGAAACTTTAAATGTCAAAGATATTGTCATTAGTAGTGGCTCACTGAAGGTTCAGGCCACAAGCACTAGAATTCAGCAGTGTAAAATACTTTCTTCAATGCACTGTCTCATTGCTGTAAACACATATTGGATGCAGAGGTTGCAGTGACTCCCTGTGGTCAAACAAACTTACTCTACAAAGAGCCTGACAGATCCTCATTAGAAGCCATAGCAGGGAGCAGTGATAACCTCAGCAATTACCTGAGGTAGGACTGCTGAAGCCACCAGCCAGCTGTTCCAAGACAGTCTTCTACGGATGCACAACAAAGAAAGGCATAAAAATTGTAACAGACTGTGATAGACTTACAAAATTCTAGACTATTCATCCTCTATGCCCTTCTTAAAAAAATAAAGGAAACAAAATGACCTTCCTGTAATTCTGGAGCCAGACTGCAGCATTTTTAAGTAACACACAAAAAACTGCAGGTCTCTAACAAAGCTTTTAGAGTGCTAAGGCCAAGAATGTCACTCCCTTTTTTGGAACAAAATGGGGGTATGAAATCAGCTTTGCCTTTTGTGTGCCTGCTGGAGGAAAATGACTAAAGATAGGCTGAGAGCAATCTGTCCTACTGCTGGAAGAAAAGACTGTGGAAACCACTGGCATACTAACTCCTTGTAAGTTACTCCTTAAATAACATACCTTTTAGTTGTTGTGTAAGGCAAGTTGCATAAAGGCAACAAAAAAAAAATATCCTCCAGAGGAGAGTCAATGAAAACAGCAAAAAAGTAGGGAAGAAAATTCCTTTAAGCGATCTATAAGAACACAAAACATTTAAGTACCTCAGTGTGTGGACTGGGGATGGGGCTTTTCAGCGCAAGATAATGCCACCTAGTGGGGATGGAGCCTCCTCCCAATGGCAAACCGGACACCCATGCCCTTGGGATTCTCTGTTTCCAATACATCCAGAATCGACCCTTCCTGTTTCTAGCCAAAGGTACCGACAGAGGCAGTGACTGCTGCTGATAGAGCCACCACGTCCGGAGCACTGAGCAGCAGTATCATAACTGACTGTTAGAAATCTGGAGAGATTTCTAAGGAAATCAAAGTCCTGAGCTATGAATTCTGTTTCTGTCTATACAGCAAGAGCTTCATCTTTCTCCACTGGAAAAGCATTGGGCTAGGTTCCCTCACTGTGTTCATCACTCACTCACTACTGAATTTGGAGAGATGGCATATCCAAACATGAAAAGAACCAACATCCTTGCCCACTCCTCTAAATGCTTAACTATTCTCCTTCTTTGTTCTTTTTTTTCCCCTACCAAGAAAAACCCTCAATGGTCAGACCACCAGCCTCATCATCATTTGGGAGGATTGAAGGTAGATTGTGGAATGAGATCTCCCAGGAAAGACAGCAGTGTCTGGATTAGATCAAAACAAGTGTCAACAGAAAGGATTTCACTTCCCTCTGGACAATGTTTTAAGAATCTTCAAGGACTTTAAGAAAATGATGACAAAGAAATAAGTCAGCATCTGTCCAAATACGGGACAAAGACAACTTTCTGAACAATGCATGAACTCTCACACTTCCTGTATTACACGATGAGTCTAGAATCAGACCAAGTATCTGCTGGTCTCCTTTGATTACATTTAAAAGCTAATGTAAAAAAGAAGTTTTTTGGTTCTCCAGAGCCCTCTATAAAGTGAAAAAATATAATTTTACAGATAATAAAACCAGACAGTTTAGATGAGAAAGTCAGACCAAGCTGTGCAGGAGCAGAGCAGTATGAAGTGTCTGTGTCCTCTGGCTGGACTTTTGTTTTCATTATCCTCTCTTTGCTGAAATGCAGGTAATCCAGCATGGATTTTCTTTGTGAGAAATGCATCTACTTCAGACATAATGCTGAAAAAAGCCATCTGCAACTAATACGGTGTTTCTTAACTGAATGTCTACCTTGTTTTTTTACAAGAAACTGGCAAATTTTCACTTTAGACTGGCAGAAAAGTTTAAGATTTCTGAGCCAAAATATACAAATATATCTATGTCCATCAATCCCCCAGCTATGTGAGGAATGAACACACAGGCTTAAAATTGAAGAGCAAGTTTGTGCAAGTTGTGTTTCTAATCGTTTTCAAAATGTTTTAGATCTCTATTAAATCTCTGCTCAACTCAGTTCTTTCTGGCATACAAGTCTTAAAATTCTCCTTCAATACCAAATCCTACATTATGAGTGTGATCTGGCATGAGGCCTATGAAGGGTAGGAAAAAAAATTCAGAAAGAAACATTTGGGTTCAGAAGAGATTAGTAGATTCAGAGTAGTGCCACACAATTTTTTACCAAGACTTGTAAAGGATTCACAAAAGCAGCACATACTTCATCCCCTTAATGGGACTCTAAACAAACCAAAGCAGACTTGTAAACTTACTTCACGTCTACTACCCCTGTCCAGGAATTCATTACATCATAGAAGTCACAGAAATGCAAAAGGAAACAAATTCCTCCTATTGCTAAACTCCCCCTCTTCCTCTGCTGAAATAGTAACACTGCACTTCCACATGCATGGAAACATGAAAGAGAAAAAATGTTGTTAGATTATTCCATTTCAGTTTGAGAGAAAAGGGTTTTTAAGCAACTAGAGTCACATAACAAATCACTTTTGTGCCTTAGAAATCTGTATCTACTTTACACTTTATTTTGTTACAAAACTCCCAGTTTGAAGCATAAAAAGAAAGTGCTTGCCACCCCCAGTCTTGTTCCTTTTTAAGCACATATATCCAGTTTAAAAATAAAAATTTACATGATAGTTGTCTTATGCAGAGGATCCATTGTGAACACAGTGAGACACACCCAGAACTAGAGAGACCTATTCACACCTGAATTTAACTGCACCTATAGAAAAACTCAGCCAGGCTAAAATTTATTTCTATTTCATGTATTACATGGAATAGAAAGGTATATGCATGCATTCAATTTATTGAACTTTGGACATCAATGTTTTGAGTTATCACAGAGAATATGATGTTTAACAATGCTTTTCCTCCTAATGAATCTTAGGAACATCCAAGACTGACTTTACCTGTTAAAATAAAACCACCTCTTGAACAGTAACCAGGTCTCTTCCAAAGATTATATATAGCAGGCAATGACTTGCACATCCCAGACTGCAGGATGGGTTTAAGTAGGTGGCACTTCATCACAGAAATACAGGAATCTAAGTTTGATATTTTCTGAGACTGTTCTCACAGATTAAATGAACACAAGGCAACAAACCCAGTACTCACCCTGATCAATGGAGTGTTGAGGAAGCTGGCTAAGCTGGCTATTCACTACACCTGCGTATGTGCGCAAGAACTCCTCTTCACTGGCAGTCAGCTGGAAACACACACAGAGCCAGTCAGCAAAAAGGAAAAGGAAGGAAGACTGAAGATATCTCTGACTTCCCAATAAGGAACACCACAGTTGCCTCTATTTTACTCTCCAACAGTTTCATCTGTTACTTGTGCAAACGATACCATCAGCGAGGACATCGCAGCAACTGGTACATCATGCATTTGTGGAGAGATTCAGAGTCACCTTAAAACAGCTGTTTCATTATACTGGTTTTCTAATAATTAAAAACTTGACTGTATAAAGATCAACTGATCAGATTTAATTTCAGGCATCACAATATTTTAGCTAAAATCAATTGTGTTTAACCATAGATAATTGTTTAATCAGTGACGGCTAAAACATTTCAGTGATAAAACCAGACCATCACCTGCCCATCTCCTTGAAATCTCAGTTACTACACAATTATGTCTGGAAAGCCACAAAATATGGGCTATGACAGTACATCTTACATTTGATCCCATCTTCCTCAGCATGAGTAGGACTCTCACTTTCTGCTGAATATACATCTCCTCCGGACTCTTTCCGGGGACGCCCTCACGGTTCATTCCCCTCCTGCCAGCTCCTGGATTGCCTGAAGATATAGGATCAGAAAAAGAGACAAACTAAAATAGGTAATGGGGTGTCATAGGAATAACAGGATAAGTTTAATTTTCAAACTACCTATTTTTCAACAGTCCAGACCACTTAATAGCCTGGGAGACTAAGGAATCACTTTCTTCATCAGAGAAATCCTTAAGAATTTGAACAGCTAAACTGGGCCTCACACACACAACTGAAATATCCAAAGAGGCTGATGTTCACACCCCTACAGCTCATTATCTGTCCTTACATCACTGCATCAGCAGAAAAAGAGAACTCTAACAACTAGATGAAAGAGTCACCCTGACAGAGGCATCTGAGGGTTTGGTTTTTTTCCCCATAAATAAGCACAATCAGTATGAAAACAGGATGCAGAACACACAGCCATCAAGTTTGTGAGGGCAAAACAAAAATGGGATTAAATCTCAACTCTTAAATCTTTCTCCTTTTTTTTTTCTTTTTCTATCACATTGAACAGCCACAGTCCTTTTGTAAAAGTTAATAAAATGTATAAAATTATTTTGGAGAGAAAGGAGAGTTTGTCATCCTTTCTTATACCATTTAAAAGCTGAAGTTTTGCTTCAAAAAAAATTATTATATTACAGAATAAACAGCTTATGCTATCAACATTGTATAGTGTTTGTATTATTATACTTTGTTGACTTGAGTAGCTGGTAATTAAGCTCCATCATAGGGTGTTACCCAGAGCAAAAAAAATGTTCAGGCATACTCTTCAAATGTTATTACAATTATCTTGGAGCATGTTTATTAAGTCAACAGATATAAAAACCTTACCTTCAAATACAGAAAATAATGGTGGTTCAAATAAGACACTAGTACAGTAGCAGAACAAACTAAACTAAGCTCTAAAAAGCACTTTGTGTTGGAGAAAATCAATCCCTGCTAAGGAATCTGTGGATGGAGCTGTAAACCAGCCACTCTTCCACTATGCACAGCTCAGAAAAGTGGCTCCACAACAAGTTCTCCAATTAAGTTTTCATTTCCAGAACTGGGTCTGGTTCTAAAGTAAGCTGTAAATTACCTTTCCTGAACCCTGGTAACCAAGGGAATACACTGCATGAGGGGTGCTTGGTGAAGACTGTATCACAGCAGGTTCAGACACAATGGTTTCCATGCAGTGTTTTCCTGTTGTCATTCCCAACCTCTCCCCTCACTTCATTTTCGTTACTTTTAAGGGAAAGTAATCTGGGTGTGGAAAGTTTAAAATTACACATAGGCTCTCCTGAGTGAGTCAGAAGCAATGCAAACTCAAGTAGCAGCTGCTGGGATGGGCTTTACCACCCACATTACTTAGGATGCAGATAACAGTAGTGAAAAGTGGAGAAAGCTACACCCCCAGTCCCACTGGAGTGAGTTTCCAGTGGGAAGATTTGCATTATGCTGATTTGCTGTAGATGGTTCTGCTTCCAAGCAGACTTGCAGCCTGTCACTGTGCAAGGTGATAATATTTTTGTTCTATAACCAGCAAACTGCTTTCTGAAGGGGAGATAAAATGATCCCATCTATTTGTGCAGTGTCAATTCAAATAAGTAGATTGGATTATGTTGCCAAGCTTATACTCCACAGAGCAATTTTCTGAGTGCTAACAAGTGCTGCCAATAGCAAGACAATTAAGTTATGCACATCCAGAGACTGATAAAACAATACATGTTTATCAAGATATCAAGTAAGCCTGAAAAGTTGTGACTGGTTCTTAACCTTATACTAATACATCCTTTTTTTTTTTTTCTTTCTTTTCTTCTTTGAATATTGTTACCTCAAGAGGGAAGGTGCTGTACTAGTACCCAAATAAATCCATTTACAAAAGAAAACGCACAACAGCAAAATCCTGAAATGTGGTAACACATCTACCATTTTTAAATGGAACCAATTGTAAGAGATATCTATCAATAGGTGGCACCATAAACAAAAGCACCAAGCAAATGCCACGGCTGCCCCCATGCCACTGGGGAGACCACATTTCAGCATTCCTCTACACAGCAGATGTTATAAGAGATTTGTAGCCTACACGTCATTATTCATTGTTTTCCAACATAATAGCCTTCCAGTTGCTTATTAATTTTTAGAACTTTAAAAAGGGGCAACAGGAATTCTTACCAAAACCTGGTTCTTCTGAAGTAAACTTCAGCCAAAATGGATTTATCATGAAGCTACTTATTTAACAGGAAGGATAAAAATACTAAAGCCTGCCCATTCAGCCAAAGCTTCAGTAAGCAACAGGAAGGACAAAGCACTCAATGTGGTTCAAAAGCTATCATAATATAGGTATAAAGAGGTTAAATTATTATTAGAGCAACAGCACTTTGCTCTTCATGTACTGTACAATTATTTGGAGGGATAGCCCCAGCCACTACAGCTTTTCGTACTTGATGATATCAAAGAAACACAAAAGTCTGCAGACAGTACCGAGACCCCAGCATGAAAAACTTCAACATATCTCAGTTTCTGTTACATAAAGCTTTTATAAGACCTGGTTTCAGGTTACAATACTACATTACATCAGTAAATTTCCACAAGCACTTACAAAGCTTTTCTATGCCCAGAAGACAGCACAATACACCTTTCCAAGTGAAGGACTGAAAAATCTTATCAAAGTACTTGTCAGCTTTGCTTTCTCAAGAAAGCTACATGAACATGCCATCCATAACGAAATGCTGCTTAAGCAGAATTTCCCTAACCCTGTAATTCTTTCTGGCACGTGGATGAAGTCATCACCTCCCCATCCCCAACCAGTACAAAATAACAGAGATTTCCCTGCCAACGTACCTGCTTCTAAAAACCACAGAAGATCAGAGAACCCACGTGTTCGGTCCCAATTAACGATCGTAGCTGGAAAAATGTGTGAGAAAACTGCCCTGTGAAAACAAATGAGCAAAGCATTACAGAAATATAGAAAGCTGAAAACCAAAGAGACCCTTCAGGTCAATCTGCTTTGGAACATGGTCTAGCCAAAATTCATAGAACTGGAGGCTCGTCTGGAGCTTGCAGACCCTTTTTAAAGAATAAGTTTTTTTAAAGGTCAAGCCATTCCCCATCTGCAAGATTTACAGCCTGACCATACCAATGACATTCCCAATCACTTGAGAATGGAATGCATTCAGGCTTTGCATTCTTTAAGAAGCTTTCAGCAGAAAACCCAACTCCCTGAAAAACCAAGAAACATCGTGACTTGTAATTTCTTCTAGCAAAAAAAATAAACAGGCCTAACTTACCAAAGACTTGAGGCAAACTAGGGAGAAATGTAAAGCATGCTCATTTTGACCAAAATTATTGTTTTCAACTATGCATATGTTATCTGAATATAGCAATCACAGAGACTGGCACTTGAAGGCAGGGCTGGAAAACCCTTTGCACAGAATGTTTCAGACCAGCCTCACTGGTCAGCAACAGCTACCAGTTATCATGACATATTTCTGAACATGCTTTACAACTGACACTGAGTATCAAGGCATGGCAAGAATTTATAACTCTTCCTGGCCATCACATTAGCCTCTAAGACAAGTAGCTTAATCTCACAAATGAAGTGACAGTCCAGGCCCAAGGTGCAATGAAACAGCAAGTGCCTGCTACTCAGGACAGCAACACAGCTAGAATAATGTAATTAATAACAGCAGTTGCTGTACTTAATTAAGAGTTTATTATTAGGTAAGATAGGCATACCTGCAAACATTTGTTTAAAAAGCCCAGCTTAAGTTTACCAAACATACTCTTTTTCTTTTCTTACTGCTCAGTAACAAGCAAAAGCAGATATAGACTAATCTGGTTTCTTGCATAGCTGTTCCCCACCCTGTGCAGATGTAATTACTAGCTGGGCAACAAGACAGGAGTAGCTAGAGCTACTCACCTCTTCTGTACACCAGGTTCATCAGAGAAATGCTGCTTCCAAAACACCTGCTAGCTTCACCCATAGGTTCTCTGCAGTGCCTCTTACTAACAAGTGCTGGAAGCAGCTGAGCTTTATCAATGGCTTAAAATAATCATGTCACCTCTCCAGAGGAGAGAAATTGCCTGCTCTGGAAGGATTATTTAAGGCCAACCTCACTAATTAGTTCCCAGTGTTCTTGCCCTCTAAATATGCAATGCAGTCCCAAGAAAGATTATCTACAATATGGACAACAAGATCATTTGCAGTAACTAACTGCTGTTCTCATTTCTAGGGACTTCAAAGTCACACCCCCACAACCACTGTACAAATACCACACAACTGTGTGAACTCCTTCCTAAAGGGTTAGAGCATAGGAAGTAGCCACTTCTGAGATGCATTTCTGTCCTGACAGTAACAGCTTATTTACAGTTACCATTAAAATTCCCCATGCACACCCCAAATTGCAAATAATAGTAATCTCTGCATTTGTTGTATTTAACATCAGATACAAATGAAAACAGAAAGATCAAATGTTTTCCTAACCCTCAACATTCAGAGTAATTCAGCTAAGAACCTAAACAGCCTCCACAAACAGACCATTTCCATGAGCAGCCAGAAGGCTTCTATCACAGACAGTTGTCCCTCTGCAAGTCAGCACTCAAAGTTGTCTCCATTCCATCCATGTTCAGCCCCCAGCTGAACTCATCACAAAAAGTCATGGGTGAAACATCAAGCTTGCACACCACAACTCGAGTACTTCCCTGCTAAACCATAGGGCACATCCTCTCAGTAACAAGCACCTTTACTGGTAAAGACGCCAGGATTGACTGGAGCCCATCAAATAAATTAGGTTTCATTACTTTTTCTTAAAAGGCCTGGTGACCAGTACAAAGCCACACACAGGTTCTCATACCAACTCATTCCTATCTATTCTGAATGGCAGCTCACATTACCAACACTTTCAATTACACATCAACATTTCCACATTAATCTCTAACAAACCCTAAGAAACAAGGTCTAAAAATATTTTGCAACTGTGTATTTTGGGGATGGAAGAAGTGCAAAATATGAGAGTTTAGCAAGACAGCTGAGGAACAGCTGAATCACCACTAACACAAGTT
Organism: Apus apus; assembly: GCF_020740795.1. NCBI lineage: Eukaryota > Metazoa > Chordata > Aves > Apodiformes > Apodidae > Apus > Apus apus. Next base: position 4,140,716 of record NC_067301.1, read on the forward strand.
CTGCTCACAATCTTGAGTCCCAACAATCTATGTGCTAGATCCATCCCCAAAGCATTTTTCAGATCAGGTATTTCTTTGCCTCAGTTGCAATTACCAGCTCTGAATTCTGCCTCTTTGCTCACCTGTATCGACCTTCTATTCCTGCAAGGTCAGAACATTGCTTATTTTGCCCATGCTCACTTTCAATTTCTTGTCTCTCTGTCTAAACAAGTCATGGCATGCTCAAACTTTCAATCAAAATTCCTCTTGCCCCAATGGGCTTAAATTCCCAGCCAGGATTTAAGAACAGATAAAACCAGGTCCTTTACCATGGAAATGAAGATAGAGCTATTCTAAGCACAAGGCTTCAGTTGGAATCCATCCTGACCCTTCTGTCCCAAATAATTCCACTTCCTTACAATGGTTTACACTTGGATCAGAGATTGCTACGAAGAGTAATTTTTTAACATACAGAAAAACTTAAAAGCAGTGAAGTAATGTTTACAAGCACAGAGATGCCCATACAGGAGATGGAAAAATGTTCAAATCTTTACTTTAGGTTCTTTTACCTAAGAAATGAAGTTGCTCTCCCAAACATTGCTGGGTTACATGAGGTTTTAAGCTAAAATGTAAGGCAAGTTAATTGAAAAGAAACATGTACATCATGAATTACAGCAACATAAGAAAACTGAACCAGCTTCAGGATGCAACCTGTCAAATGCAGGATCCTGGCAGTTGACTCTCAGCTGATCAGCAAAGATAAAAGCAACTTTTTGCAAATTCCATACACTGTAACAAACTTCTATTGACAGCACTGATGAATCCCAGTGTTTGCAGTTAAAACACGGAATTGATTTAATTACCTACTCTTGCCAGATATGATATTGCACATAAGGAACATTCCCTGGAAGATAACATTCCAATCTGTATTTTAAGCACAAAAAGCCAGACAAGGAGACAGAAACACAAGGGCTGCTGTGTACTGGACTGAAGGAAACCCCACAGCATCAACAGACCTCAACTGGAAAGCTGCTCATTTGAAAGAATGAATGGCCAAAACTCTTCAGAGGCCCAGTTCACTGGTACTTACTGGCCTAAGCAAAGAAATACAGGGGTCTCAGCTGCATTTCTTGTCATCATACCCTGAATTACTAATGCTAAAGGACAAGATGCCAAGGGCTGATGAAGCCACACTGAATGCACTGTTCCATCACATCTGGGACTGGTCTCTCCAGCTCAGGGTGAGGCAGATGTGCAAAGCCAACAGGAAAGTCTGGGCTGCCAGCATGGGTTCTACTCTCCAACGCCATTAATTACAAAAAAGACTAACCTGTGCATTTCAAAAGCTGCAGTTTTAGTCTGAAATGATTACACTCTTCACTAAACCACGTTAAAAGACTAAATTCTATGAGCTTGTCCTGCTGCACCCAACACTGCAAATGGACATAATTGGGTCACCTAATTTTCCCTTGTTTGGCAGGCATAGGGAATAAAATTTAATTCTTATTTATTTTTATTATGATCCACAAGACAGAATAATAAATGAGAAAAATCTATATATTAAAGCCAAAACTGCCAGCCCAGCATATGAATGGGCAGAGCTGAGCACACCTGACATCCCTGCTCTGATCCCCATCTCTCTGCCGACCAACCGACCTCTTCAGTTGTGGAGTATGTAGAAACGAGTCCCCTTGGCAAAAGAAAGTGTATCATGCAAAACACAAGAGATTGCAGCTGCATTTTTCCAGCAAGGCAGCAATATATAGATGAGAGTAAACTGGACATGATTTTGGAGCCAGAGGATGTAGGTGTATCTACACCAAAAGAGTTGGTCTACTTTATTATGTATTATGTGTTTTTAATTTTTCCACTAGCACTAAGAATGCTTCTCTACTTCCTTACCACTCCACATTGTTACTTGTCGTGAAAAGCTTATAATGAAAATAAAACAGAATCCTTCCCAAAAATTAACTAAAAGACTCTACTGTACTGCCTTTCCCTTCAATCACTGACCCTGGAGTAGATAATAAAAATATATTGCTTTTGCAGTCAGTTTCCTCTTCTTACCCCTAACTAGATTTGGAACTAGGTGATCTTTAAGATCCCATCCAACTACAATTCTATTTTTTCACTTTTTAACAATGTCAACAGGATAAAACTGTACTCAAACTGTTTTACTAACAGATGGAAACAACACCTAAGGAAACTCAACCTCCCCAACAAGAGCTGTTTTGACACAATACTTTCAGTAGAGGATTCCAACACACAGGAACTGAAAATTACAGTTTTGTAACTGTATTTCCCTCACTTCCACCTATACTCTTGTGAATTCAAAACCTGGAAAGGCTTTTCTGCCAATGTTACAGATGGGTTCACAATAAAGAACTAAATTATTGACTCCTCTCCCATCATCCCTTTTTAAAAAAAATGAATCAGAAATACTTCACATCCCAAAAGAAAAATAAAAATAACCACATTAAAAATTGTTGTGTTAGTAAATTTTGCATAAGGTAAACTACTTAAGCATCCCGTTTAATTTTAAAGACATGGTTATTTAATGCAAAGAGAAAGAAACAAAAGCCTTTGTTCCTTCAGGCTATGTGTTCCCCCAATACTGTAACCCTCTGTAAATGCTCAAATTCCCAACATCCACATTTTACTTGTATGGGAGAAAACCAAACTGAAACTGAGGAATTTCTACAGCCTAAATTAAGAAGCAAAAAAAGGAAAAAAGGCACTAAGCTGTCAGTAAATGTATTATTTTACATATTTGGACTTAATAATTTAGGGTACTTAAGGCAGCCATCTGCAAGCTCTTGAAAATGTAAGTCACAGCTGCCTGCTGCTTTAATATCTTGTATCATTTCCAGTTTCAGCCAAAAAGAAATCCAACAGGAGTTAGTTCAGCTACATGGTTTGTTTTGTTTTGTTTTGTTTTTTGTTTTGTTTTGTTTTGTTTGTTTGGTTGGTTTGGTTTGGTTTTTTTTCCCTTGAATCTGGCAGATTCTGTTCAAGGCAGCTAAAACCCTCAATTAACAGCATAGGATTATAAAAGCTCAGCTAAGGAGTTACAGTGAATAAAACCAACCACTGCAGGTTTCCTTTGCACTACACAAATGGAGTTCACAGCCAGCAGGGAGAGGTCCCTTTAACTCTCTGCTACCATTATCCAAGGTTCAGCTATTAGCCTCCACTGTCCCACTATTGAGCACTTCAGTGGTTAAAAACATGGTCATACTGGGACACTTCTAAGTGCAAGGGGATGCTGCACCTTTAAGCCTTATTAATTTTCCAATGGCATTTTACAGAGAACAGCTAGAGCCCTAAAAACCTTCCAAGCTGGAGCCTGAAACCTGAAGTCAGGAACCTGAGTCTGCAAAATCCTGCTACAAATTTTCCTCTAATTCAGCCTGACTCATGACCTTCAGTCAAAGGCAGCTGGAGACTAGATTAATTCCCCTCTCGAGGGAGAGATGACAATGAAGAATTCATAACAGCTACCTATTTATAGGTGATCAGCAAGAGTTTAAATATTTAATACTTTTTTTTTTTTGGTCTTCACTTTTATGTTCAATATTATCTTTTAGCTGACTTTAGAACTTGAACCCCAGTGTCAGATTTTGGTCAGTTTACAGCTGGAACTCCAGTGGTAGGTTCAAAATGTTAGATTTAAAACTTGAACAAACAGTATAGTCCCTCCCTCTTGAAGAGGGACAAGGAACAGCCCCAAAACACTGCCACTTTGACATGAAAATTTAAGAAAAACAAGCAGGGTTTTGCGGGTGTTTTTTCAGTGCTGGATCACCCTTCAGAACTTCAAAAAGGACTTCAAAAGTAGTAATGAAATCTTTTCTGAAAAGCTTCCCAATATACTAAAACAGCTCTTGTATCAATGCTCAAGATAACTGTAAAAAAAACCTAGTATGATAAATCACAGTTTTTTATTAAATTAATGCTTGCCTCATGACCTTCAGGCACACAGAAAGCAGGTTATTTTTCTGTACCACAGCAACAATGTCTCAAAGAGAAGACAGATCTATCACATCTCATTCAGTTGAAAGAGGCAGCACAGGTTTTTAGGTAGCACATGTCAGTCAACTCAAAGCCTCTGAAATTAAAGGTAGTAACAGCAACAAAACCTTAGAAAATTACTTTCATTTCACAAAGGTATCCACACTTCAAAGCTGAATTTGTAAAAAATTCCTTAAAAAGTGACAACACTTTGCTACAAGCAGCTTATACACAAATTCTATCCCAGCCAAAGAAACAATTCTAAAAGGATATTACAATACTTTACTCAAGACAGTCTTCAACAGCTGGATTGATGAGTGCTGCTCTTGTCCTAACCATTGGTCACAGAGACTCAGGCACCTCTTCCCCTATTTATAACAAAGCAGCAAATCTCCTAGACAGGAAATTGGGCACTAATGATAGCCAACAATTGTAACTACCAGGCATCCCACACAAAAGAAATATTCCTGTAAAAAAAAGGGTTACACATCCATCATCAAAACAAAGCTGTATGACACTGCTTTTTATGGATCCCTTTGTAAATATTGTATCTTTTCAGAAACAGAAAATGAAGTTTCCAGCATATAAACATAAGATTGAGAAGCCTTTTCTTCTTAAGAAATTAGCTTTATTTTCATAGTTTGATTTTTAACTGAGTCATAAAGGAGTGAAAAAAAGAGCACCAATAACAGGTAAACATTTTACCAACAGCTTATAAGAATCAAATTCTTTTCAATATATCTATCCCATTTTATAGGGTAGCCAGGCTACACACATTGTACAAGTATGTACCCATATAAGACCTCCACCTATGAACTTATTTTTGGACTATTAATTATTGACACCCATGACAGAGCCTCCTGCAGCACGTCTGTGCTATGATCACTGCAGAAACTGAACACACGCCAATACACAAACAAGCACAAGGAACATCAAGACCATTAATTGTGGTCACTTTATTTTCTTGTCCTGTCAATCAGCTTTGTGACCAAAGTCACGTTTACAAAGCAGCTCTGCAAGAAGCCATAACACTGGACTCAGAATCCTCTGAAGCCTTAGGATTATTAGCATTAAAACAGGGTTTGATTGGAGACTGCCACTTATATTGCAGAAACTAAGCTCATCAGGCTAAAAAAGAACTTAACTCATGGGACATAAACACCCTACTCTCATGAAGCATATACATTGATAAAGAATTAGTTGACTGTAGAAGCAAGAAAATTGTTCAGACTTCATAATGAAGCCAACCCAAGCTCACCCTGCCTGCACAGCAGAGCACAATGTCAAAACTGATGCAGGTGGGTGAGTAAGCCCGAGGTGGAGGATATTTTTCTGCCTTCTTCAGCAATTCTCAAGTGGCTTGAAATGGAACAGGAAACAAATATGCACTAACAAGCACACACTCGGAATTAACAGCCGGGCTAATGAAGAAACACTTCAGTAATTGGTCTGTTTCCAACCAAATAGTTTAATCAATACTGTTTGTATTCAGATTTTTGAAATCAAACTGCTCTCAAGTTAAACTATGCAAAACTTTTATGTATCACTCAACTTGAACAAAAAGGCAACTGACACTATTAATAAATCATAAACAATTACACAACAGTCCTAAATCAGAATAGGCAAAATTCCAGTAAGTATCTGAAAGCAGTTAAACCCACAATAACATTTTATTTCAAATTACAAGCATGCAGTAAAAGCTCCCCCAAAACAGAAGTATCATATTTGGGGCCAAACTGCCTGTGGTTTAGTGTCCAGCTTCTCAGCAGTGTAAGCACACTGCATTGTTACATTTAACCAGAAATGGCAAACAAACATGGTCAGCAATGCCTACTGCAAGGATTTCTCTCCACTGTTCCACTCACTGAAGCACCATTAGTATTTATAGGCATTTCTTTGGTACTCATCACCACAGTATCTTTCTCCAGCTGCCCTGCATATTAGGGATGGCTTTCAATTTAAAACCTCACCTTTGCTGCCCTGTAATTTATACTGACATCTGAACATCATTAATGCCATAACACAGACATTTTACACTGAAAATGCCTACACATCTTTTACAGCAGAGATTATGGCTAACTAGTTGGCTTTTCAAAGCAATTAACACATAAGCTGTTATTAGGTTGGTGACTACTTTGCATTTTAATATTTTGCAATACAGTATCAAAGTACAGTGTCAGGAGCAGAGACTTAGATTAATAGCTCCTGACTGCCAAAATTGCCTAACCATTGGACAACAACAATTAATAGTGTTCTGGCCTCGTACATTAATAAAAATTGCTGTCCAAAAAATGGTAAATATACCCCTTATGACACTTACTTATCTTGCCACTTCAGACAAGGGGAAAAAAAAAAAAAAAATCACAAGTCTTCTGTGCTGCTTTCCCCATGGATGCTGCATATAACCAAGAAAGCAAAGAAGTGGTTTCAGTTTTGAATGAATTTATGGTTCAGCTTTTAAAATAATGTAAAGAGGTATCTTAGTAATAGCTCTTGCTGAAAGTTGAACTAAGAATCAATGGCTATTTGCCTAACACGAATTATTCCCTGATAATCTTTTTTGCACTAGCCATGACACCAAACCTTTGCCACCTCAGACATCTTTTAGCACCATTAACACTATTGAATAATATGGACAAGAGACCCCTGCTCCTACCACCTTCGTAAGATAGTACTTCTTGAAAACTTTCCTTGATAATGGTTCATAAACTGATAGCTCTTCCAAACTGACAGCTCTTCTAATCATATATGTAAAAATATGCCAGTTCCTCTCTTCTCTGAAGGACTTACTAAAAACAAAAAGCACAAGGAAAAGGATTGTTACCTTCTTTAGGTCACCAAAGAAGACCATGCTGCAAAGATTTCTGATGGAGAAAGGAGGAAGGAAAATAAATCCTTGTCAATGTTAAGAGTGGACGTTTAACGTTCACAAGTTTAAAACAAGTTTCCTAATTACACACCAATTTTACCACAGACCTTTTGCCTTCTATAGTTTTTGGTAAAGTGGGATGACAAGGAAGGATATCTTGCCTTCAAGAGACTTCCTATTTCTCAGGAAAACTAATGTAATTTCCTTCCTCCTTAGCCACAATTTTCAATGTTACCTTAATTATACTAGCACTGAACCGTGAAACAAACCTGTACGAGGTCATTGGTTTCACAGCAGAAATCTCCCTTTAGCACTACTGTCCAAACACACACACAGGCTGGAGAGAAACCACTGCCTACAAGGGTTTGTAAGGGTTATATCAAGTCCAAATCAGTGCTGGGACTAATTAAATTCACACTACAATGAAAACTGGAAGAATCACAGACAAAACTGAGAATGCACATACGTTAAAAGCAATCAAGCTCAGCTGCATGGCAAAATGTAAGTGGAATTGGGTGGCAAGTTTTTCAGAGATCAACACTAAAGATGTCAGATACTTAAAGCTGATTGCTTCAAGGACTCCTATATATGTAAAATTCAGTGCATTTACAGAATAAATGGCAACAGCTCCCCTAAAGAATGGGAGGATCATGCAGATACAGCAATATGTATTTTCATTAACGAGACTCTGCTATATACCAATGATAACAAACGGTGTTAGCCCAGAGACCCTCGAGAAAAGGCTGATCCTCTACATGTTAAAACTACTGTAAAATTCCAGACCCCTTCAGAAAGTTTCCATCAGCAGGACTGCATGAAACGACCACCATGTAAAGCAGAATGGAAAATGAGAATTCCTGAAGTTGCAGACAAATTTTTTTGCTTCCCAAACCACTGGTACAATTACACTACCTCTTTATATTTCATTTTTCAACAAAAGGAATGAGCCCATAGCAGTTATGTCAAAAACTGCAGCTGCCAAGAAGAGAACATGAAATTAATAAAAATGAGGTGTCAAAGCTGTATTTCCACACACACTACTACACATACAGAGTTTTATTTCAGGTTTAAAACTCTTTTGCACAGGCTACTGAACTAAGAATCATGACAGTGAAGCCCTAATAAAATTGCTGCCAACAGGTTTTCACATGAATTGTGAAAGATTTATTTTGCAGAGCTGCAGAATAAATTTTCAGTGCTAAAATTTCTGTTTTAAAATCATGATGGTTCTGACCCTTGAAGCTAAGCAAAACCTTTCATGAATTCCACATAAACCAATGAGTATTATTTGGCATATATAGGCATTCCTGAAAAAAATACCAGCTAAGGAGATGTGAATGCTCCTGTTTTTCTCAGTTTGGCATCAGCTCTTAAAGTTAATTATATTAAGTATATTATTGCTGATCATTTTTGCATAAACATTCAGTTACTGTGTTTATCTTGAAGTCTGATATTGCCTCCCCCAACCAACTGTGAGAGCTGCCAGCACACAACGAAATTTTCAGTTTTCCCTGTAAGATTCAGCACACTCCAAGTTAGGAAACTCTGTTAAATTTACATTAGCACAGCAACAGGCACCAGAGACCACTGCAGCTGCACTATCCCCTTCTCATTTCTACAGGAAACCTTCCACGAGTAGTTTGCTTGAAACTGATTCAGTATTTATGCTGCTGCTCTGCAGAAACTCTGCTGCGAAAATTGAGGTCACATTTCCTTTAAGTGTACCTGAGTGTGTGTACATGTTTACTTATTTAAAGCTCAATGAAATTAATTAAAAGCTCCTTGCTGACTTCAATGTGCCTTGGATCAGGACCTGGATGAATTCAGAGGCAAAACAATTACACTTTAATTAAGCATCTTAACATTCTTGTGAAGCAGTCAACTAATTTTATAGAAGGATAAACTGAGTCAGAAAGTTTCACAGGTTGGTCATGGTCATAAACAGAATTGATGACTTATGTTGCTTCCATATTTTTTAGTTATCCTCATAACACAGAGAAAATGAACTTTTTGAAAAACCAAATAAGTTACTAGTCTATGTATTTGCAGGAAATAAATCAGGACATCCCCAAAAAAGTGCAAGTTTCTGTTCTGCCACCAATAGCTAATTTAGCCAGTCACAGAATTCCAATAAAACAAGAAGTTGCTATTTTAATTTTTATATTTTTATAGTAGTTTCTCTCCAGATGAGATCTTTAGATTAGTATTTTTAGGAGGTTTAGCATTTTTATGGCAATTGTTTGTTTTTAAAATAGCATTAGTAATTATGATCCATACCTATATTACTATTTTAAAAAAAAAAAAACAGTCTAGGCAAATTTGATAGTCTATAAAACCCTGAAAATTATTGTTGAAAAGCAACAAGTATCATTAGGCTTCCTAAATTCAAACTGACATTTAAATCATCCATAAGCTCTATAACATTCTTTTAATTACCAGTTCTGAGCAGAAACAACAAACTAACCTCCCTCACTTTTTTGAGCTTCCATTCCATTACCCTTCCCCAACATCCAGTCTGAACACAAACCCCAGAGTCAGAAGAGTGTTCTTATTCAATCACCAGTTACTTTCAGTTTTTCAGTTATTTTTCTAGTCTTGGGTTTCTTCTCACCTATCAACACTCCGTATCTTTGCTCATTCTGGTTTATCTGCTCTCTTAGGCCAACCGAAGCTGACGAACAGGCCACGGATCTTTAAAGAGAAAAAAACCTGTTAGTCTCATCCATTCTCAGAGATACAGCAGCATCAACAACAGTAAAAAGTGTTTTGTTTTTTTTTCCTAAATGAAACTAAATTTGTTGGTAAGAAAGTTTTCAGTGCTTTGAAAACCTATTTACATATAATTTCTCCCACGTACTTACAACACAGACCATTAGACCACCACCATTTTTTAGGATGTGGAGTAGGTGACAAAATGTTTCATTTGAATAGTTTACATCTCTGCTGTACACCAGCAGCAAAACAAACACCTTCTGGGACTGTTCACCTCCTTCCATAAATGCAATAGCTTAAATTGCACTAATGCATACAATTATTTTTTCAGAAAATTGGAACTCTCAATCTGAACAAAAATTAAATCTCTAGTATCTGTGATGCAGGGAGTTATTCTAAAAGGCATTAAAGATATTAATTATGTACAGATTCTGATTATACGAGTCAACACAGAAGACAAATTTAAACAATACTTTCATATGTATACTTATAATCTTACAAGCTATGATTTCAGTTTTTTGGAATAACATATAGAACCAAGTGCTTTTTTAAAGAGAGCTCAGTTAAAACTATTGAACTTAATTTTTTTTTCATCTTTCTTATTACAAATCAAGGTTTGTATTTGGATGAATATCCCACCATACTGTTCCAGAAGTACCTCACTGACAATTTAAATAAAGAACATGATGGGCCAGCTTTTCCATCATGACTATTTGCATATTTGGAAACAGAAAAAGTAATTTACTGCCACTAACTGAAAACTGAATTATAACCATGTCCCAGCTACGACACTTATGCCCACTCCCTGAATATAAATATTTGGCATATTTATGAGGAATACAATTTTTACAATTAAAAGCATTGACATCAGGTTGGATGGCTTCTGCATGATGTGCAGGATGGTGTGGTATGGCTGAAACAGCTGCTACTGTCCTTGGTGCATTTCAGCAGCAAATCCAACCTGGTGACAGCTTGCAATGAAAAGAAACAGTTCTGCATCCACATGTATAGAAATATTCAATAAAATACCCAAATCCTCCTTTATGGAAAAAGACATTAAGTTTCTCCAAGCACATTCAGCAGCAGCCTCCAAAAGCCCATTGCCTCTCTGCATGCACAGCACTTGGTTGCATTTTTGATGTTTCAAACTAGGTCAGATGCTCAGGAGGGATGCTTTGTAGTCAACAACAAACTTAAAAATTGAAATATTTACTAAAAATCATAAATGTTTATGTTGGTTAGAGATGACAAACATTGTGCAGAGGGGAAAAACCTCACACTAAACTAATAAAAATCAATTTCACACAAGTTGTTTCCTAGGCAAAGCATCAACCTTTAACATTAGTGTCACAATATCAAATATTCCGATATTACCTTTATTTGCACATATGCAGTGCAGGATGATTTTTAATTTTTAGCAACAAATAAGTATCACGGTCAATGTTTGCAATTACAAACTTTAGGTTTTCCTTCAGTTCACTTTTGGTTTTGTTTAGAAAATAAATCTGTCTCCTCTTGCAACATTTAAGTACTCTAAAACCCTGAATGAGGGAAGGGAATGGCAGAGGATGGAAAAGAGCAGAAAAGGATACAACTACAGATTTCTTGTAAAATCAGGATTTGGAACTTGCTTTCTTTGCAGCCCTCATACATAGATATACTTTTTTTATATATCTAGTGAAATGTATTAACCAATTCTTGCTAAGACAACAATCAGAAGCCTCAAATTACTTTGTGAGCAGAGAGCCTCCTCTCCCCCCCAGCAGTCACTGGGCAGCACACAGGGCTGCTACAAACAACCAGGGAAATGACAACTGTGGTACATCTGATCCCCATTTATTACAATGACTCCTCTCAGGATATGGGTGGTCTTCCTGGTAAAGATTTCAGTATCTTCCCACTTGGGTATCAAAAAGAATCCTGAAAGCCCTGTTATGTCCTATATAACTTCTCATTACTTCTGTGGCAGGGCTTAAAACAAAGCAATTTTGGGGAAACCCTAAAACTTCAGCCAACCAATTACCAATTAACTTGCTCAAAACAGCCTTTGCTCTTGCATTTGTTCAATCCTACATCATCCTTCTAGATTCACATCATTACAAAGCACAACTAAGGGAGCATCCAAAATTATTAACCAACAACTCTACATTATACTGAAGGAGCTGCCAATTTCTACCAAGATGCCAGAGACACTATAAACAACCTGACTCTTTCTCAGTTAATAGCAAAATTAAGCAAGTGCAACTAATCTGAAGTACACCTGCCACCATTTTCCAGCTAAATTCGTTTGTCAAGATGAACAGCAGCTTTTAAGAAAACAAGTCTGCATTTTAGAAAAAGGATTGATACGTAGCTTCCTGTCTGTCCTCTCACCTTGAATACCTGTGCTCCCAAAACAAATCCCGTGTTTCATCATTTAGCCTCACTTTTCACTGTTAACATAGTGTTTCCTCTCCAGCAGGCTATTCCACATCATACATGAGCTTCAAAAATACCAAGGGCAAAAGAAGTTGACAGCTTGCAAGCTCAGCAGCCAATAAAAATGACAAATAAACATTTGATTTTGTAACTGGATTTTAAATTATATTCTTAAATAGACAGGTCTATCACTATATGGAGCCAACTCAGATTAGAAAACTGAACAAGCATACCTAATTTGCCTCCAACATCCACTGTTTTTTGGAGTTTGGTGGTTTGTTGGTTGTTTGTTTTTTTTTTAAACCACCACATCTGCAGAATGTCTTGCTCTCATCTCGTGGAGCATCAAAGCTTGGTTTGTTCAATGTGCCAAGATGAGGAAGGGTCAAATAAAAGATGATACACAACAGAGCAAAATACACTCTCCTTGAGGAGAAAGCAAATGCAAGTCTGAAAGTCAAACATACCCTGAAGAAACGTATCTGGATGTTAAGCAGAAACTATTATCATCCCTCGTGTGCTTTCTGGAATACTAATATATTCTGATTGGGAAATGATGCTGTTCCTCTCCCATGCACCTCTCCAAGAGATACAGAACTATCTTGTTGCAACAGATACTGTCCATCTTTACACTAGACTGAAAGTTACGCCGTGCTGCTCCCGGTGCTCCTACAAAGGCAAGACTTAGCCAAGGCAGACGTTACAACTAAACACTGACCAAGAAACATTTTTCCCACGCGAGTTACCGGCGTCTCCCACAGAGGACCAGACACCGTGCGCCAAACCGGGGCTGCCCGCAGCCGGGGCGACCAGATCTTCTGTTGTGTCGCCTGCGGACGTGACACCTGCCCACCCGACGGCTGCGGCGCACCTGGACGGGGGAGTGACTTCACCTGCCACGAAAACGCAGCCACTGCCGGGGAGGGACACGGCCGCCACCGCCAAACAGGGTGCCACATGACGTAAGACGTGATGCCAGAAAATTAAGAAGGCACCTCCCGTACCTGTGCCGCGGGGCCACGGCCTGCCAGCGCGCACGGCCGCTCGGCCGCCGCCGCCGGGCCCGGGCAGGTCAGGGGCCGCGGCCCCGGGCCGGGCTCCACGCCGGGGAGGGGGCGCCGGCCCCGGCAGGGCGGCGCAGAGGCCCGGGGCCGGCGGAGCGGCGCCCCGGCCCGGGCGAGCGCCTTTGTTCCCGGCCGGGCTCGGAGCACAAAGGGCAGCCGCGCTCACCTGCGTGCGGGGCCGGGCCGGCCCCGGCGGTCCTGCGGCTCGGGCGGTGGCGGCAGCGGGGCGCGGGCGGGTGCAGCGGAGCCGTGCCGAGCCCTGCCGAGCCGAGCGGCCGCCTCCTCCGTCGTGACTCACCGCGGCGGCCCAAGGCGGGAGGGAGGAGGTGCCTGGGCGGCTCCGGGGGAGGGACCCGCCGCGTCCCGGGGCCCAGGGCAGCGGCGGCGCCGCAGGCACCTCCCGCCCGCCGCGGGAGGAAGGGGCGGGGCGGGGCCCAGGGGGCGGGGTCCCCGGGAAAGAGGCGGGGCCGGCGGGGAAGGGGCGGGGCCTGCGCGGCACCGGCGGGTGCGGGGAGCGGTGCGGGGAGCGGTGCGGGGAGCGGTGCGGGGAGCGGTGCGGGGAGCGGTGCGGGGAGCGGTGCGGGGAGCGGTGCGGGGAGCGGTGCGGGGAGCGGTGCGGGGAGCGGTGCGGGGAGCGGGCCCGATCTGAGCCGGGCTCCCCGGGGGCGGGAGGGCAGGGAACCGCCGGCCCTCATCGGCTGCCACCCGCCCGCTACGGGCTGCGGATCCCCCCACAGCGACAGGGCTGCTCCATCGCGACAGGTGACAGCCGAGGCGCGGGCGGCAGAGGGGGCACGCTGCCCAGCTGCTGGGATCAGCCATCCGCTTACCTTAACAAACAGCCTCTGCATCAGACTCCGGAATGATGTGGTGCGAGTGTCTCCGTGACCTCCCGCTGTCCCTCGAGCTGTCCTGGCCAGGGAGCAGCGCTGAGGAGCACAACCCCTCTGGTGCCGGTGTTAAACACATCAGACTCAGATAAATTAATTCTAAAAAAATAACTTAACAAAATAAGACAGAAGCCATCAAAGGTTCATCACCCCTGCTCCATCCCTGATCCCTGGTATTTTGGTTTCCCAGTAAGGCTTTACAGCACTGCTGCTCACATTGGTGGGTCAGCAAGGGACACAAAATTCCTGAAGATAAAAACATTTTGTGTACTGAGTGTTATTTAATAAAATGCATCTGTTTTCTACTCAGTGTTTAACTTAATTGCATAAAAATAGTCACAGTAATGAAATAGGTGGCACTTCCTTTAACAGCTTGCTACTTAATGACATCAAAGCCCATTGGCACTGAAATCCATACCCCACTGCCAGTTAATGAAGGTCTTAACATGAAAGACTGTGCAAAGAGCAAACCCAAGCTGCTGACAGGAACAGGAATGGTGCAAATATGCTGGGATCTGAGATCACTAGCACATACCCACGGCACAGCAGGCAGTAATGATTATTAATTATTTAAGAAAAGAACATAAGAGCTCCAGCATAAACTGAAAGAAATATGCAGAAGCATTGCTCTGGGATCCTCCAGCTGGATTACTGTTAATTAGCACAGTACATGAGTCTGAGGGAAAGATCTAAAAGCATCTTATGCTAGTAGGAGCATATAATTAAGCCATCATTTGCATCTTAGCAATAGTATGAATTTCCTTACTGATAACATCATGGGCAAAACACCATTTTATGACTAAGTATTGTCTAGCTCTCCTAATTTAGCTGACTGTATAACAGTGTAATACAATCTTAGGTAACAGCAATTTAAGACCCTGAATTTATTTAGAAAGGGTTTTAGAGATAAATACTATAAGGCTTCCTCTACCCTTAGAGAATTTTAGATTTATTTTCTTAGAACACTGAGTCTAAATAAGCTTTGGTCCCTCCTCAGTCTGTTACCATCAAGCTTACTGAGACATTCAGCTATAAGGTGACATCTTGCCACTATAGTAGTCACTTCCATTGTCCTAAGACATGATGGATGCTCAGAAAACCTCTTAAATCCTAGCTCTGCAACAGATTTAGTAGAATATTGGGAATACACAGACCTTCACAAAGTAAACAGCACATTCAAGTGCCCTGCACTCGATCAAATCTTATCTTACCAATTGTCACCCTACTTGCCCCAACCACAAAATGAGAATCATACAGATTAGCGGCAGCAGGGGAATATCAGGAAGTTGAATTATCTAAAGGTTAAGCCTTTCTAATATTTTTACAAGTATTGTATAAAGATGGGGTATTGTTTTATAAAAATCTAACAGCTTAAATGGATTTTTCTTTTCAATAGCTTCTCATCTCTTCTGTTTAGTGAGGCTGGCATTCATTCTAGTAAGCCAAAACTTCATGAAACCTTCCCTGAATCCCTGCTTGACTTAGGAAAGTTATCCCAATTCACTCTGTCCTTCTCTGATCTCCAATTCTTTCATAACCAGCTCTGACATTCATTTAGGACTCCTTTACAGCACAGCTCCTTCTACCCTCCAAGTCCCTGTATATTTGTTGGCATCTCTCTCTCATTAAGGGCCTCCAGCAGCATCTCTGCACACAAGCCCTGCTTTCATTATCCATCTGATAGAACCACATGCAAAACCTGAGAGAACTGTTTCTCTCAAAGATGTATATGGCACCCAATGACAGAATTGTTTCAGCTTGGCATCTTTTTTTTTTTTTGTAATCTTTTGTATTTCAGACTTAGCCTAACCATTCCAATCCATGCTCTGATGCAGAAGCAGTACAGTGCTTCCAGAAAACTAAATATAGTTCAAGAAATCAACTCGTTACATACCCAGGACACTACAGTATGTGACGTAGGATCACAACAATCAGTTGCAATTTCCATGACTATAGGTGAGCACAACTTCTGTAGATTAGCAAGAGTATACTAGAAAATTAAATAAATAGATCAGCTGCCTTAGTTACAATACTTCATGTTTCTGCAGACTGTGTAGTTAGGAGATATGCAGAGATATTTTAGACAGATGGACAAAAAAAGCCCTTTAGTGTAAAAAAGGCTACGACAATGTTTCTTTTGTTAACACAGACTTAGTTTCTACGGTAAGAAACCTTCCCAGCTGCACAGTTTATTCCAAACCAGAAGTGCTCTGAGATAAAACTTGGTCTTTACTGTTGCAAAGCACGTTCTCTTACATGAACATTACAGAACATAATTTCAGTTTCCACCTTACAAGGATTTTAACTGAACAATCAGAAGAAAAGCTGTTTACCAAGACACTAACACTTCTGTCCACAGGATTTGCTGGTGGCTCTGCCTGAGGGTTTCCGGTACATCTGCCATTACGACTGACCTGCTTTTGGAGGCATGTTGAAAACAGGATCCTAAATATTATCAAGCAGCAAACTACTATAATCAGAAGATAAAGAGAGATGTTAATGATTAGAATTTGTTCTAAAAATAAACCTGCTATTATATATATCACAAACACATTACCATGTTAAATTGTAGTAGACATTTTAGTGCATGATACAGCATTGCCTAACATACAGTTATATTCACTAATCTTTTGTCTGTATTTCCCCTTTTAAGACCTTAGTTTAGAAATTACTTATTCTGAAACATTTTTATTTTCCTGTCAGAGTCAGATCTTTTAGGCCGCCTTTTCAGATACTCTGAACATCAGGGGCCTCTGCTTGACTGCAGTGGGAAGCTCGGATGTCATGTTAAAAGTTATGGAAGAGAAATCTTGGGCAACATGAATGTCAGGAATGCTCCCTTCTCCTTCACAGGCATAAAACCCTATTAAGGTAAAGTTAATAAACCTACAACCTCCCAGCAAGAGAAGGTGTCAGATTTTCCATGCCTCCTAAAGAAAAACTCCAATATGAGCACTCTTACTCCTCTCTCAAGGGTAGCTAAACTGATAGAATTTAAATCAGAGTTTACTTCCCTAACAGAAAAGGCTCCCCCAGAACTCAGTGAGGATAATTTTAAAATGATGGAAGTAGGAAAACTAAATGATGCCTGCAGGCTGACTTTTATTGCTTTACAATGTCTAAATTACATTTGTCCTTACACAGGAAGAGAATGGCCATACTGGAAACAAAACCAAATGCTTTTATTTTAATTTGCCTACCATTTCAGCCACTAATGATACAGCCTTAAATGCCTGGTCAGTAGGGTATCATTAATACAGAATTCTCTATCCAGACCAATTTAACAGGCAAGGTAACATGATGAACTAAGGGATCTCTTAAGAAATCTTGTAGTTTTCCTTTAAGACAAAGATAACTTGCTACTTTTCCATTCAAGATCAAAGAAGGGAAATAATACAAGGAGAGAAAGACAGAGGCAAGAGACAGAGAACATTTGAAGCTTCAGTTTTCCCTCTGACACTTTCTCTTTCAGACAAGTACAATCACTAGATTCAGCTTACAGAGAAAGATTTTAAAAGGGAGGTTATATATGGCCAAAAAGAACTCTGGGCAACTTTGCTGATGTGTTTAAAGCTACTCGTAGTGCTTTACAATTCTTATTTCAGAAGTAAAATTATAAACAAAACTGAAAGCACTCTTAATCTTTAAAGCAATGTATGATCAATAACAACTTCATAGCACTCAATATCCAAGTATCACCATCTGTATTTTACTCCAGGAGAGAAATATCTGTAGACAATAAGTGATCTGCCTGAGTCTAACACTGAA
The DNA here is from genome assembly GCF_020740795.1 of Apus apus. Classification (NCBI taxonomy): domain Eukaryota; kingdom Metazoa; phylum Chordata; class Aves; order Apodiformes; family Apodidae; genus Apus; species Apus apus. The sequence goes on from NC_067301.1 coordinate 4,158,427, forward strand.
AAAGGGACAGAACTCAAACATCACAAGCTTGTGCATTAAATTACAAACATGCTTTCATTTAGGAGTTGCTCAAACAAAGCAAAAGTACGTGTGAGTATTAAAATAAATAGATTATAGACTTTTTTCCAGCCCTTGCAGAAACATGAGATATTAGTGGAGGTAAATCCCAGGATTATCTGGCAAACTATTTAGCACAACACACCAATTAACCAATTATGTCTCTGAAATTAATCTCACCACGAAGGTTACTTGAATAACTACTTGCTAGAGTCAACATATGAACACCTTCATATTTGTACTAATTCCATCTAAATAATGAGAGATCTTTCCAAAAGCAGAAGAAGCACAACATTAAAAAGATATTCAGTCAAGGATCAATTTAATAAGAATGTTACAACTGCCTGCAGTACAGAAAGCTTGACAAAACCCTGGAGTATTTGCAAATAAATAATTAAAAAAAGAATTTATCCTAGAAACACACACCCCTCTAAAACTACAAGGAAAAATATTTTCTTATCATTGTACTGTAAACGTACTGTGATCTGTGGGAATGGGCAGAGATTTAATTTACATATTAATGCAGCAAGCAGGCTACGGGGGCATGGGGGGAGAAGAGTTACTTAGCACCAGTAATGAGCAGAAAGGAAAAGAAGGCAGCTACAGTCCCCATGGACTGTTTTGTTTTCAATAATTTTAGGCTGTCTAATAATGTCTTTTAATAAGCTGCTCTCAGCTATACAGCTGCAATCAGCCTTTTGTCAGAGAACATAATACTGCCCCAGACAGGAAAATAGCTCTGTTATAATGGACAAAAGACTCCAGCTAAAGAAAAGCTTCTTAAAAAACAAGAGGAAAAAGTTCCATCAGTGAAAGACAAATTATGCTGTTTATACCATGTATCCTTTCATTTCTAAAATACTAGATTTCAAAAGGATAGCTGCTAAAGCAAAACACATTTTCTGGTTTACTCTATTCCAGCCCTGGTTTACAATTAGACAAACTTGCTTATTTATCAGGTATTTATGCCCGCTAAGTGCAATCTAAATTATGACTGATCATGCTCATTTAAGACCCACTTAGTCTTTAAGTCACTTGGTGACACCATGATTAACATTGCAACAGGCTACCCAAATTTAAGACTATTTCCACTCCACTCTCAATTTAGTGGCAGTTGTCACTGAAGCTCAGGTCCAGCTATAAAAGCCTAAGACATACATCTGTATGACATGTAAGCCACAGATGTTCTACCCCATTGAACATCAGATTCCTCAAGACAGTGGGTCACCTTCACTATTGATAACTGGAACTGATCTACCCAACATTTGCGTTTAAAAGTTGCTTTATAAACCACTGCTAATTCTAAAATAAATCAGTACTATCATTTCAGTACACATATTTAATTTTTATAATTTAAAGTACTCACAAGATGGAAACAAGATAAATTGTTTCCTATGACTTCTGATCTTTCCAGTATTATGAACATCCTTTTCCTTTCAGCACCAGACTTGCTGTCATAGCAGCTACCATGTTTTACAGATTACTTCAGAAACATGCCTAAACTTAAATAAGACACATTGTCCAAAAAATTCCCAATCACTAACACCAGCACAAAATGTGTTTGTCATGAAGATACACTTGCTGCCTTAGCCATACAGGTAGAGATTTGTGTTTAACCTCTTATGTCATTTGCTGGAGAACTAAAGCAAACCCCTGTGGCACTGGATTATGGTACTTTGCTCTCATTTCAGAAAGAACAATTTCTCACTTACGAAAAAACTTGGTAATCAGTGGAGTTTGAGCAGCAAAACAATAGCTTTCTTCTCTTGATACATTCCTGCCCCACCTTATGGAAGTGGAAATTGTCTGTAACTGTACCTGGCAAGCCACACTTTCTCTGAGGGGTGCTAGATAATAATAGCATGTCAATACACTCACTGCCAAACGCTCCTTGTACCAATGAGATTTCACGTTTCCTCTGTTGCTGAAGTTCTCCAAAGAAAGGAAATGTTAATGTGCTGTTAGGAGAGATAATCCAAAGGACCCCAAGCCTTATGTTTGAACTCTTTTTGCACAGAAAGAAGCTCTATACTTATCCCTAGCAAGTGGTAAAATAAGAAGGGGAACAGGTATGAATTTCAGTTAAGACATTCCTGGTTTTTTTTGGTTGCCAATACAATTTGATCAGCATCTGAATATATACCAAGGGCAGAGCAGACCTGAAATGCCCATTTCTCAGGCTTCCAATCAACTCAAACAAAACGCTAAGGAGTACTGATTTAAAGTGTGAAGCAGCCACTACCTCAGAACAAGATCTCTAATATTAATTTCACAAAAAATAGTTTATCAGGAAGTTAAACACACATCTAGAGTCCCAAGTAGTTTCTTCCCACTCTGAACAACATGAGATGTTTACACCCTGAGATTATTCAGGATTTAACTTCCCTGTGGAGGCTCAGACTCCCCTCTACACAGCACCACCATCTGATAAATGGACTAAGCAACACTGGCATCAATCACTTAGAGAGCTTTTCCCCTCTTTTAAAACTTGTTTCTACTTGCAAGCAATTTCATGCTATCTCAGCAATACTGTGAAATAACGGTAGCATGTAGTGATACACCCAGAGCTGAAGTAAGAGGTCAGAGAAAGGAACTTCTCATTGCCACTTCCTAGCAACTCCCTGTCATTTCAATACACAAGGTTAAATTACTCCAGAAGCCTCCCTACAGGGCTTCCATTGTTTGTCAGTCAGGGCTGGGACACAATAGCACTCATTCATGTGCACAGCAAACAATTAGCTCAGGGCCAATGATCAGCATACAGTCTCATTTTGGTTCTTCTGCAAACAGTTTGTAGAAAGATGGCATTTCAAATAAACTATGTCCATTTTTCAAAGCCTCAGTGCATTCCTAGTACAAACTACCTAGTAGGGAGTCCAGACAAAAATCAAGACAACTTGAGAGCAACATGAATAATCACCCAAAAAACCACTTGCTGATTAGGACTGCTCCTGAAAAAGATCTGCTTGCTACAACCATGTGCAAAAAAGATTACACTTTAATAGTTAGAGAAATGCACATTCAGAAAAGTTCAAAACAGCTGATTCTTTCCAAAGACAGTCACACCGTGCTTTTGTTTTCAGAGTACCACTTCAGTGTTCAGCCTCAGAGCTGACATGAGTACTAAGGAGTACAGTCAACGAGGTTCCGAAGTGCACTTAAGGCTGTTTACTTCATATCTTCTGGTTAAGAACCCAAGAATTTTAGGGATTTGTTTTGTTTTTCTTATTCCCCCAACATGTTAAAAATAGAAAAAAACCAATGCAATATGACAGAAGTCCAGTGCTGCTGATAACTGGAGAGACACAAGCCTCACGCACCTCTTCACTGTTTTGCCTTCTCGACTTCAAAACTTGCCAGAGCAAAGACTTTGTCACCTGATCCTATGAGAGGAAAAAACACTTTCAGTATTAGTAGAAATTGTGAATTTCCTTATATACAATTTAAATCAACCCAAGCATTTGAGATCAAAAGAAATCAAACCTGCATTTTGAAAACTAGAACACTTGAGCTAATTTAAAATAAAAATGGAGAGATACTGGCTTGACAGGTCTGAAACCAGTTGTGTTGATTTGGGTCTCACTGGGATGGAGTTAACTTTCCCCATAGCTGCTCTCCTAGTGCTGTGCTTTGTAGCTGAAATGGTTTTGGCTACTGCTGAGCAGCTGGACAGCATCCAGACCCTGAAAGGTGAGTAAACTTGGGGTGGACAAGAGGCTGGGAGGGGACACAGCCAGGACACCTGACCCCAACTGATCAGAGGGATGGTCCACACCATATGGCACCATGCTCAGCAGAAAAAAACAGAAGAAGGAGGAGGTGGGGGTTTGTCTTCTGTTGGAATTGCTACACACACAAGGCCCTACTCCTCAGAAAGTGGCTGGACATCACCTGCTTATGGAAAGCAGAGAATTAATCTTTTTGTTTTCCTTTGCTTCTGTACACAGCCTTTGACTTTCTTTACTAAACTGCCTTTATCTCGACCCATGAGTTTTTAATGTTATTTTCTCCCCCTGTCCTGCTGAGGAGGGGGAGTGAGCAAGGGACTAGGTGGGCATCTGGTAGCTTACTCCAGATCAACCCACCACAAGCACACAGAGCTTCTGACAAAGTACCCTTTTGACAAAAGGGTTCTCACCTCGCTTGCACTCTCAGTAAGAGGAGTACTGAAAGGTAGGTCACAGAGACAGTTTATTTGTACCCTGTCCCAGTCTGGCACACTCCTGCCATTCACAGCTGTTTCATCACAGTTCTAACTGTAACACTAGAATCAACTGTTATGCTTATTTAATGCATATTATAACTGAACTTTTGGTCTCGTCAATATGATTAGAGTAATGACTCTCATGGCAAAGAGGAGTGCTTTACAGTTCTATTTTGACAGTGTGCCAATAATTGCTGAATCCTCTGAAACAAGCAGAGGAAAAGGCTTTCCTGAAGAGAGTAATTATTGCAAAAAGCATCTTGTTTAACTGTAAGAGTAGTATCTCTGCTTCAGACATGACCACTCCAGCCTTCAACATGATGGGAAACACTGCCATTTTATGGGCATTTGGCACTGGAACTATTTGCTGCATTACTTTTTGCTGATGGACAGTGTATCAGAGTTTCATAATAAAATAGAAAATTGTGTATCAACATTTAATGGCATGAATCTTTTGTTTTTATTTTTTCTTTCATAGGGAATCACAAATATTTCTATTAAGTGGTACTCAATGAGGCAAAGAAATTGGAAGTTATGAGAATGAAAACTTACCAAGGTCAGTGGAGACTCTCTCAAACTGGCTCAGGACTGCACCAGCATTTGCTGACAAGAATGTCTCCTCATCTGGGGTGAGCTAAATAAAACAAGGCCACAGCTGTGAACTTGGTACCCTAACTGTGCATATTCCCACACCACTGTGATTCCCACCACCTGTATGGGCATATCCATGAACTATGACAGCCTACAGCAATTGTCAACTTGAAGTTTTTAAATGGCAGTGTTATCTAATGTAGTAAAAGCCAAAGTAAAAATGCAAATTGCTTCCCTTGCCACTGAATTTTTCCCCCGTGGTGCCTGTCAGCCCAGGAAGAACAGCACATGTATCATCAGACAAGCCTCTACACACACCACTAAGCTTCTACCTGACTTCTAGTGATAATTTTTGATTAAAAAGTCACACTGTGTCTTTGTACCAAAACTATGCAAAGGATGTAAATTACTTTTTTGTCGTGTGATGAATATGGTAATGAGCTAGGATCTAAGCTTGCTTCGTAACATCTACTGAGGAAAGTGAAAACAGGCAGTCACTGTCAGTTTTGACCAAGTGGAGAATCAATGACCTAGAAATGGCTTCCTTTCACATGTACATTTTGCTTTTATGTATGTGCTCTGATGCCTTGTGACAGATGCCCATAAAATATTTACAATAATGAAGCAGTAACCTACATTTGGAAGGTTCAGATATTGTAAGTTAAAACTTTCTTATTTAAGTAGCCTCTGATATATATATCTATATATCTTTATCAAAGCAAAGCTAAGTGTGTCAAACTCTCCAGAGTGTCTACATAAGTTTATTTATTAAAAATATAAAAATCAGGTACAGGCATTCAGAATTATGTAGGAATGAAAGAAAAAGTATTAGTTACCCCCCTTTGCTGTAGTTAGTAAGCAAGCACCTAACTGCTTATCATTTTGCAGTATTATGCACACAAACATGTAATATTATGATTGTATTACACACTCAGAACAGATATGAAAATACTCTCCTAGCAAGTCCCCTGTGAAGTAGGTTACTGATCATTTTAAAAGCTAGAGGAACTATGTCAAAGCGTGGTGAAGTGGATTGTCTGAAGTGAGCAGGAACTCCTGCCAGGACAGTTAGATACTTGCATGTCTTTGGTTCACAACCACTAGCCTTTTAACCTATTTCCAACACTTTTTTTTTTCTCTGACAGTCACACAATAAAAATATTCTGAACAGCGATTGCTAATATCATCTGCTTGGAATGCAGCTCCTTGAAGTACAGCACTTGATCTTTCCCATTACATTCCCTCATTTCCTAAGAAAGTTTAAGTACAGAGATACACAGCAACCCACTCCTTTTGTAGACCACAAAAAAAGAAATAACTTCTCTTCCTCCCTCTAGTGGTAAAAACCAGGGATTGTTCTACCACTGATGTACTCACTGGGGAAAGAGTTTAATCGCTCACCTCTCCAATTTGTGTATCTTGCATCACAAAGTAGGTATTATCACCCATAAAAAGACAAGGAAAGCTCAATGTACGTCAAAAGTCTTGGATAGTTTCTGCCAGGTGGACAGGTCGTAGTCAGCCAGTAAAAGATTTATTTTGTAGCTGTTATCATTGACTTGTACCAGCTTACATATGATTCATTCACATGACCCACTAAAGAAAGCATTTTCAAGTAGAAACAGCCTTAGATAAATATACCATAGTACCTGATACATGTTCAGTAGTGAGAGCTTCAGAAAGCTTCGTATTAAAATGGAGGAACTTCTATATACTACAAAAGCAAGCTGCACTTTGTTATTTGCTCATAAAAGAGCTGTAATTTCTTATTTTATTAATTTCAAATTCCTCTTCAATAGAGAGACAGACATTTCTATTCACCCAGCTATCACACCAACACCTTACCTTCTCACCAAGCTTTCTGAGGGCAGTCAGGATTTCCACTTTCTGCTGTGTGTGTAGCTCTCGGCCCAACTTCCCAACCATTAAGTCTCGGTCCATCTGTAAAACCAGGGGAGTAAATAAGTAAAAATATATCAACTGCCCACTAGTTTCACTGAATAAAATTGCATTGATAATGCAGCAGCCTAAAATATCATCAGTAAGCATGGTGGTACCCATGGAAGTAAGGCATAGACCATAAAAGGTGGCCATGAAGTTTTTCTAACCATTCTGCAAAAACTCTCTGTGACTAACCTCAGGATTCTTGATTCCTCCCAACTTGAATCTCTTTCAATCAGACTGCTATTACTTCAAAATTATGGATTCACATGTCACTGACACATGGAGGAATCACACTCCATTTCACTTTATCTGGATTTCAAGCTCAGTCCAGATCTCTGAACGCCCTCTCCAGCCCTTCAATACAGTTATAAATACACACTCTTCAGATTTTCTCTTTGCAGTTATTCTCAGTTCACTATCTGTTAATCACATTCTTGTTTTGAAGCAGCAAAATAGCAGATAATTCAAGAAATACACATTGTTGTCCCCATTACCTCAAGAAACATTTAAAACTGAACAGATTTTGAAAGAGAACTTCTCCAGCTCCTCCTGATGTTGTCACCAAGGTTTCTAACACGCCTGGTGCTCTCCTTGCAATCATTACATTTTTAATTACGTTTTAGCTCAAATAACAGTTTTTACAGTAAAACAGAAACCTTCACCTCTGCCAACCTTGTCCTCAATTGTCTTGGTTGTTTCTTTGCAAACATTCTAATTACTTCTGGAGTTTTAAATGCTTGGCTGATGGCTGCTTGTATTGCCTGCAAGGAAAGGGGCAAGAATGATTAGGATTAACAGTCACAAGCTACAGCTGCATGAGAAGATTAAAGAAGGCTGGAAAGCACCATTAATATCTGCTGCATCATTTGATAAAGAGAGCTTTTCTTTTTTTGTATAACCATGGGAGTGAGACTAAAATATACATGACCTATACACAGGGCTTGAAAAAGCCAGCAATTATGGCAATTTCACTCAGAAAAAGCTATGAAACTTTAAATTACAGTACAGTCCTTAATTTCTAATAATTTCCAGTACACATCAGTTCCATATCAGCACATCACAAGTGTTACTTTCTACAAGGATCTGATAGATTTTGTCACTGCAGTTTCTCACAGTTTTTCTTGCAGTGTTATGGTTATAATTCTTCAATATTTTAAAAAAAATGAATATAAAGGGATCTGGCCAAGTTTTTAGGTGTGCACACCCATTAAATAATAAAAACAGTAGAGTCACAGAATAAGCTTTCAGATGTACCTGTCTGAAAGTTACAATGAACAACCTGCATCTATTTTCTGTTTCTTTTAGTTCAGGCAGAATGAGAACTATTTTTAGTAACACATCATCCTTACCAGTTGCATCCCGCTGAGCTCATCTACCAAAGTCATATCTCCAGACATTATCTTCTTCAGGGAGTCATTGATCTCACTCAGCTGTTCTAGAGTTTCTTTTTTGGTCTCTTCATACTCATCTGCATCTAGCTCCTCTCTAAAGAGGATCCAACAAGACACATTAATTCACAGGACTAAACCTGAGATGTATTATGGAGTAAAGGACACAAGGGAACACCATGCAGCTTGATGCCTCAGCAAGTAACACATTCCCATCACTTCAGAGTGTTCTGCTCTAGCCTTCTTAGGTGTTATTAACTAATGCACATGTTGTTATCTTGGGTTTTCACCAGCTCCCAGCCAGCCACCCATTCACTTGTATGAAGTCACTTGTATGAACAAGGCCCCAAGAGCTACAAGATACTTGGTGGGGTATTCAAAAGTGTATTTTGGATCTCAACAAAAATAAAACATGAGGTTGCCTTGCTCAAAAGTATAGTAAATGAAATTACCTGAGAAGCCTATCTTCTTACTCAAAAACCATCACATTGTTCAGGAATAACTGATCCTGTTGTCTAAACCTTGCCCAAGTAAGAGAAAAGCACTACCAAGCCTTAGCAATTAAAAATGTTCTTGGAAAAAAAAAAAAATGTCCTGCTTGGACAAGTTAGAATTATTGTCAGAGAAAGCATCTAAAACCACACAGGATGTTTAAGTGCAAGTACTGAACAGGAAAAAAACCCTTCCTTGGTAATTCAGGCTATCTTCAGTTTTATCAGCCCACAAAAAACTAACACATCACCACATTGAAACAGTCACAGTAAGATCTCAGACAAAATAAGGAAAACCCCACACAATCAACCCAAATATCCATTGTTATAAGACAAAACAATGACACAAAAACTATTTGCTAACTTCTGTAAAAAAGCCTGTATGGAAACTGAATTCTGTGAACAGCTATTAACAGTTCCAAAGTCACACTTAAGTATAAAATCTTAAACAACACTTTTAACGAGTATTTCTACGTGCATTTTCCTCAAGAAGATTGTAACTATAAATGGAATGATCTTAATAAAGAGAAAGGTTTTAAAACCTAATTTTTATTATCTAAAATAAACATTCCACCTAATTTGAAAAATATAAAGCCATAGCAAAACACAAAATTAAGCAAAAAAACACCGGGTTTTTTAAAGGCACCACTTTCTTCTGCCTACCATTTAAGGAAAAATATTACCATATATGAGGAAAGCATCTATTTTTATTACCTGCATTCCTCCAGATCTTGAAGCTGCTGCATTAATCTATCCAACTGCTCTTCCAAGTTTTGTTTTAGTTTACTGGTCTCTGATGTTCCCCTTGAAGCCATCGTCTGTTTTCACATGAAAATGTTAAGCTGTTACATGACACTTCTAGGAGTAAGAACGCTTTATTGCAGCGTATCAACAACCTATTTTTAAAAAAGTATCGACAGAATCATGCAATATCTTGCATAATGCAAGATGATGGAATAACTAAGCAAAACACTGGCAGGGGAAAGACAGAAAGGTTAGGCTGGCGCTGCAGGACTCCTCCCTTTGTAGCAAGAGGCAGTTCACCAAGGCAGCCACTCCAACAATACACCAAAACCAGCAAGTTTGAAACCAAGCAACAATTACTGAAATACTGAAGGTCCCTCCCCCTGAAACACCAGATTCTCCTCTTCAGCTACAACGACCGGACGCAAGGTGCCTGAAGCACGCGAACACCTCAGGCAGAGAAAACTAGAGCATTTTAAAGGAAATTCGTGGATCGGGGGGTGTCAAGCAGGAGCGAGCAGGCAGCCAGCCGACGGGCAGCCATCCTGGGGATAGCCCCGGGTAACGCACCGGCTCAGCGTGACCCTGCAGCCGGCAGGTGCCGACACAGAAGAGAGCGACCAGGAGGTCCGAGGAGAAGCGGGAAGGACCTGCGGCACGACCCGAGCCCCGCCTGCCCACCCCCGGACCGAGGCTGCCACCGCCGCTTCCCCCGCGCCCACCCGGCCCCGCCAGCCGCAGGCACCAGGAGCCCGCGCCCGCCCCGCACGCCCCGCGGCCGGGCCCGCTGCCGCCTCACCCGGGACAGGCCGCGGCGGGCGGGGCCGGCACCGGCAGCGCAGCCCCCTCCCACCGGCGCCGCTTCCGGCGCGCCGGGGCCAATGACCGCGCTGGGCACGGCCGTGCGGGGCCGGGGCGCGGAGCTGGCGGCGCGGCCGCGGGCGGTAAGCGCGGGGCTTGGCGGGGCCGGGGGCGGCGGGGCCCGCTGGGGCGCGGCGGCGGGGCCGGGCTGGGGCCGATCCCCGGGGCCGATCCCCCGGGCTGATCCCCCGGGGCCGATCCCCGGGCCCTGCCAGGCCCCGCGGCGGGAGGAGGGTGCTGAGACGGACTCCGACTGGAGTGCGAGAGCAGCCAGCAACAGCCTGCTCACCCTACACTTAGTATTTAAGGATGTGTATATTCTACAGGTGGGTAAGCGTATTTAATACATATTCCCCCTAAAATTTAAATGAGATTGGCCAGAGCATCCTGACAATTAGCTTCTCGCCTGCAGAAGTGAACAGGTTGGTTGTCAGAACCATCTCAAGAGCAACTGTAGGCATACCTGGGTGGTTTTTCGTGCAAATACGTGTCCAGTCCAGCTAAGCACTAGCAGGGCTGCAAGTACCACATGCTAAATATTGGTAAAATTATGCACAAGCATGATGAGATTGTATATAAGAATATAGGTAAAGGAATACATCACAGGGCAGCTCGTTTTTGCTCCTGAAGATGAAGGGAAAATGATCCAGGATGTCCTACACTTATGAAAGGTCTGAGTGAAGGCCATTTTACTTTGTTTCCCTATCTTAAATCTATGTGGAGAGGGTTTATTAATACTTAATTTAGCATTTGGCATAAGATAGCATTAATTATTTTAAGACTGTTCTCAGTTTTGTGAAGCTAAACACCTGCATCTCTTTCATCTCTTACGTGGCACGAGCTGGGCTGCTAGGTTAGATCTTGTGGCCAAACTGCAATAATTAGAGTTGTCAAGCAGTGCCAAATTAGACGTAATTCATCAAAACTACTTATGATATTATACAAGAAGAACTGGCATAGTTCCATATCCAGCTCAGGCAGTGGCTGGGCTTTAATCATTACTGGAACCTAGTCTCCTGTTTCTCTTCTGGGATGCACAAATTGCATCGCTTTCCCCAAAAAGATAGAGCTGTGGGAACATCATTTCATACAAAGCAGATCCCAGCTCTGATGGTTGTGAGGTGACATAACAGCAAGGTAATCATGGGATGATCCCTCTGCCATTTCCTCCACTCTCCACATCAGCCAGGCAGCTGTTTTCTATGAAAACAGTCCCAGGCAGAGGATGTCAGTGCAAATTAGGCGTGTGTGCAAACTATTACATTATGTTTATATTTTCAATTTCTATGCAGTTACTAAATGCTACAAGGTGAGTTTATTGTGCAACAATTGCCAGCTTCTGAAGATTGTAAATTTTGCCAGCAGCAGGAAAAAGGGCATTGGTCTAACTCCAGAAAAAGCATTATATATTTTAAACTTTTCTATGATTTTTGTCCTTGTTTGTTGTTGTGGGGTTTTTTTGAGAAAGTAAACCTTTTTCAAATGTGCAGTATGAAACTCCTTCTGTAGGAAACAGGGCTTTATGCATTACAAAGGCAGGTCTAACAGCTTTCCTTGCCTGTTCCCATAGTAACCCTTCTAGCTGATGCCCGTGAGAACTGCATTCCAGCTAACACCAAACCCTTCAAACGCTGAACTACTCTGCAGTAATAAAGACCATTTTTAAAGTTTGTGAAACTCTTGAAAGCACAAAAAAGTACTAACTCTTGCAAAATACAAGCCCTTGAAAGACTTCCTTTTATTCAAAGGCTATTTGATGTTGCTACATAGGAGCTGTCATAAGATTTAACTGTGATGGTATCTCACCACTGTGTCAGCTTGGAACATCACTCAGCTCCTTTGAAAAGGAGACAGAATGTGAGGGTGACCTTGTGGGATTTTTGCAGGCAGGGATGTTGCTGTAGAAACAATGGCAGACTATTCAGGGCTCACCACAGATGTCTCAGACATCGCACAAACAGCAAGAGAATGGCACATTATGTATTCCAGTTTTCATTTGTTCAGGGCCAGGCTCAAGGAAACCATCTTGGCAAGCCAGAATATTTTCATTGAAAGAAAAGAACACTGAGAAGAAAAAAATCCATGGAGTGTGAGTAGAAACAAAAAAGCAGTGAAATGTCCTTACTTTCATCAAGTCTTAAGCAGCTTTTAGAAACTGAAGTTCAAAATTGGAACAGTGCTGTTGTATTTTTAAAAAGGAAGAAAAATCTGGTATTTAATTGCAGCTTTTACTAAAGTTTGTTTTTTTTTTTAATTCACTCTCTTCTATCATCTGTTTTACTTCTACACCTACCACTGACTTCCTGCAGCCCAAGTTAGATGGGTTTTTTTCACATTCAGTCCCTAGCACTCTCTTCCCACATACCAAGAGCATATAAAATGTAAATAAATCCTGAACAAAGAAACATCAACCCTCATCTCCTCCAGAATTTAATACAATATAATGTTAGTTCTATAGATCTTGCCGGAAAGACTCACTGCAAGTTAGAGCAGCAGCAGTGGGAACAGTCCCAGGAAGTTCTGTCTTGCCCTGTAAGTACTAGAAGGAAGTTTCTTACACAGAGGTTCCCTGCAGGTGTGTCTCTTGGCAGTTGATTGGCATTGGCATCTTCAAAAAACTAGAAAGTTCTAATAAAGTTTGTCCTGCAATCAGGATATATAATCTCTCCTCATGAAGTTTATCTCCATGAGCTGCTTTTCTTCTGAGCAGGCAGTACACTGTCCTCTCTTCAGGCAAGCAGCCTGTTTTCTGTGATTTCATTTTTAAAGATGTTTCCTCTTGCATATAGGAGGGAATTGCAGCTGCTTGGATAGGAAACGGGCAAGGCAAATTTGACTTCACTGATCTATTACATACATCTTCTTCCTAGCACGCTCACTTTTCTCTACATCCTTGATTTCTGAAGCCCCATAGCAGAATCAATCTCCTTTCTACAACTTAATGCCACTGTTGTGCTCCTTGCATTGTATCTCTAACCAGGGATAAGCAGAAAGAACTAGAGGCCGTGGTTTTAATCTCTTAAAAACCAGAATGCAGCATCACATGAACAATCACAGAAATGCTGGAAGGAAAATAGTGTTAATTTGATCTTCTGCTTATTTGCAACACAATAAATAGGAATAACTTGTTTTTAATCTGGTCTGTTCTTGTAGAGGCTAATAACTAGCACCAACATTTTCCACTTGGCTCTGTAGCTGTGAGGAGTAGCTATGGATGATCCTGAGAGGAAGACTGAAGTAGTACTGCTTGCCTGTGGGTCCTTCAATCCCATTACCAACATGCATCTCAGGCTGTTTGAGCTGGCTAAAGACTACTTCCATGGAACAGGTAGGGTGGTGATTTATATCATTGAGAACAGCTCTGATAACCAGACACATGTTAAGGTGCATATTTTGTGTAGATGAATGCCTGTTTGATCATGACAGGTATTTTTGGAGATACTAATTAGATATTGAAGCCAGTATGCTTGTATGTAGCACACAAAATCGTGTAAGCCAAATACATGAGAGAACAGCCTTCTATATGCATTGCTTATAATTAATTTTAATGAGCTAAAGTATGAGGTTTTTTAATTTTTCTTTACAGAAATCTTTCTAATACATGTTGCTAAATCTTTAATTGTGCTGCCTTGCATAGTGACAGAAGTGCACTGTATTTTTCCACTGGGCTGTCAGAGCTGGCACTGGTGTTTGTAGGGATTACTGGGAATAATTATGTAATAGTTTAAACACAATGCAGTGGAAGTAACATCTGCTCAACCACTTCACATGTTCCTGCGTGTTGTGTATTTTTCCACAGGAAAATACAAAGTAATCAAAGGGATCATTTCACCAGTAGGTGATGCATATAAGAAGAAAGGTCTGATCAGTGCGAATCACCGAGTGACTATGGCAAAACTAGCAACAGAAACCTCGGATTGGGTGGAAGTTGATGAGTGGGAAAGCAGCCAGAGTGAGTGGTTGGAAACACTAAAAGTTTTAAGGTATTCTTTAGTGAAACCCTAAAAATCTCAAGAACTTGTAGAAGGATAAGGATGGTGTTAGCTCTGACTAGTTAGAATAATAGCAGGCTAGCCCCAAATCAAATGGATAGACTCAGTGAAGTCAGAATTACTATTTATATGAGCAGCATAAATGAAAGATTGCACCATTAGTCCTAAACATACAAAAAATGAGCCTCTGAACAATTTTTAAGATACATAGTTTCTTAGGCTTTGTTCAGTTTTTGTGCTGAAAATGTGTTTGTGAGGAAGGACAAGAGACTAGAAGAGGGTGGACCCATGCTATGCAGGCTTCCCTCCGATGAGTCCGAGGGTGCTATGCTTCCCATTTGTGCATTTAAAGGCTGGCATAGCATTGTTTGAAGGAATATCTTTGTTGAAGCTTAAAGTTTTTTACTTTTTCAGTGACTTCTACTTCACTGAGATTCTTCTTTTTAAAATGACTTCTTATTAAAAATGAAACAAACGAACCTTGTGGTTGTTGCTTTGAAACCTTTGCATTCTGACCATCTTGTGACCCAGCTCTTACAAGTTCCTATCCCAGCAGAGCATTTCTTGAATGGATTGGAAAAGTACTGCAGGAGGAAGTGGTGAAAAATTATTTAGTGGATCCTTATATTCTACATTTTTAACATACTTGAAATACATCTGTTTTGCAGGTACCATCATCAAAAGCTTTTATCTCCTGATCCTACTAATAGTCTGCAGAATGCTGTTCCTTTAACAAAGCCAGGACGGAAGAGGAAACAGGAACCAAACAGACATGACCCCGTTAAAAAGAAAAATCAGAGTCCAGATATAAAAAGTTAAGTCTGTTTGCAAATTAAATGGCACTATTGAGTAACTTTTTGGATGTTAGTTCTTAGTTCTGATTTCAATGAATAAGTTTATTCCCTGAGATCCCACAGCATAAAGACGTAGGCTTTGTAAGGAGACTAAGGATGAAATATCTAGGGCATGAAAAATAGTCAAGATAATAGAAATTTGAACTGAAACATGTCTGAGCTCTTCATTTTACCTACATAACTTTGCTAAATTGTAGTTACAGCTGAGAATTTTGGATCATATTATGAGTTGCTGAAGAAACAAAGGACAGGATTAAGTCTTGAAATTCAAAATGTATCTGGGCACAGGATAGTTTTATATTGTAATTGAAAACACCATACAAAAGACATAGCTTGGATTTGTAATTTTAGGTAGCATTTATTTTGCTTATTGCTTTTAGATCTTAATTTTAGTTCTTTAGCTTAACATGTACATTTATAGGTATTCATATAGACTTTGACTGACCTTGGTCAGTGACCACCTTAATCCTTTATATTAGCAAATATTCTAACTTTTTCCCTCAAGCCTTTCCAAGTTCTAAAGTTTAATAGATACTGGGTTTTTTTAGTTGTGTTTTCTTTCCTTTTACAAAATCCCCTCTGCCCCCTGTCCTGTAAAATCTAGCTTCCCTTCTGTAACTATCTGGAATGAGAGATAACAGCTTTACAGTATCCTTTTACACTTAAATGTTCTGGAATTTTCTCTATATTTTCTTTTATTTTGATCCTCACAGTGATTAATTTACCCGAAGGCTAAATGAGCACATAAATTTTCCAGTCCTTTTGAACAAATGAACTCCCATAACTTTTTTTCACAAAAATCCTGTATTGAGGCTACTAAATATAAATTACATACTCTGAATCTTGTTATTTCATTCTGTTGTCTCAACCAGACATACAGAGAAGTGGCCTAGAAATTAAACATCCCCATCGAGTTGGATAAAATCTGGTGGCCTAAACCAAGCCTTTTTTCTCACTTATTTTTCTTTTTAAGGTGTCCCACAGGTTAAACTGCTTTGTGGAAGTGACATGCTGGAATCTTTTGGGATCCCAAATCTGTGGAAGTTGGAGGACATCACTGAAATTGTGGAAAATCATGGCCTTGTATGCATCAGTAGGGCTGGAAACAACGTTCAGAAATTCATCTATGAATCTGATATTTTGTGGAGACATAGGAATAACATTCATCTTGTGGAAGAATGGATCACGAATGACATTTCCTCCACCAAGATTAGAAGAGCACTGCGGAGGGGTCAGAGCATTCGCTACCTTGTGCCTGATGTGGTTCAAGCATACATAGAAAAACATGATCTGTACAGTACAGAGAGTGAAGATAGGAATGCTGGGGTTGTCCTGGCCCCCTTACAGAAATATGCAAGTCATTCCAAGAACTAACAGACACTATACAACTTAATTTCTCCTGTGAAAGAAGCTTCAGTACATTAAAATGTGTTTTCTAGGGCTTGGGTTTTGTTTGGTTTGAGTTGCCTTCCTTTCATATATGCAGCCTGTTCATCTGCCATTATATGATTTAGTCCCAGAAATGCCTTTTGCTTTATTTTTCCACTCCTGTTTCCAGAGCTGGATGTTAAGCTCAGCATTGTTTCTTACGGAAAGACAGACTGATTTACAGCCATCAATTTAATTGATAGAAATTAGTATCAGTATCATTGCACTGATTCTGGGACAATTGTCCCTTTATTTAAAATTATAAATGAGCTTTTACATTTAAGCCAAATGTATATAGCTAGAATTGTTTTCTGTAACTGGAGTTGAGCAGAAATGGTAGGATATTAAGACTGTACATAAGTGAAATGTTTTTCTTTGCTAGAAAGATTTGGTTTTGAAGCTAACAGTATATTGCCTGTATTATGTGAAAAAAAAAACCCTGGAGAGGCACTGTGAATGTCATGGTGATAGCATTCTACCTCTCTTTATTTGCCACCATCCCATTTTTCTTTGCATTTTGTGTCTTATTAAAAATGTCCAGGTTTCCAAGATGCTACATCAAGAACCAATAGCTTTTTCATACGCTCTCTGTGACTCTTCACATTTTTCAGATCAACAAATCCAGTGAATGTGAGACTGTCAGGGCAGGAAGCCTAGATGCTGTTGGGCAAGGCTAGAATCAGGGACATGTTCCAGAATCGTAACTGTGACAACTTGTCATCCTCCTTCTCTGGGCAGGGGATCCCCAAAGAGCTGAGGCAGAGGTCTAGGCTTCCCTAGGAGCTTAGGGGGAGACTGGAAGCTGGATGCTAAACACAGAACATCAAGGGTGGCACTAGGGCCTCCAAGGCTCATACAAAACCCAGCAGGAGAGTTGAGACACTCAAGAAAAGCTGTAACCTGTGGTGAAGCTAGTGTCAGGCATGAAAACTTGGAGCCCCACATGAAATTCTGCAGCTACCATAAACTAGAACATCTGTGTTCTGCTAGTTCCAGCCTATTACGGTGGCTCTCTACAGAAGATCTACAAGGAGATGAGTGTAATAAAACTGCACTGTGACAGAAAGTGGCATCAAGAATTCTTGGGTTTTTTTCTTGGTCTTTCCTGCATCAAATGTGCTCAGTTTGCCATTTTCCCCCCTCGAGCTCAGGCAAGCTTACACTGCACCTCGCTAACGAGGCTGAGTTGATTTATCATCAGTTGTAATAAAGGTACTGAAGCATAAATTGTACCCCCTGTGACACCTCAGCAATCAAACTGCTATAACTGATTGAGGGTAACTGTCATATTGATGGTGTGTAGGAAAGGACAACACCTGCTTTTCTCTTTCGTTCACTCTGTCTTTACCACTGAGAATAGAGGGCAAGACATTTATTGTCAGCCCTCAAGTCAACCAGTGTGCTTCTGAATAAACACCAGATCTTTCTAATGGGAAAGCACCCTATTAATGTGGTCACTTTTCAGAGTAAAACTGCACTTTAAGTCTAGGTTTATTATCTAAATAATGATGCCGGTGTGTGTTGATATACTTTGTGTAATTCCAGAGAAGATGCAAATTCAATAGGATGCTTTATAAAGCTTTGGTCTTCAAACAGTTATATCTTACTGGGTTTTAATGTAGTTATGGGTATGTATTTCTATAGTGTGATGGGTCTTAAAATAAAATAAATTGCAAGTAACACGCTAATTTTAGTCATCATGTTATTAACCAAATCTTAAGTCTGATGACTGCATGATTTTCAAGTGGGTAGAATGATGTCAGTACAGTTTTGTCTGTGCAAAACAGAATATTGTTCCAAAACTACACTTGACTGCTGAGTATGGATCTTTTGTTTTACCAGTGGGATCCAGAAACCTGCCTATTACAACACTAGGAGTAAGCATGCACATCTACTGTTCCAATCTGTTGTAAATATCAGCATCACAGTCAGTGGTGTGGCCTATTAAAAAATGTTAGCCAGATAAAATTTTCAAGAGGGAACTAGATCTAAAATCTATATACTTGAAGAACTAAAGTTGGTGAATAATGCAGTTCACTGAACAACTTCATAAAAGTTATAATGCATTCACAGATGTTCTGCAAACAAAAATGAGTTTGGTGTGGGTTTTTTACATCACTGAGATGCAGACAATCTGCATAATCTTAATTTTCAGTTAAAATGTTGTATCCAGGCTTTTATAGAGGATTTACCCAAGTACTGACTTCTCTTTACTTGGAAGAGTCAGTAGTATTGCAACAATGCTTTACTACTATAACCTCAAAATAATTTATGGGTGAAAAGTTACTATTTGAGTCCAGGGGAAATATTAATTTGCATTTCTCTGTGCCATTCCTAGTTCAGGATAGATTAGAGAACATTACCCATCTGCAAACAGGAAACCAGCTTTGACGTCCTGCTTCCCTAGTCACATGATTCTGTGAGTCATATAGGTCAACTGTCAGCTCCAAAAATGCAGCTAAAGTTCAGGGAAACTTAATTTTCTCTTCAAAATACTATATTTCTGGTTGGTAAGGCATCTGAGAAAATGAAGAATTTTATATATGTATGTTCATTTAACTAGGATATAAATAGCATTAAAGAAACAGGAACACAAAGTGTAAACTGTCATGGTAGAGCTGTATTGAGAGTCACATCAGAGAGTAACACAGAAACAAAGTTTGTCTTTCACTTTTCTGTTATAACCACTAGACAATGATAGTGCCTACTATTCACTGCAGGCATTTGCCAGCAAGATAAAATACTTCTCTCTATTGATGTGTAATAGGTACTGCTCTAAAATTAGCTGATACAATACCATCCACAGTTCAACAGTTAAGCCCTGTCTGTTCAAATACAACACGTATGTACAGTGGGCAGACCACCTTCTCAACAAATATGTACATTTCAGATTGTAAAGCCACATATCTAATACGCAGGGAATGGTAATAATGACAAAATCTGTCACAGATTTCCTTAAGTGCACACAAGTTGGACACAAATGGTTTAGACCAATTTTTTATTTGCACTGAGACTCTTGGGCTATTAACATTTGCTCCACACACAGATTTCAGAGACCGTGAACTTTTCCCTCCAGCCCAGCTGAAGCTGAACCACAGATACCCTCTCACCTATTGGCTCAGAGCTAAGACCCTTCCCCTCCATCAGCAAGGCTCCAGGATGTAATCCCACCCACAGTCTGCTTTATATAAGGCCTGGTTGGAAAACTACTTCTTCATTTTTACTTTTTCTATCAGAGCTTGAGTAGCTTATTTCTTTCTGGCAATGCCTGTGGATTTCAGTGGAACCTGGAACCTTGTCAGCAATGACAACTTTGAAGGTTATATGGTGGCTTTGGGTAAGTGAAAATCTCTGATTCTGTCTTTTCTCACTTCAATCATCAAAGTCCCCTTAAGATTTAGGAGTTTGAGCTCTTCTATAACCTAAATATTGTTAAGCTTTTTTTTTTTTCTCTTCTGAAAAACAATGGAAGGATCTTTGTTAATTGATAAAGTGATGGCATTAACTGTACTACAGCCTGTCACCCAAGTGTCCTTGCTGCTTTCAGAAATTTCTCAGCCTAGTACTTGTTAAAAGTAGAGATTCTGTATAGTTTTCATCAGAAACAGGGAAGAGTTTGGTTTCTCAGCTCAATTTCTCTTGCTCTTGAGCACAAACTTGCAGAACCTCTAAGGGTAATTAAGTGCTAGTTAACAAAGTGCTTGGGTATTTGCCCCTTCCAGACAGTTGTTTAGCTTAGTGTCGTTTATCTTGAACAGCTTACAAGGTACTTCCCTCATTGCCCTGATTTGTTGATAAGTCTCTCTAACTGTCCCTTTTCTGGAGTGCTTGAAGCTCTTACCTCCTCAGATCTTTTATAGACAGAGATTAACGGTGCTTTAATGGGGAACTAAGAAAGTTCTTGGTACTTCATTAGCTTTCTTGTACAAAACTCATTGCAGACTGTGACAGCAGGCAACCCTCTGTGCTGCCTGTTCTCTCTTCCTCTCCCACTGCTTTTTGCCTTTTTGACTTGTGTCAGCCAATGACAGTGTTAAGTGTCTCTTGCTGGCTACTGTATACACAACTAGAATAAATTTTCTGGCTGTATCTACACTTAAATTGTCTACTTAGTTATCATTAACATGGTGAAAGAACCCTTCTCTGGTTCTAATTCTGCTGTGTTATCAATTACAAAAAAAAGAAAGGGTGCTCCTACAATGAGAATTTATTCCTTAGTTTGAATACTAAGTAATATACTTTGTATTTATATGTTCTTATAGCTATGTTAAAGCTTAATGAGTATGGCTGCTGCCAGTATTGAATTCAAAACCCTCGGTTAAAATAAATTAACCTTGTAACCATGGTTTCCTCTAATTAAACAAATATTCACTAGATAATTAGGAAAAACTCTTAAGAACTGCTTTAAGCTCAGTGTTGCCAAGAACATCAGGATTCTTTTATATCAGATCATTATAGACAACCAGGAAATCTCTTGACAAGTGTGATGTGTTTTAGTTGCACTTAAAAAGTGTTAATAGGAAGTGGCATGTCCTCAAAACAAGGCTGAGTAATTAATTTAAGGACTGCCCCTCATTTTATTGTATTTAGGGTATAGGGTGCAAAGATTTCCTGTTAATTTACATAATGCCTTTCCTCTGACAAAGGATGAGAAAAGGCATTAACTCTTCCCTCTAGCTAAGCAGGGGGTTAGTCTTAAGAGTAAGCTTGGGGTGTCTGCATGAGGGGAAA
Source organism: Apus apus (assembly GCF_020740795.1). Lineage (NCBI taxonomy): Eukaryota > Metazoa > Chordata > Aves > Apodiformes > Apodidae > Apus > Apus apus. Next base: position 4,179,712 of record NC_067301.1, read on the forward strand.
ACTAATCTCCCACACTCCCAAAGGGACTCCTCCAAGTTTTAGGATTTAAGTCCTAGAAATCTGCCATAGGAATTGTGCAACAATTGAGTCAAGAGGTTTCCAAAGACTAAAATGTACAAGAACATGACTTGATCTTTGTAACATACAGCTTTAAACAAAAACAACAAAAATTCCCACTCAAACAACAAAACCTTGCACAGCAGTAAGGTCAGACTATCTCAGAAATGCATCTACTAGTAGTACAGCTAAGTCCTGGCTGTCAAAATGGCTGGTGAGAAATACAGCTCTGACCTTTTTGCCTCCTGTCCAAGGTATTGACTTTGCAACACGCAAGATAGCAAAGGTACTGAAGCCTCAGAAAGTGATCAAACAAGATGGTGATTCATTTTATATCCATACCACGAGCACATTCAGAGATTATTTGCTTCAATTCAAAGTTGGCGAAGAGTTTGAAGAAGATAATAAGGGCCTGGATAACAGAAAATGCAAGGTAAGACTGAACATACAAAATCAAGAGGCTGTGACAAAGTTAAGATGCCATGGTCAATCCAACTACTTGAGCTGAAATTGTTTGAAGAATAATATTTGTAATGCAATGTAGAGGTAGGTGCCTTAGTTACAAACAAGGAGTTTCACTTTCCCTCAGGAGAGGTCCCTTTTTATCCAGGAAAAAAAGGGCATTGCCTAGAAGTATATTGCAGAACTGAGACCTACAGAAATGCTTTTTTGTTTCATCTTCCACAGAGCCTAGTTACCTGGGAAAATGACAAACTTGTCTGTGTCCAGACTGGTGAGAAGAAGAACAGGGGCTGGACTCACTGGCTTGAAGGAGATGACCTCCACCTGGTATTTACTTCTGATTTCTACTAATTCTGTCTCTATGACAAAAATAAGATCTATAATGTGGTCATGGTATGCACAAGTCTGCTTCTAATGCTGTAGTATCTGTAATGAATGGTACATGGTGAACACATTGTGCTCAATTTTAATCTATCTGGAACAACTCCATAGTTTCACTGTAATGTACAGGTAAATTCAGAATGTTAAGCACAAATGATTAGCATGGCAGTAGAGTGGTGGTCAGTAGTAATGGCAAAGGATCTAAGTTAACTTTCAGAAGCAGTTCCCTTGATTAGTATATACATCTACACTTCTGGTTTTTGTTTTGTTTTTTTGGTAGGAGCTTCGTTGTGAGAATCAGGTATGTAAACAGGTCTTCAAGAGAGCTTGAACATGGGTCCTGGTTCGTACATGAAGAGACAGCTACACACAGGAGACCATGCAACATCGTGTCCTGTGATGGCTGCATGGACAAGATCCTACTCTGTGTACCTATTATCCTAAATGGTCTGATGTTTCTGGCTCAGGAAATAAGTCTGCTGTTGCCAGTGTTAAAAATCTGATTTTTGTTAATAAATGCCTAAAACCAAACCAGTCTTGAGTACCTGGCTTCTGAATATGTTTTTAGAGGGAGATATGGCTTGTGTCTCAAGTTAAATAACAAAGAAGAACAAAACAAGAAAAATTGCCTATTCAGAAGACAACATCACAGAAAATGGGGGGAATGATGTTGGAGAAATGAAGAAAACAACAAAGGAAGCAGACAAAGAATATGGACTTATTGTTCAAAGCACTTCCTTGAATATGCAGACTATTAGTTAACTCCACTGGCTTATATCTTAAATGTGATGTCAGGCCCTGTATTGTGCCATAGCTGCTTTGTTCTCAAAATACTTAAGTTCAGCTTACCAGTGGAAACCAGCCTGTGATCAAATCCCCAAACAATGAAGATAGGTCTGAGTGATCCATATAGATGCCAGTCTGCAAAATAATTAAACTCCTTAAGCACATGTTCAGAGTGAAAACAATGCTGCTTTAGTTAACTTATTTGCATACATCTGTTAAATTAGGTTAAATGCTTTTCTTTTTGACCTTGTGTTATGCTCCATAGAGAGGCAGGTTTTTTTCTGCCTTGTGTAAACACATGGAGTTGGTCAGATCAACTTGGTAGCTACATGTGAAGGAATTGCTGTGTGTTGTTGGGAACATTAACATTGCAGGGATCTTAACCAACTCCTTCCACTAGCTTAAGCTTAGTAACTGAATTGCTTTCTGTGGGGGAAAAAAAATAATTATAAAGTAATGCATGACTTTTAAAAACATAAGTAACACCACCTTTCTGATAATTCTTGTTAGTTCAGAATTCCCAGAGCTACGTCCAGAGGCAGACACAATCTGTTGAAGCTTGGAAGGCTTTTTGTGCAGATAGGACCCCTAAGATTACGAAAGGACTATGTAAATTTAAGCTAGTTTACAAAATATGAAGACCTTGTATTCCTTCTACAGGTAGGACATTGTGGGGGACTAGCAGTGAAATACCTGGTATTTATTCTATGGATCCTGATGGTGTTTTTCTTATGGAACTAAGTAGTTTTAATTTATTTGAAAACAATTACCGTTGCCATGTTATTCTAATATAAATAACAAATTCATGCAGCAGACGTACTCTGTCGCATCGCTCAGCAACAGAGACGCAGGCTTAGATACCCCACTAGATGGCACCTCTGGAACGTTTTGTATCTTTATTTAAATAGTAGAGGTTCCTAACAACAGTATTTTAAAGTGTTAAATATTGCAGATACTTTCAAACTCCACAGCTTTTAAGTGGTGCACTCCACGAAGATGTGCACGAGAAGCAATACAGAAAAGCAGTGATGACCTTAAGAACTCTCTTAGTAGTTACAGATTTCAAGTAGAAATTGGAAAAATGCAACTTTAGAGACCTCTATGTCTTAAAGTGTAATAATTACTTAGTAAGGCTGTTATTAGGAAGTCCTTACTGTTAGAAATACAGGAGTTACTTATTGCTACCTTCATACTTCAAATTGCTGATTGGAAAGCAGGCAATGCTGTGCAGAATTCACTTGAGGATACTTTGGAGACCTTAAGGATGAGAGAAGCTACTACAGTGACAAAACTGCTTCTCCTAATTTGATTTATATGCTAATCAATCTATGTGCTTTCACAAACTACAAATTAAACATCTTGAAATGCAGGGTGAAAAAAGAAAGGGAGCATTCTTATGTTCTGGAAGTGGTGGCTGGAAGACATTAGGGTAGCATTTGCTAAGATCTGCACTGAGGGACAAGAAACAAAACTTGCCAGAGAACCACTAGAAGGGTTTTATGCAAAGGTGTTTCAGAACACTTTGATTATCTTGCACTATTGTTTTTATGGTGAAACGTTTTCATCAACCACCCTTTGAGTTTTTTTAGTGCAAGTGCTGACAGTGTGTACTATAATGATTTTAAGTTTTGCCAGGTGTGTGTGAAAGTATTTCACAGACAGGTGAACAAAATGAAGCATCTCCTAAAAATCAAAATATGCATATTTTCTACAAAAAGACTTATGATCCAATTATTTATGAAATAATGTGTCCAATAGTAATCAAAGACATCGTTTATGTTCAAACACATGTAAATCAATACAGTACTTAGATATATTGTGAAACATATCTGCCTCATATGCATTAAAAATTGATCAGTTGTATTGCTTTATAATTATCTGCAGTGCTTATGGAAATGTGTTAATTCTACACCTTGTTCATACAGACCAATTTACATCTTAAGAACATCCTGTTGTCCTCCTTTTATGGGATTCTTTCACTCACTGACTCAAACTATGCTGCACTGTGCATAGTGTGTATTAAGGTATCATTAGTCTAATGACTCTTCATCCTGGGGCAAAAAAATCTCCTGATGCAACTCCCGTTTTTTTTGTCCTCTTCTAAAAAATAAACTTCTCAAAATCCTTTCCTTTTTCACCTACATGTAGTGTAACTGACCAAGCAAGCAGAGCCTGGAAGTGAACACCCAGTTCCCTTCAGGCCCACACAGACCCTGGCTGTTTTCTTCCCTAGTGTCATTTTGAAGCAGAGAGGAAAGAAACACGAGGAAAATATTAATATCTTCCAACAAAATACAATTTTTTGTGGTATCCCAAAAGCACTAGGTGCAGAAAAGTTTGTGGTTTTACAGAAGAAACAAAACATTTACCTCAGGTGAATTAAGCCTTGGAAAGGCCTGAGGCACAGGGGTCTCGGGGGGGGGGAGATTGTTCCTGCGGCAGCGTGGGGGGTGGATTTGATCTTCCAAGGGTCCTTTCAACCCTTTTGATTCCATGATCAGCTCTTTGCTCTCCCCTGAGCGTTATATTGTGAGGATTAAACAAAATAGCGCCTCCCTCCCCCCTTCAGCCCCCCCTCAGTGCCCCCCCCCCGTTGCCATGGCGCCCGCGCCCCGCCCCGCCCCGCCCCCCCCGCGCTGCCATTGGCGGGCGCGCGCGCGGCCCGGCATGCTCGGCTCCCTCCGCCGCGCCGGGCGGGCTCACGTGATCCCGCCCCAAGATGGCCGCCGCCGCCCTCTTGTTTTGATGAATAATCTCTGCGCGGGGCAGGGGCCGCGGCGCGGGCGGGGGCCGAGGCCGAGGGGTGCGGGAGGGCTGGGGCAGCCCGGGGGGCGGCTCCTTCTCGGCCGCGGAGGGGCGCGGTGGTAGCTGAAGCTCGGGCGGGCGGCAGGGAGCGGGGGCGGCGGCGGCGGGGCCGGCTGCTGGCGAGGCCGCCCCGGAGATGCCCTTGTGAGGCGCCCCGGGGGGCAGAGGCGACAGGAGAGCGCTTCCTCGGAGCTGCCCCTCAGCGGGGCAGAGGAAAGCGCCCTCCCTCCGTTCACCATTAAGAGGAAGGCGATGGAGGAGCTGAGCGCGGATGAGGTGAGTCGGCGGGGCCCGAGGCCGGAGGGGGCGAGTGGGCCCCGCGGGGAGAGGGAGCCGGGCTCCACCTGGGCCCCATTTCTGACCCCAGGGTGGGAGGGCATGTGTTGCTGAGGCGGTCTCCCTTCCCCCGGTGGCTGTGCTCGGTGTTGTTCGTATTCCTCCCTTCTCCATGCTGTCCCTGACCCGCGACCCCAGGCTGGTCGATGGGGCTGAATTGCTTCTGTCCTGGTTAATTGTTTATTCGTAGCTTCCATCTGCCAGGTAGTCTTTTGTCTGGAGGGTGTCTCCTGTCTGTGGTCAACGCTTGGCGTTTTATATGTTCTATGTGTGTGATTTAAAAAAAGCCAACACAACAAGCCTACTTTTTAACATAGTAAAACACTTAAAATCTTGCTTCCTCAGACTCTCCTGAGAAGCAAGGTGTCTGTGGCCTTATAGTTAATATCATTTCTCCATGAAGTCGTTTGCCTGCTAGTTTTCTAATGTTTCCTTTATTTTTTTTTTAATTGAACATCTTGTTCTTTCACTGAAGAGTTATAGGTGTTGTGATTGACCAATATCTGACATTCAATAATGTGAAGTGTTTCCTGTTTCTATGTTAAGAGTGTTATTTACCTTTTGTAAAAAAGATATATAGACTAGGATCTTATATTTTGCTTGTGTATTGGAGTACTCTGGTACAGATCAGGATACAGAGAGTTTCCCAGTATAATGCCCAAATCATACAACTTCCCATTTCCCCTCATCTCTTTAAATAATTTAATTTTGAAGTGTATTGTGTACATATAAAGTGTATTGTCTTGGACCAGCTGCAGCATAGGCTCATTGCTGTACTGACCCTCCAGGAAGGATCAAGATCAGTTATTTTTGCTCTGTGCCATGTCTTTATGGCAGGGTTGTAGAGCAAGGTGGCTGTTGTTGTTCATGTTTGTATTCCCAAAAGTGAAGAAGTTTTTAATGGTGTTACATGTCGTGATTTAGCAACCTTACTATGTTGTAGCAGGAACTGGGAGGAAATAAATAGTGATGCTGTTTACTTGATGAAGGTCTTCACGCTCTGTGGAAGCACTGAGGAAAGGAGCACAGTTGCCATGTTAGGGAGTCTGGGCTAGGATGATAGTGTCATAATTTCTACTCTGAAAAAAAGATCCCTAATTTTATAGATGTATTTTATGAGTACTTTGTTTACATGCAACTCTTCTGATTGTTAAACTGCATGAAGAGGTGTTTTATGATTAATTTCAGAATTATTTAACCTAGCTAAGCTCGTTTGTGTGGCTGCTTCAGCAAATTATGACATCATCAAAACCACTGCATTGTGGAACTGAGGCTGCAGAAAAGGAGTTCTCCAGTAGAGACTCATCTACCTTTTCTGGCAAAATGTTTGGCTCGAGTGACTCAAGTTTTTCCATGTTTGTCTAGTACAGTTCAGCAAGGACCAAATCTGTCTGGCCTTTTAGGTGATTGCTTGAGATAAACTTAATCTTGTATCATTTTAAGACAGTCATGCTGGCACTTTTTATTGTTAATGGACAAATCAGAGCCAAGTTTATTTTAATATTCCTCCATATCTCTGCTTTTCTGTTCTTGACACAGTAAACCCTGATTCTGAGTGGACTATATGGAAAAATAACCTTCTAAAATACATTAGATGTGACTTCTGTTTGAAACTTCTTAACTGCCAGTGACCAAAGAGGAAAAAAACACTTAACCTGAAATAAATTGAAAGCCACTTGTAGATTAGATTATCTTCTTATACAGAACCATAATTAAGTATAACATTAACAGATTATAACTTAAAAAGAGACAGATACAATTGATAATGGCTTTGGAATTATAGGGTATATTAGCTTCAAGAAGGTGTTTTCCACTGCTATCAACAGTGTCTCTTGCTAGAGTTTTCTCAGTGTTGACTTTGTTAAAGCACTGGAATTGTCATTCACTACAGACCATATTAAAATCTTTGGGAGGGTAGAAAAGAAACTTCCTTTCTTAGTGCGTGACTCTTAGCACAACATGAGAAAAAACATGCATAGAAAAAAACAGAGTCAAGCTAAATGTGACATAAAGTGGGGAAAAAAATTATGTGACCCTGGTGTTTTTTAACATTGACATGATTTTTGAGTAGTTTAGAGTAGTGTCTAAACTACCTAACTAGTGTCACCAGAAAATGAAGCATTTCTTAAACCAACTTAATATGCTCTAATGAATACAGGAAAAATAAAGCTATCCATTCACATTACCCTTTAATGTACAGATTTGGAACTCTGTAATTATGGTAGAAAAAAAAATATTCCTTGCATACTCACTAAGCATCTGCCTCTAAAGAAGACAGTGATTCTTTTTTAACTGAGTGTGATGCTGAGGGACCAGCCTTCCTGGTTATATCTTTATTGGTCTGCTGCATAATCAAATCATCACTTAACTGTCTTTAACAAGGTGATATTTTTACATTGTTTGTTGTAGTGTGTCCAGCTAAGAGCTTTTCTGAAGTCCAGTAAGATGAAAAATTAATTTCTCAAAAGCTACTATTTAAAGACAGTCCATCTGTCTCCAGCAAAAACTGTACTCATCAAAAAACAATAGGCTTTTTTCCATTCAAGCAATTATTTTTTTTTAAATTAAACCTTTAAACTGTGCATTGTGGAATTCTGATCTGAAGGGATGATGGGCATTGCTAGTTCCTTAGCCTGTGTAATAATTAGTACCAAATAACTTGGCACTATGAGGTAATAACCTGATACATAACAGCTTTGTCATATGTCACTGTTGGAAATACTTACTGATGAAGTCAGCAGTGGGGTATTATTGAGGTAGCCTAAAGTTTCCTAGGAAAAGATTCTTCATAGTAATCGGGAGAGTCATTCAGTGTGAAATGAGAACAGGTCACTTGGAACCCCCACAGTTTTAACATGTGATTTGTGTTACCTGGAGGCAACAGGTTGGGACCTCATTTGTGCCCAGAGTTGTGCAAATGTCTCCAGAGTCCCTGTGCTGTGCCCTGAGCTTGAAGCCCCTCAGACTTCCCTCCTCTTGATGTGCTCAGTCCCAAGGCACAGGGGAGTTACCTGGCTAGAATATGTGCATCAGTTTTAAGCTGTGTTCTCAAATTTCTCTTTCAGCCTCTCCCTTTCTAGCATAATGTTTTTATTTCTCCATTTTTTTACTCTCTTGCTTAAAACTTTCTCATCTTCAGACCAAATTTTAGATTCCTGTGATAACTTTATGTACACCTAGAGGAATGTGACAACTGAGAATATCTAAGAACCAAATCTGGTCCTTTAACAATCACTAAATGTACCCTCAGTTGTGAAAGCTGTCTCTTTTGTTGCAAAAATTATTCAGAGTTTATTTATATTTTAATGTTAATTTGTTCAGCAGTAAGGAACATAAATATAATTTGCCTGCCATCCTTTAAAAAGGCAGGGAAAAATCCTGTATTGGTTTTAATTGCAGTATCTTCTCTAAAAGCAGGCCAGTGTCTGTGCAGAGTTGTTTTCAGTCATGGTCTGGGGGATTGGTCCTTAAGAAAGACAGGTGGTTGATGGGCTAGGAGTGACAAATACAGGCAGAAGGTTCATCTTAGTGTCCTCCTGTTTCAGCAGCAGTGATTGCAGCTGGTTTTGATGTAACTTCAGCCTTAATCTAGCCCAGTACTGTAGGTGAAGGGTTGCTGAGTGGTACAAGTGACCTCAGTTATCTGCTTGGCACTGGGAGATGATGAAGAGAGGTTTTATGGAAGTCATACGTTGTGAGGGATATGACCTTGTTAGAGTAATCAGCATTTCACTTTATCTGAGAATAAATTGATTAATATATTGGTTAATATCTATGCCTTTTTCTCCACACGTCTTTCCTTCCTAACAACAGATTTACAAGTAGTTAGCAAGAATGAATATGAACAGTTGCGGAAAAGTTTGCATCACATTTATTGTTCTTGCTTTTTATGTCAGTAGTCTTCATCTTTCTTCTCATATATTGGCTGTTTGTGTGTGCATTTGTACCTTTTTCCCCCCTCTGCATTCCTCCCTGCCATTCCTGTATCTGAAAAACAGTTATGGATTATTTGAATGGTAGGGAAATGGCTTTTGAACTTTACTTGCATTAGGGGGTTGAATTAGATTTCAATTCAGGGAGGTTGTTTTACTGGTAATATTTTTGGTACAGTTTGGTGAGCTGTGAACACTTCATTTGGATTCATCAGTAGGGATGTGTAGATGACATTTTCTCAGGTGCATCTCTGAGGGATGAGGTAGTTCTGTAGTTTTCTTCAGGTGAGCAGTTGAAAAATTAACCTGTAAGTTAGATGTGGAGAAAAATGGAAGATGTTTTAAAACAGCTTTTTAAAGACCCAAAGGGTGTGCAGCTTCTCTTATGGCAAAGTTAATTTATTTATGCAATAAGCTCCCCTATTTTGTTTCACAAGGAGGAAGGATTAAGACATTTTAATCATAGCCTGGAAATGATTTTGTAGCTGCCTTCAGTGTTCCATGTGGTGACACCTGTCATGGAGAGGGATGTAGCTGAAGACACAGTTTTCCCAGTTTTTGAAGTCTGATTTAATTTGATCTGTTCTCCTTCCTGTTGGGGCAGGTTTCACAGGCCATTAAATGACTGCAGTGATGTCACATAGACATGGACTTGACACAAATCTCTTTTTCAGTCTTTCACTTGCTTGGCAGTTCCTTAGGATTATGAGCAGAAATGAGAACTGAAGCATTGCTGGCAGTGCAGGAGTAGCATAATATGAAGAGGAAATAACACAAATTGCTTATTTTCACAAGGAGTTTCTAGGTGAAGACAAGATGTTATTTACTATTTGCCTTCCCAAGATGTTTTTGTCCAGTTTTACTTTAGAGTAGCTTGGACAGTAGTGATGGGCTTTAATAATTTTCAACTGGATCTTCTTTGGCAAGGGTGTTTTATTAGTATCGTGGTATGAAGTTAAGGGAAAGGTCACATTCATATGGCCACTTATCAGATTAATGCAGTTTGTTTCATCAAATGCCAAAATAAGTGGGAGGAGCGTTACAGTTTTTGAAATTGCTGAGCAGCAAATGTTAGATTTGTCTTATGCAACTGTTTGAGGGACAAACACCGTATCCCTCACGAGAAGAAATGGCCTCAAGTTGTAGCAGAGGTGGTTAGGCTGGATATTAGGAGCAGTTTCTTCACAGAAGGGGTTGTCAAGCAGTGGAAGAGTCTGCCCAGGGAGGTGGCGGGGTCACCATCCCTGGACGTGTTTAAAAATTGTGTAGATGTGGTGCTGAGGGACATGGTTTGGCACTGGACTGAGAGCTGGGTTAGTGGTTGGACTCAATGATCTAGAAGGTCTTTTCCAACCTAAATGGTTCTATGATTCTCCAGTGCAAATGCTTTTCCAAGGCAGCAAAATAGACACTCGAAATGTAAACATCCAGGGTATTTTGCTACTGTCACACAGAACAGCAGTGGCAGTGAGACTCAACTCCGCGGAGCAGGTCGGCAATTAACGCTTCTGTGTGAGCAGTGGTGCAGGATTGAACACCCCTGCCGTGCAGGGGGGCAGAGGGCAGTGCTGGGCAGTGTGTGTCTGTGCTTGCTGACCTGCTGTCATCTCCTTTCCCTCTGCAGATCCGCCGGAGGCGCCTTGCCCGGCTGGGGGGGGGGGCCCTCCTCCCAGCCCCCCACCCCGCTCACCTCCCCGCAGAGAGAGACGCCACCCGGGCCGCCAGTGGCACCAGCCCCGGGACCATCCCACAGTCTAGGCCTCAACGTCCACAGCATGACCCCAGCTACCTCTCCAATTGGTGCATCAGGTAGGCTGGCCCATGAGTGACAAAATTGATGATTATTGTGTGTCTGTTACTCAACTCCTTATCCTTAGGATGCAAAGAAACTATGACTAGTGTTATTTCTGCTGTCTCTAAAAATAGTTTTCAGAAAGAAATTCCAAAACAGAGGATAAAGGTGCTTTTCATTTTCCAAGTAATAAATTGTAGACTGGGTCAGCTTGGAAGGGACCTGAAAGATCATCTAGTTCCAGCCCCCTCCATGGGCAGGGAAACTTCCCACCAGACCAGGTTGCTCATCCAACCTGGTCTTGAATGCTTCCAGGGAGGAGGCTTCCACAACCTGTTCCAGTCTCTCACCACCCTCTTAGTGAAGAATTTCCTCCTTATGTCTAACCTAAATCTCCCCTCTTCCAGTTTTAATCCATTGCCCCTTGTCTTCTTGCTACAAGCCCTTGCCAAAAGTCCCTCCCAAGCTCTTCCGTAGCCCCTTCAGGCACTGGAAGGCTGCTGTGAGTTCTCCCTGGGCATTTAAAATATGGGTTAACAAAGCTTGAAGTTTATAGTGCAGTTTAATATTACAGAAAAGAAAGCAAATCTGTCAAGGAGACAGGAAAAAACCCTTTTCAGTATTGCATCACAGTTTTTATTGATTGGTTTCTAGGTACATTTTAACAATCAGTCCCAAGTTCATTTTTCATCTTTAATTACTAGCATTTGGCACAATTAAAAATAGTAGGCTGTGACTGTGCATTGTCAATGTAAGAATTTCTCCTTTGTGTTACTTTGCCAATTTCATTATTTACTGGAGTGAATACAAGTGGGTTATTTACAAATGGTATTTATTTCCGAAGTTAAGAATAATGCCTAATCTATTCAAATAAGACAAATGCAGAAAGCATGGAAACTTGGGGGAGTTGCTTTGTAGAGAAGTGAAGACAATGTTGTTTATAATACCATTTTTGACCTAGAAAAAAAATTATTTCAAGTTGGGTATCTTGGAAATCAAAACAAATTGGCATGTTTTCCAGTACTGTGATTTTTATCTGAAGACTTAAGTTGTTTTGTATGATGTGTTAAGATAAACTAAGAAGGTCATAAAACCAATCTCAAAACAAATGTCAAGATTGTTTTAAACTGGTTTTCAATTTTATAGAATCATTTAGGTTGGAAAAGACCCTTAAGATCAAGTCCAACCATTTGATGGCCTTCTATTCAGGTGCCCAAAATTGCACACAGGACTTGATCTAATTTCTAATAATTTGATATAAGTTATTTTTTTATAAGCATTCAATTATTTTCTATTTACCTGTTTTGCTTTCTGAAATTCTGTATTTTTCCCTTTGGCAAGTACAGTAATACACAAGCTTAAATCTTGTAATTTAGTTACAGTGCTATTCTGAAACACCTAAAGTGACTCCTTCCTGCTTATTTTGTTACCTTGTATCCAAAGCAGGACAGAGAGAAGCTATCAAAAGCATTTCCTGAGAAAAGCTCATTGCAGATGGAATTTAACACTGTGTATTGTCCTCATGGTTATAGACAGTAACCTAGAAGTAAAGGTGACTTTTTCAATTCAGAACAGTGCAGAGGTCACTTGCTGTGTTCATTCATCCTGTCTTTATGTGACTGTTTTAACCCATGTTAGGTCTGACTCTTGCTGAAAGGAGAATTTTTTCACAGCCTCTCCCTCTGCTGTCCTTAGCAGCTGTGTGACAAGGTGGATGATGGACTTCATCCAAGTGAAAACTAACCCAGGAAAAAGAAATGCTTAGTTTTCAAATGGATGATGTCCTGATCCATCTTACTGCACAGCTGTATAAATGATAGTGCCAAGAGCAGGACATGTGGAAATGTGCACCTGAAGGTAGAAATGTTGGTGTATTGGCAGACAGGTTATGGTCTGAAGTGGTCAGATAGCCAAGATCTTAGAAACTTAATGAATGAGTGATATAATACCCACCTACAGCCTGAAGTCACTAATTAAATCACAGAGGCTTTAAACAAAGCTGAGTAAAATTTACTTTTAGTGAGTGTTTTGTTGTGTTTGCAAGTTAGAAATGCATTGTGTTGTCTTACTATATCTTTTTCATGACTTCAGTTATAGAACATGGGTGTTTGGACAATCTGTTAAATTCTTTTGTGAATATCAATGGAAAGTAATTTTACCTCACACACCTTTTACATTCTCTATTTGAAGATCTGAGTGTTTTCTGGATGATGGCTATTTTCAGCCTAATACAGGGAGTGAAATATTTAATCTGGTTTTATACCCTGTGGAAATATGAGTTTCAAAGCAGTAGAATGAGGAAACTTCTCCCATGCTTAATAATCTAGTTGTTCTTCAGAAAACTGTCTTCTAAATGGCATTTTTCTGCCTTCTGCAGTTTTGTTCCTGGAAAATTAATTGTATGAAGACCTAGAAAAGCTTTGGGAAGGGTGCTCAAAAACAAACAGCTTGTGTCAAAGGGCATGACCTTGATTTGTTCTGTTTTGCTGCCCCCTCTGTTAACTGCAGAATGTGTTGCTACCATAAAGGTGGGACAGGTTTGCACTGCTCAGTACTGACACTGCACCACTGCCCGTGCAGGAATTTAAAAATAGGTTGTCAATCTGGTTTTACACTTCTCACCTGAAACCTGATACTGTTTGGGGAATGTCTTGTGAACTGCAGGTAAAAGAAGCCAAAGGAGTGAAATCCACTGCTGCTTTCTTTTCAAACAGACAAAAAATACCTCTTTTCTACTCCGTCAAGTCTGTTCACTGACATGCAAAAATCTGATAAAAACTACAGCTGCATCTTGCAATTAATCCTCCTTTATTATGAATCATGACTTCAAACAGTGTCACTAGGCACAAATTTTAGGAATAGACTACACTTAAGATCCTGATGTTTGTAGAACTCTTGCAATTTTCATTGTTATTGAATGCAAGTCTTTCTGGGTTATTTGGAATTCTGCATGTCTAGCACTTCTTTGGAGAAGTCTTCATTGCCAAGTGAATCCAGCTGTTCATATCCTGGTGCTCATCAGCCATGCTCTGAAGCTGTTAATTGCTCCCTCTTTGCTGGTGTTGCAGTTAGTGCATGTTAGGGCATGGTGGCAAGTTTACTTTTGTTCTATATTGTGCAGTAAGTGTTCCTATGTTGCTGCTGCAAGAAGAAGTAGAAATGTGAAGATTATGAACATGTTTCCTAGTGCTTTACTAAGAATGCTTAAGAGATGGATTGAAAATCAACATTTCATGCCCTTTTTCAGCCAAATAATTGTCTTCTCACCTCTGTGGTAGTAACCTGATGGTGCCTTTTCTCTAGGAGTAGCCCACCGAAGCCAGAGCAGTGAAGGAGTGAGTTCCCTCAGCAGCTCTCCCTCTAACAGCCTTGAAACACAGTCTCAGTCTCTCTCTCGGTCTCAGAGCATGGATATTGATAGTGTCTCCTGTGAGAAAAGGTAAAAATCAAGCTTGTAGAAGCCAGCAAATTTTCTGCCATTTCTCACTTCCAGCTGTGTTAATACAATAGGGTTTAATGCTTTAATATGACACACTGTTTAGACCACTGTAAGGCTTTTTCTAGCCTGGTTTTAATGGGAATTCCTGACCTAAAGTGTTAAAAGACAAAGGGTTATCTTAGGTGTTAAGTGATGAGCATGTCAAGTGGGGATAATTCAGCCCCTCTACTGAAAGAATAAAAGGTTATGGGATGTGATAGCTGTGTAGTTTGTATTGCCTGCTGAAGAAATTTAGTGTTATGTTTCTGGAATTCAAAAGAAATGTAATGTGAGAAGCTTTTATCAACCAGTGATTTTAATTGCTGTTTGTGCATATGGCTACTCCTGTTGCTTTGGTTTTTCTCTGCTGTTTCTACTTAAAGCAACACTCATTCAGTCAGCATCTCTCACAGGACTGTCTGCAGCCTTCTAGAAGTTAACGGACCTCTCTTATTTCACTTCCAGTATGTCCCAGGTAGATGTGGATTCAGGAATTGAAAACATGGAGGTAGATGAGAATGATCGCAGAGAGAAAAGGAGTCTGACAGATAAGGTCAGTCGGGTTGGTGTTGGCTCTTCTCTTCCAGGCTACATGTGTATGTTATCACAGAGGTTCAGGATTTCACGGGCAAACCTGTTCAGGGTATGCAATTTGGAGTTAACAGTGTTGTGGGTTTGGTTTTTGCTTCTACTGTGGTGTTTTCCCTCACTGACATAGACTTAAATGGCTGCAGCTTTGCCATCTGCAGTATTCCTGGGGCTTGCTTTGCATTGTCTTCTTTCTCAAAAGAGACAACATTGTTTTTTGGAGAAATTCCTTTACCAGAACTGTGTGTGGTAAGTGTTTCAAATAATGAAATGGAAACAGGAACAAAGGATTTAGGATGGAGCAGTGATGCAGAGTTTTAGTTTGCAATGAATTCAATTATCTCCGTATTTTGAATATGTGCTTTCAAGAGGGTGGAACTAGCCCTTAGATGTCATCTGTGAACAATTTCTTCACTGCATTTCTTAATTAAGTTTGTGGGAAGGAAAAAAAATTCAAAACTTCAATATAAAAGCTGCATTTTGATTGTCTCAAGTTACTTTTATGAATGATAACTTGAAAAGTCTGAAGAAACTGTTTTTGTCATATATCCTAGAACAAAGTGACCTCTTAATGCTTGAAGAAATATTTCTTAAGACACTTACGAAGTTTGTAGCAGCTTATTTGTATAGCATTTAGAGGTCTGCTAACAAAGTACTGCTTCATATGTTATGTATGCTGAAGTAATGCTGTGTAATAAGCTTTTCTTCTTAATGATATTATAAGAAAATAAATAAGAATGTTTAGTTAGGCTTAGGCAGGTGGTAGAGCCATTTAAAGAGGAAAAAGAAGCAAGTACAAATCTCTAATTCACTTCTAAAATTGTCATCTTTATAATTTGATTTTAAGGCCCATGTGAAATAAAGCCATAAAGAAGTGGAACATCAGTGTAGTGTGGAGAAGTTTCTACAATTCTTGCAGTGCTCATTAGATGTCTTTGTTTATACCTGCACTGTCAGTAATAAGGTCAGTTGGTTAAAGTCTGGCTTAAAGCCATGGAGCAATAACCCTGCTGCGGAATCCTTTCCAGTCAATTCCTAGCTGCAAATCAGGCAGTGGGACAGCTTGTATTGTGCTACTGGGAAATAAATAGCTTGGAATCAAGTGCAATCTTGAAGGGGGGGAGCAGAGGAAAGCAAAATAAAGCTTTGCAAACTTGGTTCGTTTCCTCTGACTCCTTTGGAGATATCAAAATGTGAAGCGAGCAAAAAAAATGTCTTGCCTGATTATCTGCATTAGAAATGATGTCAGTAAAAAGCCTTCCCTGCAGAAATAGGCAGGAGAAGTACTTGAAAACACTAGAATACTCAAAAGTGATTCAGTCAATAAAAATGTCTGAAACTTTATGGTTTATTAAATGGTTTGAGGAAAAGCTTTTGAAAAGGGTCTGGTACTGGTAGGTGCTGGGAATCTCTTGATAAATCTGTGCTTACTTAGTGGCCATTATGTGGTCTGAAATTGAAAGGAAAAAAGGCATCTACTTAATTGCAACCTTTTTTTTTTTTCTCCTCAATCTGCATTTTCTTCTTCCTCACTGACCATTTTTTTCTAAAAGCAAAGAGTGTTACTGTCCCCAGAAGCAGGATACATGGCAATACAAGGTGCACTTGTATTAGTCAAATAGCAGACAATTATTATTTTTTTTTTAATATAGTGAAAATATACAACTCTTGCAGCAGAGCTCTTGGAGGAAAACAGCCTTGAAGTGAAAACTTCCATCTTTGAAATTTCATGCAGCTGAATTGTCTGTTTTGAGTTATGTTGCTGGCTTGACTTGCATGTTTTGGGAATGTTTTTGAATGCTGCCCCTCCTCACACTGCAGGGGTAATTACTTGAGTTTTGTTTCTTTATATGCCACTATTGTTTCAGGTGCACACTCAAAGCTGCCTTAGGATTTGAAGAACCCTCCCAATTAACCTTTGCTAGCCACTATAAAAGCAGTGTATTATGTATTCTTTTAAAATAAACTAGTTGTTAATTTTGAGCACAGTAGACATCGTGTTCCTTTCTCGGAAGAAAGGGGAATGAGGGAATTTCTTGAGTCTTTTTTCCTGTCCTGACTTCATTCAAGTGAAAGATGTGTTTATCTTTGGCAGAGGTTTGAAAGCAGGAAAGACTTGGGGAAGGTCTATTCTTCCTTTGCTTTCATTTTTACAAGAAACTCTTAGAATACTTGTGCATAATGACTTGCATCCTCAGTTCATTCCTTAAGGCAATTATACGTATCTTGGTTAAATTTCCCTTCTTGGTATGATGATTTCTGATGTGTTTTGGGAATTTGCTTCCTACTAGATTTGTGTATTTCTGCTGTGTCTCCTCTGCATCTCTTCTGTGTTTCTTCAGGGTTTTTTTCCAAATAATTTTGAGAAATGTATCTATATTGCTTCCTAAGTACAAAATGTGCCATTCAGAGCTAGTCTGAAGCTGTTTAAAGAGGCTTGCATCAGATTGAGGCTTGATTCATACAATTGCAATTAAGTTGATTTTTTTGTAATATTTTTTTCACTCCCCTAACCAAGGAACCTCTGTCTGGGTCTGAAGTATCTGAGGAGCAAGCTTTACAGCTGGTCTGTAAGATCTTCAGAGTCTCTTGGAAGGATCGAGACAGAGACGTCATCTTCCTGAATTCCCTCTCTGCCCAGTTTAAGCAGAACCCAAAGGAAGGTAGGTACCTGAACTGTTACCATTGCTAGGGATTGCTTCAGTCGAGTGGTATGTTCCCTACCCTTATTCCTTGTGTTTTCTCTCTCTGCTGCAATGCTGGAGCCACCTCCTTGTGGTCTTTGCTCAATTTCAACATCTGCTATCAGCAGATGGAGCAGGAAATGGAATCCCCAAAAAACGAGTAGGGGACCAATTGGTCATAGCTCCTGTTTTAGTCCATTGCTGTGCTCCTGCTGGTTATGTTTGCTGGTGTCAAACCAATGTGCTGATACTGCAGTGTTGCTGGAATTTGTTTCTCTTTTTCAAAAGCCTTTTACTGACCTGGGTTGTCTTGCATCATAATAGACGTTTAGCAGTTAATTTGATAAGCTAAGAATTCCTGATTATTTTGTATAGCAATTTTTATTTTATATGTCAGCTGTAAGATATGAGCAAATTCAACATTTATTTTATGTGTGGGCATATGTGAGGGAGGAGGCTGGGGGGTGTCTGCATGGTTTTTTCCTTTCTTTATGACACAACTTGCCCAACTCAACATCCGAGTGGGAAGTTGTGAGAGGGATGAACAAGACAACATCATTAATCAACAATAACAACATGAGGTCATTTGTGATCTTTTGTACTTTCCATAAAGTTCTATTTCTGTGTAGCTATAATTCCAGGACCTAGTTGATACAGACTGATAGTTACAAATCAAAGTATTGGGACTGTTGTTTTTGCCAAAAGCACCAGTTAAATCACAGAAGTAAATTACTGTCCCTTTTAGTTGAAATCTCAGTTGTTTGCATCTCTGACTGATGTGTAGATGAAGACAGCAGGTAAGGATAGTGACTCTCTCCTTTTATTCCTAACAGTGTTTTCAGATTTTAAGGACTTGATTGGGCAGATTTTGATGGAAGTGCTGATGATGTCCACCCAGTCCAGGGATGAAAACCCCTTTGCCAGCCTCACAGCCACATCACAACCAATTGCTGCAGCTGCCCGCTCTCCTGACAGAAGCCTGATTTTAAACATGGGCTCTAACCCAGGAAGCAGCCCTATGTTCTGTAATGTGGGCTCCTTTGGTTCCAGTTCATTATCCAGGTGACTTCTGATTATAACTGATTTCACTTGAATATTGATTGGTAGACTAAGAGAGAGGGGCCTAGAAATGTCCCAAGAGCAATATACAGAATAGGTTTTTAAACTTCTTCACTCTTCTTCATGTAAATGTCCCCTGTTTCACCCTATGTCATTACATTGCCATGGCTAGAAATGTATTTGAAAGGTTCAGGCCATGTAGCTGGTTCCTTCTGAGAAGTATCCCTAACTTGCATCAGTGAAGGCTGTGACTCCTAACTTAAAAATGTGTAGGTTAGGACATTGTTCTATTCACCATTATTAAAAAGGATAATGTGCGTGACCTGCTGAGTTGTTACTGAAGGGTCACCAGAAGGGCAAGGGCTTCTCTTGCTCATTTTATCTTTTTCACCCTTTTTGTGCATATCCTAAAACATTGCTTTTTTTTTTTTTTCTTTTTTCCCCTGTAACTGGTTTAGTCTCTATGGGACTAGTCCAGCTCCTACTACCAATTTCACAAGCCATGTACCAATGACTGGTTCATCTCTTACCCCACCAGCCAGTTCAGTTGCCACCACCTCTGTGCCTTCCATTACTGTCAGCTCTCAGCTCCCAGCAGCCAGCCCTTCCTGGACGCCCTCCTCTCCGAGGTACCGGCCATACACTGTTGCCCATTCTGGAGGCTTTTCAGCTGCTTCCATCCCTCGTTCCTTGAATATTTCCATCCCATCTAGTTCACCAAGTCCTCCAGCCATGGCTGCTAGCCCTCCAGCCATGCCAGTCATCACATCCAGACAGAGACCCACAACAATGGGTCCACCTTTGTTTACTGCTTCACCCAGTACCTTGCGCAGGCGTTCTTCTTTACAGAACAGGATTCCTTCTAGGTATTTCACCAGAACAAAAGAGTGTGTTTAAAGTGTGCTGTGCAGGGTGGGGCATCATCATGCAATTTGGAAGAACTCACGTGCTGAGCTAACCCTACTTATCCCAGGTTGATTCCTGTGTTTTGGTTTGTGTTAATACACTGACTTCTTAACAAGGCATCTTTGCCAAAATGTTAAACCTGCTTCTGTGAGCATTTGAAGTGTAATTTAAAGTAATTTAATTACTTTAAAGGTAGCAATATTGTTTTCATTTCCTCCTCTTTCTATATACGTTCTGCTTAAACATTAGCTTTCTGTTCAGTTGCTACTGCTGGATAGTAAACTAGAGAAACCTCCTGTTTTGAAATCAGTTTTCTCAGTAGGGCTTTAGTTGATTTGTTGAAAGTTGTTACTTGCTGGACTGTGTTAGATTTGCTTCCCTAGTGCATAGATTTCAATTGCAGATTAGCCTATTTCAGTGTGCCAGGCCAAGTACTGCTGCATTTTCTCTGTTGAGTGCTCATGGAATCCCCAGTCCCTGCAGGAGGGAGAAATGAGCACACCAAGTTTTGAGATCACTGCTTTAAAGTTCAGTAACTTAGAATTGTAATGCTTAACTCTTTGGTCATATCTGAACATTCCTGTTTCACCCATAATTTTTAGTAATCCTCAAAAAAATCTTTTGAAGGTTTTGGTTTGTGCAAGTGTGATGTTTTGATAGTGAATAACTTGTAGTTAGTGTCACAGAGCATGGTAGTAGAGTTTTGGTTTTACTAACATGAAGTTACCTGTTGTCTGCATGTTCAGAGAAGATGATTTTTGGCAGACTTGCAAAAAAAAGCTACCATTTACTCTTTTGGCTTAAAAAAAATCTGATGGCCTTTTTCATTTCTGTTGTGGTAGTATGTACGACAACCCTTTCTCCCTCCTCCTTCTTGCCGTTTCTGATGTGTCTGAGGACAGTAGTGATGAAGAAAATGAAGATGATGATTTTTCTTGTGTCCAGTTTGGGTCCAGGTATTGGAGAAAGAGAATGTAACCTGCATGCTTGGTTGCTGAGGAACTAACAGTCTGTGTAGTGTCAAGTGTTCTTCAGAGGCACTTGGGAAATGACTAAAGCCAAGGGGATGACTTGGGTGGGTTTTTAAGCTGGCATATAAGCTTGTATAATGAGTGCTAGTTAGTCAGCTCTTTTTTGAAGAGATGACTAAGATAAAATAAATGTTAATCATGCTGCCCTTTAGGCTTAATGAGGAAGGTTTCTGAAATGATGTTTGGGTGGAACTCCTCACTGACTACATGAGTAGAAGGAGTATTATTCACCCATGGTTGTAATTTTAAAACAGGTACATCACCTGTGTGTTTCCTGTCAAAAACTGGAAAATGAAGACAAAATTTTACATGTAGAAAAAGGTGCAGTGGCAAATGGTCAGCTGATGCAAACAATATGACTTTGTTGAAGATTAATTGCTCCTTAGCAGCTGAGGATTGCTTCTCTAGGCAGTTAAGAAAATACACCTGAAAGTTTAAACTGGTCCATTGACGTGGTAAGTAGTGGAGGCTGATGTAGTTGGAACATCCAAGAATGAAGGGGGAAGAGCAGAATGTTTTAACTACAAAACAGACTTAGGAATTGTAAAGCAAAACCCTGTCATTTGTGTGACATCAAAATACATGAAAACAAAGTAAAATTTATATTAGTGAGTTGTGTGTGGAAGCTAGTGAGGTAGCTGTGCACAAAACCTGCACAGCACTGGAAATGCAAGGGGAAAAAAAAAAAGGCTTTTGGAAATGTCAGTGCAGGGTAGGATCTTCTCTAGTTTTACATTCTATTGCAGACTAATGCTGCAATGTCTTGGCTGATACAGAAATGTTTTCCTATTAGGACTGAGGGTTTGGTGTGAAAAATGAGCAGCCCTCCTACAAATCTGTTTGTCATATCCAAGTGTTTTGTGTTCTTTATGAGTCTGTTGATGAGAATGATTAATTTATTTCTTTTCTCTTAAAACCTAACATTCATCAGCTGTATCACATGCCCCAAAATTCCTGAAGAAATGTCCCATTCCTTTGTATCAACCCAAATTGGAGGAAGGAATAAATGTTTCATATAAAACATGTATTTTAGGTAGACTTTCTGAAGAATGATGCTGCTGCAGTCTTGCTAGAATCCTGATCATTTTCTAGGAGAACTCACTCCCCTGATTATGATGGATAGTCATTCTGAGGTGGCCTACAGCTCACCACGTAGCCTGACAGAGCCACTTAAAAATATGGAAGGAAAACAAGATGAGAGTTTTAAAGATTACATGTGTATTGAACAACTGGAAGGAAAAGAGTTTCCTCCAAGACTTTCAGTCCCCTTTGAAATATTCTAGTTTCAGCCAAAGTTGGGGGAAATTGAATTGCTTGAACATTCTAAAACTAAGCTAGGTCAAGACTTCAGGAAGCACCTTGTGATGTCAGGGAATGCCCAAAAAGACTTGGTATGAGACGGTCCTTCACACCTTCCCCCCAGTAGATTTTCTGTCTGTGATTGTTCCTGTAGTATGCTGGGACATTGCTTCTGGAGTCAGCCTGTTAATTAGGAGACCTGCCAATAGCATCTCCTCCATTCCAGGCTAATTTCAAGAGAGAGAACTTGGTGACACAGTTTAGAGGGGTTTTTTTTGTGTATGTTGAATTTAAGATTATTTTCCCCACCGTTTTGTTTTAAATTTTGACCCTGTTGGCAATTTAATCAAAATGTTGTGTTGAGTTGGACAGTCTTTGGTAAGGATTGCTGAGGTTGCTAAGCTTCTGCAGTCTCAGTTTGTAAATTTTGTCCTGGTGTTCTGCAAACAGCAGTAAGATGTTAGTTAAATTATAAACATGGTGACTGTACAATTATGCAACAACTTGAATTCTGAAAATACCAAGGATGTGTGAGCTTTGTATTAGAATAAATTCAGTTACTGCTGCAGTGAAATCATTAACAGAATGACTAACTACAGAAGTGGTAATTTTGTAACATAAATTTTTTTTCTTAAAAAGGAAATTTTTAAGGTGAATGTGAGAAGTCAAGAGGTTTAAAAGAGAGATTCTGTAAAAGAAAACATGGATGAGTTCATGGTTGCCGAGTACTGTTCTAATAGAGCTACGTTTTACATGGATTGGTTTTAATTGAATAACTGAAAACAGATTATCTGCAAAAGAGGTTGCTGTTATTAGTTGTTTCTTAACATGCTGAGCTACCAGATGCTTAGCAGTAATAACCTGTCCCTGATTTATTGGTTGGAATGTAATGCTTGCACAACAGATTTGTGCAGCTCAGTTATTAAAATGTAAATTATTTTTACAATTTAAAGGAAATTCCAGTTTTGACACAATTTGTAGTTTTAAATGTGTTTTTAAAAAGCTACATTTAAGGAAATAAATACTCTCTTATTTTCCAGTTTAAGATCTGGGGCTTATAAATAGGTCTTCATTTAAATGCACCCTGACTGTGCATAGACTTTGCTGTGAGGAACAGCAGTAGCCCATCCATGTAATTGCTTTTCTTTTTTTTAAATTCTATTTACATAAAGCAACTATATCTTGTCTTAATTCCGTTCTGTAAAATGAGGGGTTTGCTTTTAATTAGCTTTGCCAAGCTGCTATGTGGAGAAGGCTTCTTTTGAGATAACAAGTCTGAGATTGAGAGTTGCAGCGTATATTCTCACTCCTTAATTACACTTCTTGTCTCGCCCATGGTTTGGTTTTTGTGCACTTAGTTTTTCTATTTCAAATATCAGTGTTTTCTTCCTCCTCCCCCCCCCCCCCGAAGCTTTGCTGCTTAATGAAATAGCATATTTTATTATAAGGGAATTGAGTTATCTTTAATGTACAAATTTTAAAAGGAGCAGTTGCTCCTATTTTGTCTATTCTCCTTCCTTAGAATCTATCAAGTGATTGTAGCCCTGTCTGTCAACTAAGGTCTCTTCTCTGCTGTGGGAGCATCTTACCTTCCATGGGTTTGCTGATGTCAACAGAGTTGGTGACATTTCTGCCATTCTAAATGCTACATGCAGAGACTGTGGCTTTGTGGTGTGGGAGTGTTGGGATGTCCTGAGCATCCAGACAGTTTTGGTGATGGTTACAACTTAAAAGCATTTTTGGTTTTGCCATATGAGGACAGTATTTGATTCCCATCAAAGCTGTGCTTATTGCTTATTGCTGTCTGTCAAATAGTTCTTCATTTATGAAGCTGGTTGTTCAGTCGTATTACAGCAAAGCTGAACTCTCAGAGCTGGACAAGCTGTGGAATGGAGGGTTCTTCACAGATCACAGAAATTATCTTAGTTACTGAGCCATGTGTATGATGGGATGGAGCCTTCAGAAAATGGACAGAGGAAGTCCAAGAGCGCATGAATTATTTGATTGTGCACAAGTGAAGTATTGTACCTAATGCTTTGTTTCTTCTTTGTGTGTTAAAGTGTGGGAGGCTCTGGCAGCTCAAGTGTTTCTGAGTCCTGCAGTGACCACTTCACCATTGAAAACTGTAAGGAGACAGAGATGCTGAACTACCTCATTGAGTGTTTTGACAGAGTTGGAATAGAGGAGAGGAAAGCACCAAAGGTACCTTTCCGTTTAATGAAGCTGTAGCAATGCAGTCACAGACACTTCTGCTCTTTAGTGGAGAAAGTTAGTGGAAGCTGATCTTCCTTGATGGCTTTATAGAAATAGATTTCACAGAATTTATAAGGTCCCTTTAACTTTTATTAATTCATCTTATTTGAATCACGTACATGTTTTACATCTCTAAAATAAGAACTGCTTTAGAAACTGTCCTTCCCCTTTGGATCTACTGCATTTAATCCAGGTTTATTCAGGGTAAAACACATTTTTGTGAGACCAGCTCCCTGTCGGTGTTCTGTGTTCTGCTTTAAGCTTTTGCTTCTAAGGAAAAAACAACCAACACTTTTCCTGTATAATCTGAAATGTTTTTAGCTGGAGCAGTGCTGATCTTAGTTTGCATATTACATGCATACTACAGGGATAAAGAAATTGATCATATTTCCTGTCTCTGAATACTTTTAGCTTGTATTAAAATGAAGTTCTTTTTGTCAGATGTGTAGCCAGCCAACAGTGAGCCAGTTACTGAGCAACATCCGATCACAGTGCATTTCACATGCTGCTTTGGTGCTACAGGGATCCTTGACACAACCAAGGTAAATACAGCTGATGTTAGTCATGAAAGTTAAACTGCTCTGGGGTTATTTTTTCTTCTGAAAATCAGTTTAAGAAAACTAAGATCAGTTGTTGGAGCAGGATACATTTATGTGCCAGAGGAATAGTTTATTGCTTTACCATTGGAGTTTATTGCTCCCACTGCTGGGTTGGTGCAGAGCAGTTTTAAGTGTTTTCTAGCTGTGTTTGGAGAAAGTCATCCAGGTTGATTTGAACAGTTTAGATGGGGGTTCTGAATTAACTAAGCTGTTTTCTGCCTTACCTCATGCATAAACTGTTTTACTTGCAGATTGTTGGGGCACTACTCCTGGGAAAGTCAGTAACCAGTAGAGCTGCATCTGAGAAACAGTCTTATCAAAATGTGTAGCAAAAACTGCTGAAGTGACATAGTACTTGTTTACTTCAGAGAGTTTATCACAACAGAGTTGGTAATGTAAATCTGTGTGTAGGCCTTCTACACTAAATCAGGACACACATTACAAGGGCAGTTGTTCAACAGCAGTTGTTTGACTAGTAACCTGTTCAGCTGGAATGCTGAAAAGATTCTTTTTAAATAGGATATGTGACTTTCACTAATATCTGCATAATTTTGTATTTGTTTCCAAACAATATTTCTATAATTTTTACAGCTGTATCAATTATCTGCTGTTCCTTTAGATTGGTTTTGTCTTTACATGAACAATATTGACATTAGGAGAAGTTTTATTTATGTAATAAGGAAAGAAAAGATACTACTTCAAAAATCTTGGGGGAGCAGTTAGAAGTAATGACTGTGCTAATTGAGAAAAAAAAATGTTGTGTTTTTTTTCTTGATCTGGAAAAACAAACGTCAAAAAATGTTGTTCCCTCACTAGTTGAATTTAACAAAGGGTCTTTTCACTGAAGAAGAGTAGTACAGAGAACCAATTACTACACAGAAGCTGTTATTTTTTTTCCAGCCTCATTAAACTAAAGTGTGATGTTGGCAACAGCATCTGTTTCAGAATAACCTTTCCACAATAACTTGAGAAAACAAAGTTAGTTACTCCTGAAAGGACTAGGTGTGTCTACGTGTTGAAAATCTTGCATTCTGGCATATCCTTAGGTGTGATTAGTCTGACATTTTTGCAAATAGTACTGCAAATACTACTGCAAATAATCAGTAGTTTGGGAATTTTTTTTTTATACAAATAAAGGTCATTGCAGCAGCAGTCTTTGCTGGTACCATATATGCTGTGTAGGAATCTCCCATTTGGCTTCATCCAAGAATTGGTGAGAACAACTTATCAGGATGAAGAGGTGTTCAAACAGGTAAGGCATAGGTTAAAAAAAACAAACCTATATAATAAATTTTTACTATTTGCAACATCCAAGAGAGTGGGTTTCCAGAGGTTTATTCTGGAATTCTGCATCTCAGAGTTCTATGCTTATTACTTCAGGGACTAGCAACCTGTTTAGCACTTGGAGTTTGGTTTGTAAGTCATTTAGCAGTTTGTGAAAAATCCTGACTTCAGTTATTTGCTGGTTCTTATACTTAAAAGTGCATTTGTTAATAAGCAGGGCACATTTATGTAATGTTGAAGTGAACTACTCAGAGTATGCAGACATGTATTACAGGATTGATCTTGGGTTTTCATCCTTCTATGTTTATGTACAAAATACCCTAAAAATGTGTGTGTAAGCAATCCTCTGTAATTGTACTTGGAGTTTTGTTGGTTTTTCTATCTGGCAATTATTGTCCTTCTTAATGGTTTGAGTCTGAGGTGCTGAGAGCATTTTGCAGAGCCTAACGTGTCAAGTGTTGATATTTTACAGAGGAGATGACTGAGAAACATTAGATTATTTATTCTGTGTGTCAGCATAGTTCACTGAGATGATAAAAACATTAGAACTGGTGAGCCTAGTAATTAAGACACAAAACTAGCAAACTTCTAGCCCATAGAATGTTAAAGCAGATCAGTAGGATTGTAATTGCCTCTAATTAGCTCTCCTGTAGTATGATGTGACTTAGCTGTAAAGTGGCCTTCAGAATGGTGTTTGATCCTTCCAGTGTTGGGAAAAAATGGTATTAGCTATTTTTTATGTGTAGCACAAGTATCTTTTAATAATTTATATCTCTGCCTGTACAAGTTTTAGTAGAGGTTCATGCAGTTGAAAGGATACTTCCAACTGTCTAAAAGTGGTTATGGCAAGTGTTAAAGGTCACCTGCTCTGGAGAAGAGAACTGTTCCTCTAGCTGAAGCAGACAGCCACCTCTTTATAGTCCTTTCATGTAATAGGGTTTAATAACAATTTTTGGTCTCTTCATAGAAGCAACACAATATATTTAAAATTCAGTGAGACCTTTTGTTATTATTGCCAAATAACTAGAAGTGTTTATTTTGTGAGGGCATAGTAGTCAAAGTGTGTGATTGGAACTTACTAATCATGTGTAATTACTTTTGATTATTAAGTTCCTGTCATGTCATTTCCTCTTTCTTAACAATCCTTGGCTGCTGCTTATAATCTTTACTCTTACCACAGTTACAACTTACCAGCACAAAATCAAAACTTGCTGACATGCCATGCAAATTAAAGCTCTATTATTGCCCAAGTGTATAGGCAAATAAATTATGACCCATTTGGGCAACCAAGTTGTTGGAGACCTCAACAGAACCTGTGCTCTTGTTGGTGTCTGTGCCATATACGTGCTCACACACATGCCCACCGCTGTGCAGAGAACCTGGTGGAACAACACCTGATTGTTGTCAGTGTGCTGACAGTACCATTTGTCAGCTTCAGCTGGGATCTGTTGGCTTTGAGTCCAGATCTAGATGTACGTGTCTCTGGGGTCACTGGGTTTGCAAAGTAAATGTTTGGAAACAAATCAGAATGTGATCAGGAAAAATACATACAAGTGCTGGGAAAGAGGGTTTTATGGGTAAGTTGTTATGCCCTGGCATCAAGTCAATACCTCACTGAGGATGTATTAAGCAAGTTGGTTTTTAGCTTTGAATAATCTCTTCACCATTCATGCTTAATTTATACAAATTTAAAGGAAATATCTTGGTTTTTCTTTTGTGTAACATGCAGTATTTGAAGAATGAACAGGCATTTCATGCTTTGTACAGCAGTACTGTCATTGACTCCTTCCTATTATTCAATAAAGTATTTTACTTATGTTTTTACAGATCTTTATTCCCATCTTACAAGGCCTGGCTCTAGCTTCCAAAGAGTGCTCCCTTGATAGTGACAATTTTAAATACCCCCTTATGGTAAGGACTGTTCATTTCTAGAAGCAGTTATGTTATGATTATTGATAACTTATGCAGATCCAATACAAGAGAATGTACTTCAGCTTTGGGGGGATTTCTTTGGTTAGTGGGTACTATTAAATTATCTGTAGGAAGCTTCGTGTGGTTTCAGATGTGTAAAAGACCATTAAAAATCTAGTAGAGTCTGAGGCCAGTGATACCTTAAATTTAATGGACAGCATTTGTATAGTGGGCTATTGAAATGTTTATATGTATTCCTTTATAGAAGATGTATGGATCTAATAATGAGAATTAATTACAATGCTGTGGATGGTTATCAAATCCTGCCAAGCTCCTCCCAATTTAAGTCTGGAAAATAAGGACCAGTATTCATCCCAGTGTTTGTTTGACTCACTTTTGTATGTGGGGAGCCAAAATTACTGGAACTGGTGATTATTTACTGTAGGAAAATATAAGATTCCCTGGCTGAGAAGCTGGGAGTTTTATTTTTAGGTTTCTTTAAGTGCGTGATTTAGTCCCTGGAGCTGCTTCCCTCCTACTACTTTTATTGACAAAACAAAGAGGTCTCTTGAACTCATGCTTGGCCACAGAAGAGCAAGCTTAATTCTTGGCCAAGTTGGGCATTGTCAGCTAACATTTTTGGGTGTTAGGATCTTCAGTGTATGATGCCAGAAGAGGCTGTTACATCTCAAGTTTAATTTCTGCTGCAGGAAATCAGCTTGACTGGGGTGCTGCAAATCAAATTGACTGAGCAACTGTGGTACTTGGGCAAAAAATACTGTTTTTACTGGTCCTGTGTTTTCCTGTTCCTCTGTTATTCCTCTGTTTAAATTGCAACCTGGCCCAAATTGGGCTGTTGGCTACGAGTGAGGGCTGCTTGAAAAATTATATTCCATTTTGTTCATCTCTAGTTGACACAGTGTGCACCAAAAGGATGGAGTAGTAGCTACTGGCTGTAGTTCAATTGAAGAATGAGAACATACAATACGGGAGAAGCAGGATAAATGAAAGGCTACAGTATTTTTGTGTTTGCAGAATCCTCTGTTGTAACTGCTTTCTTTTTTCTGTGCTGCAGTTGAAAGTGAGTTAGAGATCTTGGATAGGATTCTTTGTTTCTGGCTTCTGTGTTCATCTGACATTTTTCCACTCTGATTCAAAAGACAAAGGCCTTGGTGTATGTATAGAACAATTGCTCTATTTATTATTGTTACTGACTTTTATGTGGCAGTTCAGGAGCCCAGCAAAGGCATTGTTATGTTCTGAGCAAACAAACAATTTGCACAGCTAACTTTTGAAATAAATGCAATAATTTATTATCCTGTGAGACATGTTAGCTTTTTTGAGGCAACCTGGGACAGATGTAAACACTAAAATGGGAGCAGGGTGTGCTCTAGCTCTTCTTGGACTTCTTCACCATTGTAGAAGATGGAAGTTTTTCCACTAAGAGAAGAAGGTTCGGCTCTTTCAGCAGTTTATCATGTTGAGCTTGTTGTTTGCAGACAGGGTACTTAGGAATTACACACACAAGTACTTTTTCTTGGCATTTCTTTGTAGGCACTATGTGAACTTTGTGAAATCAAGTTTGGGAAAACACACCCAATGTGCAGTTTGGTAAGTGAGCTATTAACTTGTTTTGCTGTCGGTATGTGTGACCCACCTTGATAGTGTTCTTCATCACTCTGAACAGGCTGCTTGTAGTATCTGATGCTAAACTACAGTTTGAACTGATCAAGGGAGTCCTTTTCCCTGAGAATTTAGAAAAACTAGGACAAACAAGACTTGCTTAGATTGCTGAAATACTGAGGGGTTGGTTCTGTTCAGCTCTCAGCATGCCTGAATGTTCAAGAATCGAGGGCATGTGGCAAACACCAAAAGGTGACAATTTGTGTGGCTGAAATGGCAGCTTTGATTAACTTGCTGTTTCTCCTGTGCTCTAGGTTGTCTCTCTGCCATTGTGGTTGCCTAAATCTTTAAGCCCAGGTGCAGGAAGAGAGCTGCAAAGACTTTCCTATCTTGGAGCCTTCTTCAGTCTCTCTGTCTTTGCAGAAGATGATGTAAGTGTTACAGACTCTGATTGTAGTGTAGTGGGATTTTTTGTGTGTTTTGTGGGGGTTTTTTTCTCCCAACATGTTTGGTACACTTGCCAACATTCATTCTATTTTCAGAACAAAGTAGTTGAAAAGTACTTCTCAGGGCCTGCCATTACTCTTGAAAACACCCGGGTTGTGAGCCAGTCTTTGCAACATTACCTGGAATTAGCAAGGGTAAGTGTTCTTATGTTCTAAGCAAATGGAAAAATATTGTGGATTTTTGTTCTTGACATAGATTAAGGGTATAATCTAAAACAAACTTGCTTCTGTATTAACAAATATGTTAGGATATGGCTGAAGGGAATTGTGAAAAAAAAATAGTGCTACAAATATTTCTCTAAGGCTGTAGGGCAATTTGGAAAATAACAGAGCAGTTAGTCATGGATTAGAGTTCATTTTACAGGATGAATAGAAAAGGCATATTGTAGTAGTAGTGTGTGTGTGTGTTGCACTAGTTCTCTATAGGTGTATTTTCTGTAACTAATTTAATAACTAATATATGTATTTTATGTTGGCATTAAGTCTGTAACAGAAGTTGTAGTGAATTTCACGGAATTTGTAGAACATAAATATCTGGAGGAACAGAAAGCAGGAATGCAATGGTGAGAAGTGTGTGCAAACCTGACAGGATGTTGTCTTCTAATTCCAGCAAGAGCTGTTCAAGATTCTACACAGTATTTTACTGAACGGTGAAACCCGAGAAGCAGCTCTGAGTTACATGGCAGCTGTTGTCAATGCCAACATGAAAAAGGCACAAATGCAGGTAAATAAAGGGAAAACACTTTCTGTAATTCATGGACCTGGTTGATGCACAGGTAGCTCCAGGTGGCTTCTCTAGGGTGGCTCTTGAGTAGAGGACAAAAGAATTTTCAGTGCCTGCTACAACAGGCAAGAAGCCCTGTCATCAGTCTTCTTTTTCAGTGTATTTCCCATTTGTGAAATTATTCTGGTTTACCTCTTTGATCAGTTTGTTGTTTTCCCTCTTTGGACTGACACATCACTTCATTAACAGGGATTCTATATTAGAAATGTAAAGCTTTGTATGCCTCCCCAGCCCTGTCTGCTCCCCCCTCCCAATCTCTAGGGGCTTAATTAATTTCAATTGGCTATGTTTAAAAATAAGTTCTTTTCCAGGTAGTAAGTTGCTGCTCTTTGTGTGATGTCTGTCAAAGGAGAGGTGCAGCTGTGAGCTAGCCCAGTTTCAGTGAAACAGCAGGGATGTTATTTTGCCTTTGTTTCATTAATGCTTTGCACTTATTTCCTGTGATAAAATCTGTGCTCCAATCCTGAATCCTGAGGTTTGCAGTATTGTTGTCTTTAAGTCCCCTTTAAGAAAAAAAAAATATTTGGAACCATTATTAGGAATATTTCTGTGAAAGTTTCACACTTAAAATAAAACTTACTAATCGAAACTCAGCAACTATTTGAAACTCTGCTGTCTTTATCTGTGGCAAACGGCTCTTGGAAGAGGCACTTTTAATTTCTTAGTTCTACTATTGCTTTTTATGTTTGTTTAATATTCTTGAGAATGACTACTTGAACCATAAAGATAAGATGTAAGTTAGTGACATTCCTGATCTCAGGAAGGCCTCCTTACGGATCCATATTCTTCATAATTTCTCCCTTTCTTGAACTTATATACTCCATTTATGTTGAGTACTGTTAGAGCAGCAGAAAATACCTTTGTACTTCTAAGCTGATGTCTTCAGCTGTTTGCTTTCTTACCCCACAGACAGATGATCGTTTGGTGTCTACAGATGGCTTTATGCTCAACTTCTTATGGGTACTACAGCAACTCAGTACGAAGATAAAGCTGGAAACAGTTGATCCCATGTACATATTCCATCCCAGGTGTCGTATTGACCTCCCAACAGATGAGACCAGAGTGAAAGCAACAATGGAAGATGTTGCAGCCTGGATTGCTGAACTTTGTGAGTGCTCATATTACTATGTTAAGCATTTACTTTGCCTTCTGTTTTTGGTGCTGGAGGTACGTGGAAATAATTCCAGCCAATAATTTCCCTGTTCCTAAATGCTCTTTCCTGACGCTGTCTGCTTTTGCTGCTTTTGAGGAAAAGCTGAGTTCAAGGTCTCACCCTTAGATAAAGCAGTTAATTTTTTATTCACCTGTACTGCTTTTTTGTCTGTTTATTTTCTAGACAGGGATCAGTCTCCATTTTCTGAGCCAAAATTTCCAACAGAATGTTTCTTCCTAACCCTGCATGCCCACCATCTCTCTATCCTGCCAAGCTGCCGTCGGTACATCCGCAGGCTGCGTGCCATCCGGGAGCTCAACAGGTTAGTTGCTGCTAATGATCAGCTTGCAGTAAAGAAGGCTCTGGGGAGACCTTAGAGCACCTTCCAGTGCCTGAAGGGACTCCAGGAAAGCTGGGGAGGGACTTGGGACAAGGGCAGGGAGTGGGAGGACAAGGGGTAATGGATTAAAACTGGAGGAGGGGAGATTTAGGTTGGACGTGAGGAGGAAATTCTTTGCTGTGAGGGTGGTGAGACCTTGACCCAGGTTGCCCAGGGAAGCTGTGGCTGCCCCATCCCTGGCAGTGTTGAAGGGCAGGTTGGATGGGGCTTGGAACAACCTGGGCTGGTGGGAGGTGTCCCTGCCCATGCAGGGGGCTGGGACTAGATGATCTTTAAGGTCCCTTTCAACCCAAACCATTCCATGATCTACTTCATCTGAGAGTCCCAGCATCCTCGCTATGTTGTCTGCCTCCAGCAGTAAACTCTTTAACATTGTTGATGTACATGGAATTCAGCCTATGCTTTAGCATTTAAAAAATTATAAATAAGAGTTACGATGTTGCCATGAAGATAGTGCTGGTTTCCATTTGCCCTGGCAGAAATTCAAAAAGATGTTTATAGTTGGTAAACCTCGAAGAATACTCAGTTCAAATTAGAACAGATTTTTGTATCATCAGTATTTTCCATTGTTTATAATTGCAGTCACTGCATTTTGGTAGATGTTCCTTGGCAGTAATACTGTGAGTTCATTACAGGGTTTTTGGACTGTGGTTGTAGTGATTTCATTTTTAGTTTTTAAAGCACAAGCAGGCCAAGAACCTGGGAAGTTACAGAGAAGGGAGCAGGAAGAATCAGCGTATCTTAAAGAAAGAAGAGTTTTCATCTAGAGCAGCCTGTGGATTACTTGTAAAGAAGCCACATGTTTGGCTTGAGAAAGGAATTGCTTCTTTTTCTGATTTAGGATTGTTGCAAAGGAGCTGCTTGTGCAGCAATTTCCATCTGACAGTGCAGGGTGAAGAGCTTTTGGCTTTTATTGGGATCAGTAGCAGCTTAGTGCTTAGCATCTTCCATGAATTGCTCAGTTGCTTGCAACACTGAGCAATGTAATTTGATGTTGGTAATAAATAGACTGGGTATTTTTCTGCTGTAGGCAGAGATTGATGTGGGAAAGTATTTGTGTTTAGACGAGGGATGAAAAGGAACCATATTCGTGTAGTGCAGTATATTGAGTTTTGCTCTAAACATCTCTTCTTCCTGAAAAGGGTTAAAATATGGGGATATGTAGGATTTTTTGACTGCAAATGGTGTGTATAATGTACAGTTAAGGTCTCTCTTCCGTGGGGGAGAGTGAGAAGATGAATAAGGGAGGGGAGGTAATATCAACCACTTTGATTTTTCTGGTCCTTTTGCTGACAGGGAGTACTCATGTATTGCCCTCCTCTGCAAACCTGGATTTTGTGGGAAGTGGAGGATGAGAAGGGTAGAACAACACTGCAAAAAACCCACTTAGAATAGTGGGAAGATATGCTGGCTGCGGACTTGTGCCTTTCCTGGGAAAAGGGAAGGTGTGTCTAGCAGGGCCTGTAGTCAGCCAGCTTTTTCTTCCTTGGCTGATTCTGTTTTCCTATTTCCTTTCTGATATTAGAAGATGAATGAGGTTTCTAAATATCTTGTTGTTATATGTACCAGGCCTTCTTTGCATTAGGGTTAATTTGAATGACATACTTTTAACCTTCCTTTAGAGTGACTGTAGACTTCAGTGTGAGAAAAAGAGGCAACTACCTTTTTTTGAATACAGTAGATAAAAGGTGTTTGTCAGGCAGGATAGATCCCTTCTGTTTTCATCCTATTTTGTTGGTGCTGTGTTCTGATTTGTCTGATGGGCATGTAGGTTGGAACTGGTGTCTGTGCAGATCTTCAGTCTGCTTTTAGAAAAGCAATTTCTCTTGTTGCTGTGATGGGTGATTCTATGAAAATGAGTTTTCCCCCTGCTTTTCTTCTCCGTATTTGATCAGTATTTAGCAGATAAATAGATTAAATGCTTTGTAGATGGAATCCCCTCTTGTCATGATAACCAGTTGGTGCCTGTGGTTTTCAGGACTGTTGAAGATTTGAAGAACAATGAAAGTCAGTGGAAGGATTCTCCTCTGGCCACCAGGCATCGGGAAATGCTGAAGCGCTGCAAGACACAGCTTAAGGTTTGTAAGTGATTCAGTTCTCAACTAAATGCTTTTGTCAACCTGCCTGAATCTTTACTTTGTGTCCTAATGTTTAAAGGCAGCTTCCCACTCATGCTTCTTGAAAATGGTGGGTTTGAATCTATGAATCATTTGAGCTTGTTAAAAATGTATTATTGACTGCACCGGATGGTGGCCATGATACAATATGTTTTAATGGTGAAGTTAAAACTCAATGTAACACCAAGATTAACTGGGCCAATATTCTTCAAAAAGAAGAAAATACTGATTTTTGTTGGAGGGAGAACAGCAGAGGGAGTGTGATTTGTTCAGGGGTAGTTGTGCTTGCACAATCCATCCCCAAGATAGACATGTGACTCTCGAGTTCTGAAACTCACATAGAATTCTTGCAGAGTTCAGTAAGTTGGGCTCCTTTCTTTTGAAGGTCTGTCCTGCTTAGATGTTCCTAGTATGAATTGACACCAATTTTCTGAGCTGTTTCACCAAAATTACTTTAATGGCACATTTTCCCACTTTGATACCTTATTGATTTCCTCCATTGATTGCATAAAGCTTGTTAAAAGGCTCCTCTGTCCCTGCAACTCTGAACTGTAGGTGTGTTTTGCTTGACATGTTGGGGCTTGTTTTCTTCAAACAACAGCACGTTTCAAGAAGAGACCATTGTATAATTGTCATAAATAGCAGATATATTGATTAGCTTGTGTGGCCTTGACCTTCCTTTGCCCTGGATTAGTTTTTGTTTGCATGTTCTGCAGAAACTGGTGAGGTGCAAGGCTTGTGCAGATGCTGGCTTGCTGGATGAAAACTTCCTCAGGAGATGCCTGAATTTCTACGGCATGGTGATTCAGCTGATGCTTCGCATTCTTGACCCTGCCTACCCCAAGTGAGTGTCTGTGTTAATTGTACCAAAGACCATGTTGTTTACTGAATTTAACAATTCTCAAATTCTAATTATTTTTTTAGTGTCTGTGTTCTTGCTTGATTATTTATGTCTGGTACATACATTCTTGCATGGAATATAGATCTTATTTATGGTTTAAGGTTCATCTGGTGGAAGGGGAACAACCCTCAGGTATGTTTAGGACATTTGAAGTACTAACAAGGATTTTTAGAGAGTCAGTGTCAGAACTTGTGTAAATTGATCCCACAGGAGAGCTCCTGACACTTTCTTATTAATCCTGCTATTTTACTGTCCTGTTTGCTGTCTTTTTTTGTCTTGCAGCATAAAACTGCCTTTAACTCCTGAAGTCCCGAAGGTATTTGCAGCGTTGCCGGAGTTCTACGTGGAGGATGTTGCTGAATTTTTATTTTTTATTGTACAGTAAGTAAAGTTATATCAAAAGGAAACTTCTACTACCATTTATCCCTGCACAGATGACGTGCACATAAATATAGGGTGTGAAAGTATTTTCCCAGCTATTCTGTAGTTATTGTGTTTTTTAAGAATGGCCATAAGGTGATGTCCTTGCAGGCCCTGCTGGAGATGCAGTGCCCAGATGAGCTCCCGAGTCCCTTCTGACCTCATTTTGTCTTGAAAGAAAGCTGAAGGTTTTTTGGTCCACCAACCCCTCTCCCAAGAACTTTCTTTATGGTTTGGAGTTTGCTGAGTCCTTTTGATTTCATGATATGTTAAATTGCTAGAATAATGGTTTTTGAAAGTCATAGGTTAATAAGTAGAAAATTCCCCCATTTATGCATTTGCTGAAAAGGAATGCACTTGGATAGTTGTAGCAGTTTAGATGGGTATGAATACTGCTCAGATGTAGTCTTGGAGCTGGTAACTTTCTTCCTGAAAGTGTACCTTCAGATTCAGCCTTGGCTGTGGTGTGTGATGAGATGTTTGCTTTTGCCTTCCTGAGATGCTCTTCCAGTGGTAATTTAAAACAAATTTGCTATCATGCACCACAAACAAATATGACAGTGTTTAAGACTGAAATTCAGCTTCCAGGGAACAGCTGGCAAGACCTTTTGGAAGACTTAGAGTCTAGTTTCTGTAGAGAGAGAAAAGGGAATGATAATAAAATGATCAGACTTTTCCTGTTGCTAATGGATGATCTGAACTTACTCGTTGTATATGGTAAATCTTCTGTAGACAATACAGGGTTGGAGTTTTTCAATTTGTTCTCCCTCTCCTCAGATATGCTCCTCAGGTGCTTTATGAGCCCTGCACTCAGGACATAGTGATGTTCCTTGTTGTGATGCTGTGCAACCAGAACTACATCCGAAATCCTTACTTAGTAGCCAAGCTGGTGGAAGTGATGTTCATGACAAACCCAGCGGTTCAGCCCCGGACACAGAAGTTCTTTGAAATGATTGAGAATCATCCTCTCTCCACTAAATTGTTAGTCCCCTCCTTGATGAAGTTTTACACAGGTAAGTGCTTCATCTGTAGTTCACAGAGTGTACAGTAAGCAACGGGTATGATAAGGCAACAGGCTGAGTTGGTTCTTGTAACCTTTAAACAAATAAAAAAATCCCAGCAGAAAACAGGTAGATTTTGAACCTTGTGCAGATGAGGCTTTGTTTCTGAGGAGTCAGGGGAAATGGCATTAGATGAAACCTTGAGGATTCTAGGTCTTCCATAGGCTGCTGTGCACTGACATCTCTGGCTCTGTAGATTAATGTGATGATTGTTTCTGTGGTTGTTTAGATTCCAAACTGGAAGTTGTTTATTTGTTTTGTAGAGGGAGTATTGGGATTTTAAAACTTCTGACTGGATTTTTGCTAGTCCTGTAGATTCAGGTGTTCCCAGAGTTTTCTTATTAGTGAAATTTTAGATTGGAACAAAGATGTTAGTGGAGTTGAATAGAATGGAAAGTTTTGTTTACTGAGGGTTTTTCTTCAGAAGTGGAGTTGGTTCTGGATTAGGAAATGCACAGTGTTGCTTCTTTAGATGGGGATTATGATGGAGACTTCTGAATAGGAATTGAATATCATCTCTTACAAGCTTGTTGCTTGAAGTACTCATCACACTGGAGACAGTAGGGGAGAGATGCAGGTTCTGCAGGTGGTTCCTGGTGGGAAGGAGTATTGATTTCAGTTGTGGGATCTCTTTTCTTTTTCAGATGTTGAACATACAGGAGCCACCAGTGAATTCTATGACAAGTTTACAATTCGCTACCACATCAGCACCATTTTCAAAAGCCTCTGGCAGAACATAGCTCACCATGGGACCTTTATGGAAGAGTTCAAGTGAGTAAGAAGTTGTGTGTCTTGCTGCTTGGTCGTGCAATGATCATTGGGAATAGATGCTGCTGCTTTTCTTTATATTTCAAATGACAACCCCTTCCAGTAGAACTAGAGTGTTTCTAACTGAGTTCTGGACACCACAAGCAACTTGGCTTGGGGAATGGGATGATTATTTGGAACAGACAGTGCAGAAGGAGTGTTGCTGGGGTCACAGACTGGTCTGCACACCATCTACTCTGCCCTGGTAACTGTGTTTCAATGTTTTCAGCTCTGGGAAGCAGTTTGTTCGCTACATCAACATGCTGATAAATGACACAACTTTCTTGCTGGATGAAAGTCTGGAGTCCTTAAAACGTATCCATGAAGTGCAAGAGGAGATGAAGAATAAAGAACAATGGGACCTGCTGCCCAGGGTGAAGAGAGCTGTTTTTCAAAGTGCCCTTTACTTACTTTTAATTTTTTGAATGCAAGACCACTAGAAAAACTTTGAAGGAGCAGAACCAAAGAGCTGCTCATGAGAAGCAGATCTTGAGGCTTTTTCTTGCCTTCCAGTATGGCCACGGTCACTCTGGATGAGATTCTGCAAAAAACATCGTTCTGCATAGTTATGCTGTGGCTGGCAAAGAGTGTGGTGTGAGGTGGACATAACATAAAGGTTAAAATTACTGTGCACTTAATTCTAAGTGGAGAATTGAAACTTTAACCTTCTTGAAGGAGGTTTTGGAAGATGCTCTCCAGTTCAATTGACTTCAAGGAATAGAAGCTTTTAGTTTGTTAATGCATCGATCCTGGGTAGATTCAATGCAGACAATTAGAGTCCTGGACCTCAGACCTTAGCCTGATTAAACTATAATTGTGTGTTTTGACCCACCAATGTCAGGTATTTCTATTCTAAGGTTATTGATTAAAAAAAAAAGCTTGAAAACAAAAGCTATAAAGATCTTGTTTATTCAACTTATTCTGGTTTGCTCTTCAGAAGCTTTTGTTCCTATTTATGTCTCCTAGCAAGGTAAAGCCATTACTGTGGTGACAAAAGGAGCTGGTACATCAGCTACAGATTGTTCCAGTGTGGAGTGTTGGTTACTTATGATGGTGCATAAATTAGAGAGAACCTCGCTTGACTCTCAGCTCCCAAGGTGGTTTTGAAGTACTGGCATTTGGATGGGAAGGAAACATAACCCAGTTCTGCAGCTTGAGGAGTCACAGGATGTAGACAAACTCAGTAACTGTGGAGTCTTGTGGTGCCATTTGCATCCACTTTTAGTGTTGCAGAATTAGGGAAAATTGCTGCAGGCTTTTGTTCAGTATCGGGTAGCAAGGGTGTACGTTATTTAAGAAATACATCACACCTGGATTTGAATTGGACTCTGTTCTTTTATGATTATGACTGTTAAGATTTTGGTTGGTGATGATGTGGGAAGTTCTGTGGACTTGTAACCCCTGCATCTTTATTTTCTAGGACCAGCAGCAGGCCCGGCAGTCGCAGCTGGCTCAGGATGAGCGCGTCTCTCGCTCCTACCTTGCCCTGGCAACAGAAACTGTTGATATGTTCCATATCCTTACCAAGCAGGTTCAAAAGCCTTTTCTCAGACCTGTAAGTCCTGCTCAGATTTACCTTGATTTCTAGTTGCTCTAACATCTCTGCTGTTGGATAATAACCTGGAAATGTTTGGTAGCCCGTTGTCTCCATCCTCTTCCCCTTTCTCCAACTCATTGGAACCCGATAGCTGCTGAAGTTCCTTGATGTCAAGAGCATCAGCTGAGTCACTGAGATGGTGTGTGACTTCTAGACAGAAGCAGTTTGCATTAATTTTCTTTTAAATGGAAAGCATGCATTAAGAAAGGCTTCCTGCAAGCCTGCAAAATGATATATTTATTACTTAATCATTCCAGATCTTGCTGTATGCAAATCTAAGTGGTGATCATCTTTATCACTGCCCTCATGCTGTGATCTCTGGTTTACTTTGGTCTTGTAGGAACTTGGACCACGGTTGGCTGCTATGTTGAACTTTAACTTACAGCAACTGTGTGGCCCCAAGTGCCGTGACCTGAAAGTTGAAAACCCTGAGAAATATGGGTTTGAGCCAAAGAAGCTGTTGGACCAACTGACTGACATTTACCTGCAGCTCGACTGTGCTCGGTTTGCTAAAGCAATTGCTGATGATCAGGTGAGCTCTAAAAACAGATGAGAGGGGAAGGGGCAAAAGCACTGTGGACAAACAGGACTTTGCAGATCTCCCAGAGTTCCATCTTACTTTCCTGCTGCCACCCAGTTTCTGTCATACACACTTGCAACTAGTTTTCCTTCAGTAGGTCATCTCTGGCCATGTTCTGTCTGCTCTTGGTAGGTGGGTATGTTTTCCAAGCTTTTCTCACGCATAAACATCTGTAGCACTTCACATGCCTAGGAAATTTCCTGAGGATTAGCTGATTATTAGCTACAGCCTCATTGTAAATTAGCAGAAGTACCTTGTCCAGAATTTGCAAGTGGGAAAACTGAAGCATACAAAGAGTTCTGACTCCCTTGTCAAGAACACATGAAGCAGGCATAGCTGGGACTAAGAGTTTAACAATGCAAAGTGCCTTCTCTAGACTAATAGTTTACAAATTATATTCCCTTTTATATCACTCTGTTAAATAGCTGTGTAATAAACTGGCAAAACCCAGCATTCATGAGACACCTTTGAACTCCTCATGATAGTCTTCAGAGCAGAATGTGAATTCTGCAGGCAGATAAGGTATCGCTCGCCTCTGCGTTCTGCTGAAGTTGTCCAACTACTGATTCACATCTTTCCCTGCCTGTGTCTTATAACACAAACTTTTCAAAATCTAGAGGAAAAAAAATGTTCTCAAGAGCTACTTGAAATTCTAGTGGAAGCTGGTTTACAATACATGAAGCTGTATTTGCATGTCTAGTGAAGCAGAGGTATCAGAGTAACCCATAATCTCTTTTCTGTGATTATTTACGTTCTGGTAGTTGCAGACAAATCAGTAACACTTCCAAGATTAGACTTGGTGTGTTTGCATGTGTGTAAGGAGCATGCAGGATATTTTTTTTATGCTATTCAGTATTTTTGACAGTGAGAATGTTATCCATCAATGTGCACTGATGCTGTCCACAGCAAAAATGCACAGCAATGACGTAAGGATTAAAAAAGAAGCCTGCTGGTGTGGGAACTGGAATAAAGCTTAATTAACAAAGTAGCCCTTCATAAAAAAGGGGGGGAGTGACTAGTGTCTTGGAAATTGTTAATGCCAGGAGAGAAACACCAAGGAAATGCACAGTTGGTTAATGGCTACTGGTATTAGGAGAAAAAGAAATAAAACAAACAAAAAGTTGCTTGATCACAGCAGGATCTTTCTGAAGAGTTTTGATACATCTCCTGTTTGCAAATCCTTGCACGTCTTAGGAGGAATCTGGAAATGTTTACAAAGCCCTGGGCGTGTTGCCATAGTTCTGTTCTCCTCTGTGGAGTTGGGGTGGGCACTGTGTGTCCTCAGCAGTGAATGGGATTTCTTGGTGCCATATAGTGCAGATGAAAGAAGTGGGGCTGGGTTGAACATTGTGAAGTCCCCAAGGAAAAAAGAAATCTGTGAGACTTGGTGTGTTTTGCTGTTTAAATCAGCCTTGCACTGCAGTGTAAATAACTTTTACTAAAAGGATTATATCAAAACATGGCATTGTGAGCTAAAAAGAAAATGCTCTTTAGAAGATAAGCAGCTATCAAAAGTCCTTGCCTAACTTTTTTTTTTTTACATCTGAAAGCAATGCTTGCTTCAGTGGAAATTACAGGATATGCATTTAGTCTCTCTGACTTTTGTCCTATGCAGCTGTAAAGTTGCTACTGCACTGGTTGGCAAGTTTCCAGCAAGTATTAGCTCCCTCTGAGTTCCCTTACTAGTTTTGCAACACCGTGGGGTGGGTTTTTTGTTGGGTTTTGCTTGGCTTAGGAGAGAATCAAGTCTTTCCCAGTACTGCCTTGCACATTATCAGACAAGTTAAGAAATAAAAAATTTATTTTTATGCTGGATTTTCAACAAAAACTTGGTGGGAACAAGAATACAGACAGGAGTGGCAGGAAAGATGTTTTGTCTAAGGAGCAGGTCTAATAATTATAGTCAGCCTCTCTGAGTCTCTGACTCACTTTGATGAGGGGGTGTTGCCTTTTTTTTTCCCACCACTTTGATCTTGAACAGTTCCACAGTAGTGATGACCAGTAAAAAAGCAGAAGTCTACCCCAAAGTTGGTGCTTTGGGGCTAGGTGGAATGTTATCTGCTTACCACTTCTGTCTGACATAATGTTCAGATTTCATTGATCCCTCCTTCTGAAGCTTTAAAAATGCATTAAAAGATCTGTAGAATTTTTATGGCATATTTAGGATGCTGCAACTCCAAGTTATCTTTTTAATGCTTTGCTTGTAGAGGTCCTACAGTAAAGAACTCTTTGAGGAAGTTATCTCAAAGATGAGAAAGGCTGGAATCAAGTCAACTATAGCAATAGAGAAATTCAAACTGCTGGCAGAGAAAGTGGAGGAAATTGTTGCCAAGAATGCCCGTGCAGAAATTGATTACAGTGATGCACCTGATGAATTCAGAGGCAAGTTGTTCTCTACATACTGACTTCTTAAGGGAAAAGGGATTTGTTAACTTTGATTGTATATATTAATTGAAACTAGGTATTGTTTACAAAGCCTTGCATGCTGCTCTGTTTCAATTAAATAGTTAAGTAAATATAAAAAGCTAAAAGTTTCTTTCTTTGCTTTTCCCTGGGAAAAAGCTAGACTACTGTCTAGTCCTATTTTTGTGTGGGGATAAAATCTGTATCCCTGGCAGTGTTGAAGGGCAGGTTGGATGGGGCTTGGAGCAGCCTGGGCTGGTGGGAGGTGTCCCTGCCCGTGCAGGGGGTTGGGACTGGATGATCTTTCAGGTCCCTTTCAACCCAAACCAGTCTGTGATTGTCTTCAATTTAATGAGGAGACACTTGTGCCCTCAGATCCCCTTATGGACACACTGATGACTGATCCTGTGAGGCTCCCATCCGGAACTATTATGGACAGGTCAATCATCCTGAGGCATCTCTTGAACTCCTCTACTGATCCTTTCAATCGTCAGACACTGACAGAAAATATGCTGGAACCAGGTATCTGTTTAAGAGGGAACTGTGGGCTGGGGAAAGCAATTTGTGTGCAGTTTGTTCCATATGTTTTCAGAAGATTGGGATGAGGCCTCAGTAGAGGTAACAGTTCTTTCCCTCAACTTGCACAGAAAAGTTCACTCCTTCTTGTTTGCCCTTTTTCTGGGAAGAAACCCCACAGTTTTGCCTTACTAATTACTGGGCTAAAGGATATTACTATGGTAGGTAAATGTGTAGTTAATTTACTGAAAGCTGTGCAGAAAATACATGGATAGAGCAGAAAACAGTAGTAGATATTCCTCATCAGGTTTCTAGAAAACAAATTGGTTGGCGCTGAGGAGCTTTCTTATAGTAGTACTGCTGAGTAATTCAACTGCTTAGTCAATCATCCTTTTTTTTTCTTTCCTTTACCCTCTTAGTGCCAGAACTTAAAGAGCAAATTCAAGCCTGGATGAGAGACAAGCAGAATGCCGACCACTGAAAATTCCCTTGCAGTGTTTGCCAACAGCAGTGGGAAGAGCAGGGCCTGGGCTGCTCTGGTGACAGTGGAGCAACTACACTTGGAAAGCTATTGATGGGATTCACAGGCCCACTGGCACCCCCCTGCAGTAGAGACCAGACGCATGTGGACGAGGAGGAAAGCGGCTTAATTCTTGTACATATATTTAAGTGATAATGATGGTCAATAACATGGAGGACAAGCTAGGAAGTTGCTTATGTTACAAAACTGTCCTTCAGTATGTCACATTTTGGAGTTTTTACAGCTGAATTATTTTAGCAAATATGAATGGATCAGGGCAGCATCCCTTATTTTTTACAGCCAGATATCCGTTAATTTGATTGTGGTTAGAACCTTGGACATTTTGCTGCTAAAGTAACTTTTTTCTTCTTTCCCTCCCTTCTTCCTCTTCTGTGTTTCAAACCTGCACTGCTCTTTTTTTTTTTTTTTTTTTGTAATGCAAAAAAGAAAATAATACCCATGTGAAAATCAGAATAATTCCCCTGCCCTCCAAAAGATCACATTCTGTGCAGTAACTGTGCCTGCAACGTGTTCCTCTTGGGATCGTCTTTTTATATTACACACGTTTGCATCTTTGGTTTTTAATTGGTGTTAGACATAAGGATAATTTCAAGAAAATCAAAGATTCCACCCCATGGATTT
The DNA here is from genome assembly GCF_020740795.1 of Apus apus. Taxonomy (NCBI): domain Eukaryota; kingdom Metazoa; phylum Chordata; class Aves; order Apodiformes; family Apodidae; genus Apus; species Apus apus. The sequence goes on from NC_067301.1 coordinate 4,223,385, forward strand.
TAATTTTCATTCTTTGAAATGTCCCTTTTCTTTATGTTGCTCTAGATGCTCTGGTATTTTTGCAAAGCCTTGAGAGAGAGAAACATGTTGAAACAGCTGCCATGAATGAGATGCTTGGGAATACCAGGATTTCAGTGACTTTTAAAATAATAAAATCCATTCTTTTAATGCTGCAGATGCATTATGTGCTAAATGACAGTTCTGAGCCATTAGAGCTTGTCCACAGAGAGCAGGTCCTTTTATTCTTGGAGGCTGCAGTTTGGGGCAGGGGTCATTTGTTTGTTTTTTTTTTTATGTTGCGTTCCAATTTGTATCCATGGCTTGGCCTTACCAAAGCAGAAAGGGTGCAGGAAATGTAGAACTACATTTTTAAAAAAAAAAAAGAAGAAAAAAAAATATTCACAAACATTTTTTGTATTACTGCCCCCTGCGTATGATACTTGAATTTCCTTTTTAAAAAGGATTTGAAACCACAGTGTTTTAAAATTCAATCTGGAAAAAAAAAGGTTGGCTTTCTTTTTTTGTTTTCCGCTGTGTCTTCTGTTCAGTTCCTGACTCTCTTGAACTACAATAAATGATACACACTCGCACTATGTGTTTCCTCTGGTCTTTCTTTCCTTTAAAATGTGTCAGAGTATCACAAATGATTGGCTGGCAGGTTTGCTGGTTTAGGAGCTGGAGTTATCTTGGGAAATGAGGTGAAAAGTTTCTGGGCACACAGATCTCAGTAATACTTCCAACTAATGAGTGTTCCCACGTGAGTGGCTCTTGCACCTATTTTTAGCTACAGGACAGTTGGTGACAGGCTCTAGGGGGAGTTTTTGGTGAGGTTATATATAAGCCAGTGCTGACCTTTCAGATGTGCAAGTAATTCTAAATTAAATGTGAAGATTAGTGGGGTCTTTTTTGTTGGTGGTGTGTTTTGGCTTTTATTCCTCCTGCTAGTGTGAGTGTGTTTTGTTTTTTACCCTAAGGGTGGGAGGAAGATTCCAAAGTTTCGTGTCTGCATGGACTGTTGGAGCAGAGAAGCTTGTTTGTTAACTGGTTTCAGTTCCTTAACCTTCACTCCTTCCACAAATTCAAATCCTTCAGAAGTCACAGAACAAAGTGCTTTTATTTGGAGCTGTCATTTAGCATCCAAATCCATCATGGAATCTGAACGTGCTGTAGGGCTGTACACTGGGCTGTAACTTTAAAGGTGTGACTTTCAGTCAAGAGGTAATTATTTTTTAGATAAAGAAAAGCTCTTAAATGTTTCACTGTCACCTCTTCATTAAGGATAACAAAAACCTCCAGAAACATTCCAGAATGTATACTTTATTTGATGGGAGACAACTGTATATTTATTTTTACTGGAGAATGATTAAGCTGCTGCAGTTTCACATTAAGGATTTTTTCTGTGAGTTAACATCACGTGGCTTTTAGTTTCATTGACAGACTGTGAGTGTGTTGGAAAGATGAAGAAACGCTTTTTTCTAACTGTCTTCACCTACTGCAAATGAGACCCCAGCCCCTGCAGTGGAAACAATGAGCAGTCTTACAAAGTGAGAGGAGTACAAGCAGAAAGAATCCATCCCTAAATTTTAAAAAGCTGGTTGCTTAAGTGGATCCTGCACAGGGCTTGAGGTTTGCTGTTCTCCAATAGTTCCTGGTATCTCACATTTCAAGAGTTACAACTAATATCAAAGAAGGTTGGGAATATAAGTGTTTTACCAGAAAATCTGTATGGGACAACCTCTTTTTAATGCAAGTATAAAATTAAAATCCTATGTTAAAATTTATTGCAGTTTACTTACCTTGAAAGGCTTGTTTGAACAAATTCAGGAGGTTTCTCTTAACCTTGTCTGACAGGAGGAAATAGAAATATTTTACATTTGATATAGGATGTGTTAATCAAGACAATGCCCTCCAGAATCTGAATTTGTATTTATTCTGCCATTGTATCAGACTTTGACCTGAGGAATATAAATATCAAAGTGCATTCCTGAACTATTTGGGCTAATTATGGGAACCATTTAGCACTTGAAAATGTATCAATTAAGATAAACAAGACATAAAGGTTAACTTTAAGTGGCTAAACCAGTTTTTATCTGAGACCTAGTGCCAGGTATTTCAAAGGTGTGAATTTAGACAAACACTCTCCCAGGCTGAGCATTCAGACAGAATAATGAAATGTGTTATAATGTGAGCAACTGAAGACAGCAGTATAGTGTGTGGTCTTCTGGGTACAAAATTAAATCAAACCCTCTTTCAGTGGATAGCAGACATCTGAGTAACTGAAAAGGAAAGCTGAAGTTAGTATTGGATTGAGACTAAATCTCCCACAAAAGCATACCAGCTGTGTGACAGTTATTGGTTTTAATAGATTTAATACCACCTCCAGGCTTCTGTGATTTTCCCCTCTCCCTACCAACATGTCATTTACCTTTTTCAATTCAACTGTAACCTTATTACAATGCAGAGACTTCATACTGGAGAACACAAACTATCAGTTGATCAAATTACCTTTGACATTTACATGCATCTGCAGAATCTGAATAGCTCATCCCAGGGATGCCTAACTTACATCAATGTTTCAAAATGTGCTCTTCTTGGAAAATCTGAAATCGGAAGGTTGTGTTGCTGGTCTTTGCTTGCCCTCTAGTTATGTGGCTAGAGAAATTACGGGGCCAGTTCTGCTGTTACAGCAATACCATCCAGTACAATTGATTCTATTATATCACCATTTACCCTTGAGTAACAGCACAATTTACATCCCTGTCAACTCTTCCCTGCTGGCAACAAGGAGAGCCTAATGCTGTTAATAGCAGGATGACAATGCTGCTTTAGCCAGCAACAATCCCCAGGAGCAGTGCACTTCACTCTGCCTCTCTTCCTTGCTGTTATTCCTTAGCATCAACCTACCCCCTTCCCTGTATTTCAACAGGCTTCCCAATTTTAGGTAGCTTATCTCAGTGACTTGAGTAACCAACTCTGTACTAATAAATGCAGGAGATTTTACACAGTATTACTTGCTTTCATTTTTCTTTTATAATAATGCTCCAAAACCCTTTTCTTGTGCTGGGGACCTTCATTACGTGAATAGTTTCTTGAAAATAAATGTTTAAATTCTAGTTTTGGATGCACACATGCTTGTAGGGAATTGGATCTGTTCCTGCTGTTCCACTGGGATATTTGGTCTTGGTCAGAAACACATCAAAGGAGTAAGAAGGGCTCTTTTCATGTAAAGAGAACAGACATTTATTTTAAACATTGCAATAGAATTCCACTTCAGTGCATTTTTCAATGTTAATGCTACACTGCCCAAGGAGACCTGACTTTCAAAAATTATACTGAGAAGGCTAGTCTAGTGAAATTGAGATAAAATACTGAAGTTCTGTAATTTAAAAAGCACCACACCCAGCTAGACAAGGACTGCCTTAGTATCTGCCCAGCTTTCACCTCCATGCTTGGAGAGTTAAGGAGCAATTTTCTTCATGCTTATTTTTGCACAGAGTGACCTCCCAGGTGCTATACAGCATGTGTCATAGGCTCTTCACCCTCTCCTTTCTCCACGTGTAACTAGACTTTCTCTGAACATTTCCAGCAGTCTTTTCAAGACTCTAAAAAAGCAGCCAAATTACCATACTGGAACTGTTCCATATGAGGACTCTCCAAACTTAAGACATGAGCAGTGATGCAGGAACTGCTGCTCCTAAGAGACACTACACAAACTTTGCTGAAGTAAAATGAATCACATTGTCTATTCCCATGGAGCCCTAGAGCACACACCTTCTATTCTGACACTTGGCAGATAATTTCAAAACAGGTTTTTGTTTTTGGGCGTGTGTTGTTTTTTTGTCCTCAGAGAAATTACAGCTGACCTAATTTTTCATGGCCCTAGATAGAAGTTAGCACGGTTCCACCACACCAAACCACCACTAAAAGTATGTCACATCAACAGGAATTTTTCCAAAGTTCAAATGATGGTATTTTCTAGGACATATGAGTCACCTCTCTTTCCTTCCTTGGTTCTGTGTGTTTCCCTCCAAACCACTCCTCAGCCACTTATGTTTTTGCATTCACAGACATAACCACAGATGACATGCAGGCATGATGAGACTGGCAAGGGGAAAAAGCCACTTTTCACCAAACAGAAAGTAACCAATAACTTGTTCTCCAAAAAACCCTGAAACTGAGCACTAGAGACAGTGAAGATTAATGCAGTTAAACAGCCAGGGGGCTGTGGACAAAAATAAACCTGGTTCTGAGACTACAGATCCCAAATGTTCTTAACAGCTTAAACCAGTTGGGGTGTGCATGGAAAATCCATAACAAAGGTATTTCATGTAGTATTATTTTTTAGATATTTGTTAAGATGAAACACAAGCCTATTGTTAAAAGGAGAAATGATCAAGATGCTAACAGAAAGGAGGAACTTTGCAGCCGAGGTTATTACCAGAAAAACAAACGTTTGCTGTGAAAATACACACAGAAGTTTGAAGTGCAAGGGGTAGCACAGCACCTTCCGCCAAAACAACCACATAAAAATGTACCGTGGGATCTACAAAAAACGTCTTGGGCTGTTCAAAAACGTTTTGAAGGGGGGCGAAGGGAGAAATAATCCCTCCCTTCTGAGCCAGCGTCGCGCGGCCTTGCTCAGGGCTCCACGTCCTGCCGAGCCGCAGCCAAGGCGGCCCGGAACCGGCGAATTCGCCACTTCAGCCACCGCTGCTCGGCAGGCAGGCGCGCCTACCCGCCACGGGCCCCGCGAGTCCCGGGAAAGGGCTTTTCCAAGTCACACGCGCCCAAGTCCTCGCTCACGGCCGCGACGACGCTCCCGCCGCTCCCGGGCGCCCAGCGAATCCCGCCTCAGCGCCCGCGGACGCGCACAGCGCGGCGGGGCGGTGACGCGACCCTCCTGCCGCTCCTCATTGGTTGAACGGGAGGAGACGCGGGATCCGTCCCGAGCCCTGATTGGCTGGGGATGGAGAAGAACCGAGTCTCCGTGTCCCCGAGGCTCGGCGGAGGGGTTGACTCAGAGGGAGGCGTGGGCTCTCCATTGCGGACGGGCATCCCGAGCTGTGATTGGTGCGGAGCGCTGTCAGTCTGCGATTGGCACGGCGAGGGGCGGGCAGGCGCGGATTTTGCTCCTGGCGATTGGTGGGCTGAAGGGAGGAGGGAGCAGCGGCGCGCTGCCATTGGCTGGGCGGGCGCCCCGCCCCCTGCGGAGGCGGGCTGAAGGGCAGGGCCCCGCGGTCCTGTCAGTGCGGGCGCGGCGCCGCGGGGAGCGTCTCGCTGCGCTCCTGCTGCCCGGCGAGGCCTTTCTCTTCCCTCCCTCCCCCTTGCTCCCCTCCCTCTTTCCCTCCGCCCTTCCTGCTCCCTTCCTGGCGGCGGAGCGGGGGGTGTCTCCCAGCCTCCGTGGAGGCGGCGAAGCGTGATGGCGGCGTCCGGGCTCTTCTCTTCCCTCCGCCCCGCGCTGCGCTGTTTCGCCGGCCCCGCCGCCTTCCCCCGCTGCTGACAACGCCGGCCGCGCTCTGCCCGCGTCCTGCGGACACCCCCGCCCGTCCCCCAGGTGAGGGGCGGCTTGTGCGGAGGCGGCTCGGCCCGGCGGCCGCCGGCGGGGGCTCCCGGGGGAGCGGGCAGAGGAGCGGCCGGGGCCGGGGCCGGGGCCGGAACGCGGGGGGGGCGGCGGTTGCTGGTTTACGCAGCTGTTCGGTTGGACGAACGTTCAGGGGCGCGATGGGTGGGACGGGGCCTGGGAAGCGGGAGCGGGGGGGGCGGGATGTGGATTGTTGGCAGGACAGGGTGCCCCGGAGCTGTCAGGGCAGCGGCACAAGGGCGTGGGGCCCAGCTCGGCTTTTCCTCGCCTGCATCTGCGTGATGCACGGACTTCTCCCCTGGGACGGTTCCTTCCCCTTTCCCCCGGGCGCTCCGAGCTATGGCGGTGCAGCCGCTTCCCGTCCTTTTCCTCCTCTCAATCCCGTCCGCTCGCGGGGTCGCGAATATCGTCCGCCTTTCGCCGTCCTTTTTCTCCTTTCTAGCTCAGACGAAGGTGGCAGCGATAGCTGCTTGTGCAGGGAGGCAGGCGTTGTCCCTCAGCCAGCTGGACGATGCAAGAATGTGAAAGGATTGTGGTTTTCCCGGTGTGTTTTTTTGTGGACCTGTGGGTAGTGGATCTGCCTCTGGGTTCAGTACAGCACAATTACTGAGGCAGCCATGTTGGGATGATGATCTGACAATCCTCCCTGAGCTAAGTCAGGAGGCAGGCGTCAGGAGACAGGATGACAGGCCTGGTAGTTTTTTGGGGTCATTGGCAAAATATGAATATTAAACTGAGATTGGAGAGCTAGAATTCACCAGAAGCAGACGGTGAATTTGTGTCTGTTCTCTGAACGTAACATAAGTTCCCACCAAATTTTGAAGTACATGGCTGTCCACTTCCAGCTTCTTCTTAGATCAGCTCTTTTTTGTTATTACACAATCCAGTGTTGATAAATACCCATTTGGTTATATGATCAGATTTTAAGTGCATCACCAAGTTCTGCACCACTGTGTTCTCTGGCATCTTCGCTTAGTATAAAAATAGCAATTCTGAGTGTGTGAGTTCAGCTGATATGTCAGACTGTCATCACTACCTGATCCTTAGTGGAGGACCTAAAATTGGATTCACTGTGGTCCTCTTGTTCCTAAACCCCTGCTGCTCTGAACAGCTGTTTTGCTAACTTTCCATATACTAATCTTTATATTTGTTAATTTTTTCTTTAGAGCTATTGCACTGATTAAGTTACAAGCAATTTTTTTATTGAACAGTTAGCAAATTCTCTGATAAACCTATGCAAATATGACACAATGGCTGGCTATGTTAAATAAAAGTGATAGTTCATCATTTGTCATGTGTGTTGGGTTGTTTTTTGGTTTTTTTTTTGATTTTTAATAATTTGAATGTAGATACAGATTCTGAACGTGGTTTTTGTAACCACTTTTTACTTGTTGCAAACTTCTCTGAATATGCAGATAGTTGGAGTCTAAATCCGTACTCTGCTTGTAATTTTATTTCAAAAATAGCAATATGTTCTATATTTTGATACTGCATAAAACCTGCTTTGCCAGAATTTTCAAATGTATCCGAGGGTCCAAGTCTTAATGAACAATTTGTTTCTTTAAACATTTGTGTGAAAGTCCAAATCTAAAGTGGTTTGAGACCATAAAGGGTGATTGACCAAGACCAATGGGTTTGTCAGCTTGAATAACAGAAAATATACAAGATATTTAAGACAGTTTGTTTAATTACACACTCACTGTGTGATTTACAGAGTGAATATCTTTTAATAATAGTTGAAAATAAGTATAAAGTTAATAAGTAGGATTTGCTTTTGTGCTGATGGAGCTCACTAAATGACTCAAATATTACGCACCATATGGTTTAGAGTCAGTGGTGTTTGGTGTCAGGGATTCAAGCATGAAGTTCCCTTCTCTACTTGGTTCCTTATTGGACTAATACAGACTGAATGCTAAAAGATACACAAGTAGTAGACTTTTTTCCAAGGCATTAGGAGAATGATTCATTCTAGCATAGATGAAAACCTTCTAAGCCTTAAACGAGCATTGTTAAAAAAAAAAAAAAAGCTGCCTTTTCTAAAGATTGTTCTTCTAAATCTGTATCAAAGGCTGTATTGCACATTTTGTTTTGCTCTGTTGCAAGTTATGTCTCCTATTACCACTCTGTAGACAATATTATGTTATCACAGCAAGTGATACTACTGGGAAATGTGAACCCTGGAAAACCAGTTGCAATTTTGTTATCTGTGATGCTATGTGACTTGGTCTCATTTTGCCTTATTTTATCATTTTGGATGATGAGGGCAATACTACCTTTAGAAAATGTTACAGCCAGTTAAAGTTGCTGATCAGTGAAAAAACAAACCAAAACAACACCTCAATAACTTACATTTATGGGAAGCTTGGAATAATATATCTGTTTTGCTTAATTTTCTTATTAAGGAAAATTAAGTCTTGCATATGAGGCAGTGTTCAAAACATCTGAAATCCATGTGCAAGTACAAGTAGGCATTTTGCTTACTTCAGCTGTGAAAAGTAGAAGAGCTGAGAATGAATGAGATTTAAAATTAACACTGCATTTAATTTTCTATGAGAACAAAAGTTAGGGTTGGGAGAAGCTGGTAATTGCAGAAGTCTAGCAGTTAAATTTTTGTGCTGTTGTAAGTTATTTTCTGACCTGTTTGGTCAGAATTTCTTTGCAGCTGTGCTTCAAACAAGGCTGTCATTTAGCTAGTGCATATGGAGGCTCTGGCGTTGTGCTTCTCATGCTTTGTTATTGGGAATATGGTGTCCAGAGGTACTCAAGATTTTTTATTTTTTATTTTTAAGTAAAAAAATGATTCTTTCTCACTCCATCTTGTGCTTGACAGTTTCCTAGAAATACTAGTTGAAGAAATAAATGTGGTAGTCTGAGGAGTATTTCTATGGAAACATCAGAAAAAGTATCTTTGTATGTTGGACTCTTTAGGAGGAAGGGAAAATAAGCCTCCTACCTTTCATAAATAGCATAGGAACACACAGGTTGTGTTTTTGTTTTATTTTTTAAAAAATCCTCTTATTAATGACTTTACCTCTATACATTGGTCCTTGTGGGCAGCTGACAAAATTGGTTTTTGCATTAATATGGATAGATGGGGAAAAGAAGGATGAGAACCACTAAACCAATGTCAATAGAGTTGCTCTGATGTACTGCACCCTATGAAAATTCCACCTACTTGTCCTGCAATCTGACAAAGTAAACTGTGTCACTAGGTGATAATAACAGAGATTTTGCACTTGATGGATTTATTACATTGTGTTTCAGAATACTTAGTGGCCAGGTACATAAACATTCCTGTTTTCTAGCAGCAATTTTCAGCATCAGTTGAATAATGCTACTGGGATGTATGAGGATTAGTTTTGTCTCTTAGGTTTCATGTGAGGGCAAGGGTCGTGTTCAGAAGGGAGAGCAAAAACCTCTGGGGTTACATACTCAGGAAGAAGGTTTATAATGAAGTTACATGTTTGATACACTTTGTTATACAAAAAAGCAGGCACCTCTGAGCAAGAGTGAGCAGAGCAGCTCACTGCACAACCCAGAAATCTGTGAAACTTTGAAGACCATGCAGAATAATTCCCGTTACTTCTTTGCTCCATTTTATGGGTACATTTTTCATGTAACTTCTTAAAATTCTGTGCTAACCTAAAGTTGACTGTGTGGCTGTCTCATGAATCATTCTTGTACCAGTTTGTTGTGCCAATGACATTGAAATTCAGTTGGTTTGTTTCTAAAGACTCTCTTAGTAGTCTGGTGAGATACCTCAGGTACCTGCTTAAATAAAGGATGATTTAAATTGCTTCTTTTACTTGGTGAAGTAATTTAATTTCTGCCTTCACCATGTGATGGCATTAATGAAGTAATGCAGTTTTATTAAAAACTTCTTATACAGTGTGAAGATGTGTCATAACTTGAGTTAAGCATGTATTAAGTATTTTTACCTGCCATACAACTAACTCACTTTAAAGTTGAAATGCTTCTTCTTTAGTTCTGCTAGTAAGGTGTGTTTAGAACCCTGAAATGAGCATCTCCCTGGATATGTGGTGTATAGATAGCCATAGAGAAGGTGCCAGCATTTCTGGGCTTTGCATGGTGACTTGTGCAGGGTAGATTTCTGCCTATGTTAACTCAGATTCAAGATCGAAATTGCTGCTCTGAGTCAGATCAAAGGTTCACCTCGCCCTGGGTGCTGTCTTCAGCAGTGGCCACAGCCAGTATTTCAAATACAAGGATAAATCAATTGTGTAATCTTGTTTTCCCACTATAGTCTTCCAGGGTCTGAGAGTCTGTGCCGTGGAGGCTTTCCTAGCCAGGGGAGGTAGCTTTTTACTAGACTTGGATGCCTTTTTCTTTAAATCTTACTGCTTTTTTGAGTCTGTTTAACTGTGGTGCTGACAGGATCCTATGGCAAGAAGTTAAACTGCTTGACTGTAGACTGACTGAAAAACTTATCTTCCAATATAAAATGTTGGTTGAGGACAACAGAATTGAATAAATCTTTATTAACCTACATTTCAGTACTGTCTGGGATGTGCTTTAAAGTTTGGATTGTAGGTATCCTGGAGAGTTTTCCTGCCAACTGAAGTGCTTCATCATTTGGATGTGGTAGGATTTGAACAAGTATTTTGATAATGAAGATTAATTTATGGATGAAGATTTGTTGAAGATAGTAATATTTACCCTGAAGGCAGTAATTTTTTATTCTTCTTCCTGAGAGTAGTGTGTCCTTCAATCACTAAATACACAGTTAGCTAATGAGTTTTTATTTCAAGAGGACTTTCCTGCAAAGGGTTCTTTAAGATTGTTGGGTACACCCTTTCCTCTGAAAAAGTGTGTGTTGAAAGTCAGTGTGATATGACCCATGAGACTTGTGTTAGTTTTAATATTGCTGATGCGTTGTGGCTGCCAGGGCTGACAGCTAGAGAGCTGGGGTATGTAGTGTATGGTAGATGGCTCATGTTGAAATATAAGGAGCTGTATCTCTGCTTCTAAAATTATCTTTGCTGGGCTAGGCCTGACACATGTTGCAACTAGATCTTCATTTTGGTATTGGTGTCCATACTTTCTGGGAAGAAAACCAAGTAATGAAAACAAATCTGTTTTTTGTACTCTTCAAAGGAACTGTTTCAAGTGACAGAAACTTTTGACTAGGGAGACAATGTACAGGTGTATTTCCAGGTCTCTTTGAAGTGACAAGTTGGGGAAGGGGGTGATTGGAGGGCAGAAGTTAGCTAACAAGTTTGAACCCTCCAGATTTTATCAACATCTTCAATGCAATAGCTGTAAATAACTAAATTATATTTTTCTCTTTAGAAAACACCAACAGGAAGGATAAATTGAAGCACTCCTGACCCTTTCACTTTCAATTTCTTGACTGCACTACAAGCAACCAGAATGTCGGGGGCTTCAGTGAAAGTGGCTGTTCGGGTCCGGCCCTTCAATTCCCGAGAAACCAGCAAAGAATCCAAATGTATCATCCAGATGCAAGGCAATTCAACAAGTAAGTTTATTTTAATCTCATAAGGGAATCTTTCTCTCTCCTCTGCCTTCATGCTCAATCCTCTTATTTAAACCGAGGCCTGTGTACATTAAATCATATAGAATTGCCCTTCATCTCTTCTGAAGCTGTCATTACAAACTAGGTTGTCTCTGAATTGAACTAGAAAGTATAAATCACTAATATATTGATTTTGATGCAGTTGTTTATAGTGATTGCTAGTGTTGAGCTGAGAATTCTACAGAAAAATTAGAATACCAAAGTGAAATCCTTTTGGGTATCTTCAGTGTGTGGGAGTATCATGTGGATTGACACACAGGGATACCTTGCAGACAACCATGTGATGATTGTTGTGGTGTAATGCCTGCTTGGGTCTGGTGCTCTAGTTCTGGGTGTGCTTGTTCTGCTGTCTGTGCCTTTGTTTAGGAGCATAATTTGAGAAAGCTGAGGGGGAAAAGGATGCTAAGTTTTATGCTTTCTGTGTCTAAATGATGACAAATAACAGACTACATAAAATAATCTTATTCTAACCACTTTGAAGTGTTAGGGTTTTTAAATATTGTGGGTCCAGTTTAGGACTCTTCCATGGGAAACTGAACATGGGTACATAATTTATTGATTGGATTATAATTTTTTTTACATGCTTTTTAAGCTCAAGGAAGTATTAATGCCATTTACTGCAGTGTCATTGGCCATGTGCAGACTAATAGACCTAGAAAGTCTCTTCTCATGGTAGTTTTTCATTGTTAGCTAATCAAGTCATCTTGTCTGTAGCTGTAGGAAGAAGAAACACTTCAGAGTAACTTTGCTTTCTGATTACTTGAGTACTTACTCATGCTGGTCAATACAAAGGAGGTTGCATACTCCCTTTTTTTTTCAGCTGAGATTATACTTTAGCCTGCTTCTGCAATGGAGTTTAGATCCTTGTTGAGGTCACTTAAATTATATAACGTTTATGGTTTCATTGAAAGAGGGGCATCACACAGAATAGAGCTTGATTTTCAGTGCAGTGTATTTCTTACCTTCAGACCTTATGTGGAATATTGCCCATAGAAACATTTTTTGGGGTTGGATTTCAAAACAACGTTTAGAAGTCATCTCATGTAGAAACAGCTTTCAAAAGGAGAAAAATACTTCCCGATTTATCTAGTTAGAAATTTCTTTACAGCTCTTGCTGTATTTTGTGCTCTAGAAATGCTCTGATCTGTAGCTTTCTATTTGAGTCTGATGGCTCTGATACAAGATGGGTGATAGGACAGATGGTCAGGTTTAAGTCATCAGAGGCCATTACAGGATGTGGGAAAGGACTCATTGCTTGCAGTAGTTACATGTTCTTAAAATCTGTGGACTATTTTTTCCCCTGTATTTCCCTCTTAGAGGAGAGATACAGAAGAAAGCAATAGACAGAGGAGTAATTTTACTCGTTGAACTGAAGAGGTTTATGCAATATATGATAAAGGCACTGTTTGGTGGGAAAAAAAAATGAGCAGAAATGTTTTATTCAAAGAATCTTCTTAATGAAGTTGCCTGATGCATGTAACTTTAATGTGAAATTCTTGTGCTGTGTTTTTAGGCTACGTGGTAGATGAGAGGGCACAAGTACTGTTGCTGTTTCTGCCAAGGATTTTTTTCTTTTTCATGTTCCCTCATTCTTTGCAGCCCCGGTTCCATTACTGAACTCATTATGAACGTCTTAACTTGTTGGCTAAAAGCTGACTACTGAAAGTGGTGTTGCTGTCCCTGACTCTCATATCTGATAGAGCAATTTCAAAATAAAGGGAATTCAGTAGGAATTCTAGCCTATGGACTTAGTTCTTCATACCTTCAAATGTGTCAGTGAAATGGTCAAGGCTTAGATATCTTGCCTCTGAGAAGGTTATTTTTTCTCTTGTGTGCTGATCAAGTTGACAGGGCACAAATCTGAGAGGCTGATATGTTGGGTAGTGACTATTTTGAGACTTCAAGCCAGTTAAAGTTCCCTTATCTTGGAATTAAAGACTAATGGACTATTGTGATGAACAGGATTGATGAGGCAGTGAAGTCTGATCACTAAGAAGGGATTGTGACTGTTACTTGGACTTGAATTCTTTATACATCAATTGACCAAGCTGTTCTGTGAATCCTTTTTGGGTTCTGAGTTTATAAACTTTGCCCAAGTCTGAGTTTTGTAAACATATTAGCTGATAGAAGCAGAGAATACATGGCAGTGAAACTGAGGCAAAGTGCTTAGAGTTATTTTAGGAAAGCAGTCTCGAGTTAATTAAATGTATCACATGTGTATGTTTTAATGGCTGTAAAAGTGTTTTCTGACATCCATAATGAAGTATAATCTTGAAGCTGGAATGCCACCAGGGGTGTTGCCTGTTGCTCTGCTCTTGTTAGTCAGTTTTTGTGTGAGTGTGGCTGTTAAGGGCTGCTGGGAGTGCCCAGCCTTCAGAGCAGGCTTGCCAGCAAAACAGAGTCCTCCTGGGTTAGATAGCTTATTCTCAATTTTGTTACACAGTTTCACTTTGTTAAAGCAAAGTTTGTTGTGAAGTTGAGTCTACAGAATGAAGTAATTATCCTATCTGGTGCTTATATCATTTATTTGGATAAGAGTAAGGCCTTTAATCAAGATCCGTAGTAGATCTCTGTCTTTATAATTTCTCAGTGTTTAAAAAATGACAGTGTAGCTGAATACAGTTCTATATATGTTATAATATCAGAAAAAGAGTTCTTACAAAGGTCTTTAACCCACAATGTTAAGACCACTTACAATGAGTTTTTGGGACTTAGGTTTTTCAGCCAGAAGGATGCAAAATACAGGAATTTTGAAATTGGTAGTTTAAACATATTGTTTGTGTCTTACCTTGGTTTGGTATACTAAGGTGATGAGTATGATTTTTTTTCTCCCTTTGTATTTGCAAATATATTGATCTGCACTAACACAGTATCTTGCACTTAAAGAATTGTCAGTTATTATGTTTTTAAAATATGTGCTGTGAAAATGAAATTCTGCAGTCCAGCTGAAGTCACATGTGCTGACTGCATCAAGGGGCTGGTATTTTGGCAAGAAGGCCTGTGCTGCTCAGATCATATCTAATTGCAGATGGTATCCACTTGAATGGTACTGCCAGAAGTTCTGCTTTAAAATTTCCTTTCAACTACTGGATATGTAGCTTATCTTGCTCTAGGTCAGACTCACAGGCATTTGAAATGAATAATTCAAGAATAGATCATGATTGTCAACATATGTCAATTGAGTATGTTTTGTTTATGATTCCTGCTTTCTTACTTCTTTTGTTCAGAATGATTTACAGTAATACACCTTACCCACAATGTGTTAATTATTTCTTGCCTGTCCACTTCATTAATTACTGTTTTTGTGGGGAGTGGGAAAAAGATTCTTCTGTGTGATATCTAGGTTGAAAGCTGAGCTATGGATCTGAGTATTTTGTGTGTCAGTAGTTCTTGTGCTCATTCTTGTATCAGGTTTTGAAACGTAACAAATATAAACACTGTTGGCAGTTGCTGACTTGGATTATTGAAATGAAAAGGTGGACTGTTCTGTGCCTGAAGACTTCCCCAGTGTTGTGTTTTTTCTGGTGTGTGTGTGTTTGTTGTTTTTGTGGAAGTGATTTGATAATCCTCTCTGTAAATAAAAAAATGCATAAATAAAAACAAATTAAAATGAAGCAGAGGTTCAAGCTAGTACTCTGAGTCAGCATTTAAATACTCATCACTAGCATAGAGTCCAGATAGTTTATTCTTTTAAAAAATGAGATAAGTATGTAGAAAACTGAACTAATGAAACAGGGAGACAAGGAAGTATCCTACATGGAATACATTGTCTGCAATTGATTTTACATTGATTGTGCCCTAGATGAATGAAGATAGGTCTTAGCATCTTATGGGTACCAGTGACAGTGTAAAACAAAGTTTTCAAAACTAGTTTGTCTGAAATTATTGTATATTTTGGTTTGTTAAAAATGACACTAATGTAGAAATGCACCTGCGTGGTCTAGGTTGTCTTGAAAGATATGAGTGGAACTAAATCCTCAAGTTAGGACTAAAGATCACCTATTTGGATTTAAACTGAGTAATAGTTTCTGTGGCTTGGTAATGGTGGAAGGTTCTTTTGTGGACTGCTTAAAAGTATTTGATGTTTAATGCAAATAGGCACAGTGGAGCAGTCCCAGCTGTGGATAACAATAGTCACAGCTGCTGCTGTAGACATATGGCAATTAGGTTCTCAAGCAGGCATTCCTGGGATCAGGAACACTTGGTAAGGCAATCTGGAGTTAATTTGTAGAGGTTGAATTAAAAAAAATTCTTCATATGGTTGTTGGTTTTTTTTCTTTCTAACATTTATAAAGCTCTGGCCTAAACCTAAATACTTAAAAAAAAACAACAACCAACAAACAAATAAAAACAAAACAAACAAAAAAAAACAAACCAAAAACAAACAACAGAGAAACATCTAATTTAAGTTTCTTTTTGGTTTAGTTTTTTTTTCTTTTAAGACATGTCCTGTTTTATGCAATTGTTTCCAAGCAAAATGAAGATGGGTGGGAAAGCAGGACTTAGCTTCAAAAGCTTTTAATTTGTGGCATGTTTGTCTAAATTAGTGAGATTTTGAAATGTAATACTAAAATTGCTGATATTTGGAAAATAATACAGAAATCAAAACTGTTGGAAGGGTTATAGAGCAAGGTAACCTCATCAGTAATTCAGCCAGTACTTTACTGGTATACATTGACAGGGGAATATTGTTAAATCTTGCCTTTTTCATTGTTATGTGGTTCTAAAATGTAGGAACATATTTCATAAAAGCTTAATACAAAGGGCTGGAGGGAAGGAAGAAAGTATGGTTTGCTGATAGTTTTTCTTTCTGGTTTAATTTTTAACTTTAAGACACACTGAATTGAAAAGAAAAGCTATCGTGTGTCTGTGCCTTCAGGTGAATAGTAAGTATGATTAATTTTGTGTCCTCCAGTAAGTATTCTGTAAGCAAGGTTCTGATAGTTTCACTAAGGAACTTGTATGATGAAAATAATTGTTGGTCTAAATTACTGATGAGAAGAGTCTTTATAAGAAACTGTCTTTTATTTAGACTGGCACTGAGCACATGTAGATAGTAATGGGAATTTATGTAGCATGTGCTACATAGGTAGAAAAGCAAGCCAAAGAGTTTATTGTGGTTCTTTTACCTAAAACTTTACTTTTTTTTTTTTTCCCCCCCTCTCTTGATGAGACATTTTCAGTGAAAGTATGGAGTAAGTGGGAGAAGTGTTTTAATAGATTGATTTCAGGCTGTCTTCTGAAAATGGATAATTTTTGGTATCTCAAAAAAGAAAGCCTGCCTCATTTTTGATGACTTGTGCCTGCCAAAAAGCTTTGGTTCTTAGAGCATGTCTTGTGCTGTGGTTTTTACACACAGAGTTTGTTTTTCTTATTTTCTCCTTCTCCTTTTAAACTTTTTTTTTTTTTTAATTTCCAATGTTGTATGCTTGCATCTTGCATGATGAGGTTGCTTTGGGAAAATATACAGAAGTGGAGAAAAAGTCACCTAACCCCTACCCTGATTTTCTGGTCTGTAATTCCTCCTAACTGTGGTTCAAACTAAATGAATGCTTGCCCAATATGTTAATACTGTATTGCATTCATAGTAGATGTGTTATCAAAGTAGGCTACTTAATGGGAAGATAAAATGTGTGTCATGTGGAGGATGCATGAATTATCTTGCAGTTGAGGTTGAACTGGTTTGAAGGACAAATCGAAGAAATCACAATAGTGGAGATTACCCAGTTATTCTAATGGCTGTGCTGCTACTAATTACTGTATTTGTTGCAAGTCCTGTACCAGACAACAGAAGACTTGAATGCAAGTTTGTCTCAAAGAGAAAAAGGAGGCAGTTTCTTAGCTTTAAATAGTTCTTTTAGGAGTGGAGTTTGGTGGGGAGTGATTTTGCATGTTGAGGTTTCTTCTAATAGTGCTGGGTCATCCTGGAAATAGGAGTCATGGTAATGCTGAATGCAGACAGCAAGCAAAGGCTCTGCATAGGAACTTGAGAGGTCTGTGTTTTGCAGGGTTAGGGATTTCTGTTGCTTGTCCATAAGTTTGTCTTAATCACTGTCTCTGCATACCCTGCCATGCTGACAGCTCATATGTTTTGTTACAAGTCTTGAATGGTTTTTGGAGAAGAAAAAAACCCTTGAGTTTCTTAGGTGCTTGGTTTTCCTTCTAAAGCCATTCATATGATTGTATAAAAATAAATTGAAGTGTTAATTCTGCACACTGATTAAAAAAAAAGGGGAAACTGTTTTAAAAGATGACTTTGGGGATGTGGGAGAAGATGAACATTTAATGATTTTAAAATGTTAGAGGTACAAATAATGGGCCTGCAGCAAGACTGTGGGATGGCTGTAATGTTCTAGCTAATGTTAAATGAAGTTGAGCTATATTTTAAAAAACTGTTACGGAGTTAGTACAGAACTCTAATAAAGAGAGAGAATATTACCAATAAACCCAGAACAATTTTTGGTCAGGGTTGAGTAAACTCTGTGAAATGCTGCCTTGTCGGAATTAGTGTCCACTGACACAGTACTAGGGCTTTAGAGAGAGTTCTTTTTATCAAGTGCTAAAGTAATGCACTACCCTCTAGTATGGAAGTGGAAGAACATGAAAATTGTCAATGCTTACTACTTTAAGATTTGATTATTTTCACTACATGAATCCTTTAAGCCATGGAAGTTGACAGAACAGACTTCCCAGGATTCCAGTGCTACATGATGTCCTCTTTGCCTAGTGCTGGCATGCGTCTTTAGGTAAAAATGGCCTTTGGAGATGGCCACGGGCTCTTAGAGATGTAATCAAGTAAAAGTAAGGGGTGAAGAGGGATGTTTTATCTGTTTTGAAGCGAAAACGCATGAGAAAAGGATTCAGCTCAGCTCCCAGTGTTTGGCTCAGCTGCATTCACAGACCTGATGCACATCTTCTGCAACAGGACGGTTTCAAGTAATCGGTTGTCAATGGAAGTTTTGGAATGGTTTTGTTCAGCTTTTCAGATGGGTAGAACAGTGTGGCTCGACTGGCTCCTGCTTGGTGCAAAGCCTGCTGGCATGCTGTTCTCCCAGAACACCAGCTGTAGAGATGGTATTTATAGCACTTGGATCTGTAAGAGCAGCTGAGGATGAGACCGGCTTTCTAGCAGCTTCTCTGAGCGAGCATTTGCCTTGCACTGGTGCTGTTGAATTGAACTCCCTCCCCCAGCCAACCTTTCTTCCAGTGCAGGGTTGAAATTCCGCAGTGGGGAGAGAATCCGGTTGAATTCCAAATGAGCTGTTCTTAGCTTCTACTTGGTTTCCTTCCCTTTTAATGATTTGAAAAATGCAAACAATGCTTTGAAAAGCAAGCACTGCTTTACAAGCTGGAAGTGTCCATTTCCCTTCATTTATCTCTTGTAATAACAACCCTGAAAGTCTGTCTTATAAAAACACTATAGCCGTATATCTGATTGCAACGTATGCCTAGGAAAGAAGCCAGTATTAAACATGCATTTGGGGTGTTATTCACGTTCCAACAAAGAATGCCTGCTCCACCCTGCTCTCAGTAACCAACATGTTCTCATTGTTGTCATTCCAGTCTACAGATGGCGCAGATATATTTTCCAGACCCTTGCGTTTCAAGAGGCTGTATATTTAATGTTAATCTGGTCTTGTGGAGTCAATTCTGAAGACCTCAGATCTTTTATATTGGTTAAATTGATTAGTCAGACATCATAAAATAAAACTGCTGCTTATATTGCTTCAAATAGAGTTTGATGAAGGCACAGAAAATAATTATTTGGTATTTGTTTCCCTGAATGTTAGCCCTTCCAAAATTCTGTCTAGACTAGAATGTTGGGTCTTTTTAAAAAATCTGGACCTATTCCTTTACCACTGATTAACGAGAACAAAAGTGAAGACAGGACAGTGCTTTTTTTGATAGCTTTTATCTCTTAATACATGTTGGTATTTGGTAGGAATGTGTGCTCTGCGTAGGTCACTGCTGCCACTAGGAGAATAATTGAGGCTGGTGTGAGGCCTCTTTTGTGAGATGAAACCTCATTTTCTTTCATATGTAGAAGTTAAAGAGGCTTTGTGACTCCAGCATTGACAGATGTGGTAGCAATATGGGAAAGGAAGATGGAAACAAGAGAAAGCAGGCAGTACTGCACAAGTAATGGAAGTTCAGTTTCTCCAGCTCTGCACCTGATGTTCACCATTATTGGATTCTCTTTCTGATAGTTTGATCTTTTTGGTGGTTTGTTGTTTTTTATTTTTAATATTAATCTATCAGTCTGAGTGTTCCTCCCCAGCACAGGCTGCATATCAGCTAATCCCAGGATTTAACCCAAGTTAATTCAGCCTGCTGGTGTTTATCTGAAGGGCAAACTGCAGTTAGCCAGCTCTTCACTGGAGCACCCTGCAGTGACTAATGCGTGGCATGTCTGGTGGCAGGATGCCCTGTAATACCAGTCTGATCACTAGCAGGGGTGGAACTGTTCAGTCTGGTGACTTGACTTTAAATGCAGTGAGGGATAAGAGAATAATTTAAGTTCCTGCCTCTTGTGTTCTTTGTGCTCTTTTTATTTCAAGGGCTTGTTAGAAAGAATTGCTTGTATCCCCAGATACTGAACTGCAGATGGTTTCTAACCTGCCAAATTTGTGACAAGCTGAGGAGTAATGCTGAGTGGGATGAAAACAGATTAGACTTGGACTGCAAATTCAGTGTCATTATAATCTGACATGAGATGCAAGTGGTTAAGAAGTAGTTTTGGTCATTCTTTGTGCCTGCAAAAATATTTATATGGCTGAGTAGATGAGAATGGAATGAGGGGGCTGATCTTGGCTAAGCTTGCTTGCTTTTTTTTTTTTTTCTTTCTTCTCTGTAGGTTTCCCACTGTCTGTTTACTTGGTTAGTTTTAACCAAGAATGGAAGTGTAAGTCTAGAAAAAAAGGCTTGAAGTGGGAAACTGTTTGTGTATATGTTTAGGAAGAGGTGAGAAGACCGAGAATGCTGCTTCCAGTTAAAAGTATTCCTGAAGACTATGACTTTGCATCAGCTCTCTGTTGTGCTCCACAGTCTGGTTATGACTGTAAAATAAAGTGCATATTTGAGGTATGCTTTTTGAATTTCAGCTTCAACAAATCAGAATTGGATTTATAAGACAGAAGAAAATAATAATTAGATATCCAAAATGACAGTAGGAATGCAAAATCATACATGAAAAAACATATGGATACTGTTTCAATAATGAAGTGGTCTTTCTAAGTTCAATAACAGTTTTTGCTAAAATTAAAAACTAGCAATGAATTTGATCTCAGATTTTAAAGGTTGAAAGTATATGTTATTTTTGTGCTAGCTGATAATGCAGATGGTGGATGGTTTGAAAAATGTTAATTAAGGAACAAGTAGGTTGGACTGTGGAAGTACCTTATGCTAAGAAATAAAGTTGCCGGTTTAAGTAAGCATGTTCAAATCCAAATGTTTTGTGGAGGTTGACTTGTTACTGTTGATGCAGCACATCTAAAATGATAATTCCTTCATTGATTGTGCTCTCACTTTCTCCATATCTTTTATTAGGCTGTAATGCTCTTACTCTACATCTTCTGTACAAGGACTAATGAGTTAAAGTCTGAGGATCTTATATAACAATATAAAATTTTGAATTATTTGGTGTGAAGTTTGTTTTAAAACTGTTGGCTTCCTTACCTTTTGGTCAGTAATCTATGAAACTCAAATGTTTCTAGTCACAGGTATTAAAAAAGCCCAAAGTTAACCAGCTAAAAAGAACTGTATAAATGAGTTGTGCTTCAGCAAATATGTGCATTATCCCTGCTTAGAGGCACCCTAGATAGTGTGAAGCAGTTGTGTGTGTTTTACTATACCACTGTAAGGAGAAATAAGCTTTAAAAATGCAAGCTGTGTCTCTAGGTTGGGACAGCAGTGCTTCAAATTAAATAAAGTGCTTCAAATTAAATTGTAATGCTGCATAGCTGTTCACACAGTACACTTTTATTTGAATTTTATATCAATTTATGTCATATAATTACTTCTACTTATTCTGGTTGCTTACTGAGGTAGAAAACAGATGTAAATATTATGTCTTAAGGGAAGCCTATTATTCAAAATTTATGGAAATTCATAATTCAAATAAAAAGGTAACAGTGTGGGCATTTATCTCCCTCAACCAAATTAACAATTTGTAATGTATATTTTGAAACATGAATATTCCCATGCCTTTTTCTCAGTCTTCCATTCCAAAGGTAGATGGTGGGCATTAACCCAAATTGTGGTTGCTGCTTTGATTCCAGAAGGTTTTTAGGCACTGCAGTAGAAAAGTAGCATCTTCAACTTGTGTCACCCTTTCCACGTCTCTTGAGTTATGCATGTAACCTTTTTCAGTAGCCATGACATAGAAGATGGTGATTTTGTAAAATACCCCTTCCATTTTTCTGTTTGATGCAGAAACCTTAACTTGTGGAAAGCTGAAAGGCTCCACATGACCTAAGAAGTTGGCTCTTGGTGAAGCAAGGGGCCTGAAAAAGGGATCAAGTTTCTCAGAAACGGGCTGCTTATGCAACATTCAAAGTTGCTACGGTGCCATGCTCATGGTAGCCAATTATAGCTGCAGCACAAAGCCTTAGTGTCAGTTTGCAAACAGAAGAGTTAATTGCCACACTGAACCTTTGAAATAGCAGATAAACAAATTTATTCTCTAAGATAAAAAGACCATTAATGTGTTCCTGCTGTGATCATCTGCCTTATTGCCTTTCTCATTTCCCGGGGCTCTGTAATTAAACCATTAGCTTGCCTACCATGCCATGAGTCTGCTGTGGTGAGAGGAGATAGATGATCACCTATTTCATGATTCATTAATACAATTCATCTTGGCCTTGCATGGTTTAAAAAACAAACAAAATAACTTAAAAGCTTTTAGTGTTCCTGTGGGTATTGGAGGCACTGATGACAGTTCTCTTTTTCAATTGTTTCCTTGTTCAGCTGAAAACATAGATTGCTGAATAACATGGTATGTCAAATCAGTGTTGCCCACTCAGTCTAATTTCTGCATGATAAGGCCTTTTTTTCCAATTTGGTGTATGAACTTCTAGGATGAAGCTTACCTGTACTGTAAGAAGACTTAATTTCTTCAGAAATATCCATTAGCTTCCTGTAAGAGAAGCTAAATGTCATGGATTTGCTTGTTCCTCCAAAGAAGATGCTTGGTTCAGTAGACACCTTCAAGTTAGGTCAGTTGCTTCAGTTTGAATTTCCGGTTTCTTAGCTGCCTCACCATCTTCTTGTCATCTTTTATTTTCTCAATCAGTCAGCTTGGCTAGATTGATATGTAGACAGAATTCTGGTAAAACAGTGATTCTGAAACTTGAGGATGTAGGCTCTGTGTAAGAAACAGGAATGGGGATAAATAGATGTCGGCCTTGGACTAGTGAAAAGGCTGTGACTGGATCACAGTAGCGAAGGGACAGCATGCAGAGTTCTGGCAGCCAAGGGGTTTTCTGTTGCAGTGGAAGGTTTTGGCCAGGCAGCTGCATTCTCAACCTCTGACAGAGCTGCTTTCTTGCACGTTAATCTCCTTTTCCTGATAGCCTTCTCAAGATACGCTTTGCAAAAACAGGCATCCTAGAAAGTAGTTTTCAAAACAGTGAGCTGGATGTGGAACTTGATGTGAAGGAGCTGAGGAAAGCCCTGCTGAAGAAAGTAACAAATAATAATTTAAAAAAAAAAAAAGGCTTACCAAAAAATGGAGCAGAGTGGAACCACTGCGTAAATCACAGAGCCTGAACTTCACTCTTCACAAATGTGATGGATCTAATTTCAGCTTGAAGCAAGTAGGATGAAGCTGCAGTGGCAAGCTTGGAGTGCCTTTCCAGGCACTAAGCCTAGCCTGTTGCATAGCTAGAGATCCTGTCTTTCAAGGGTGGTCAGTGTGCCTTTATGCACAGCAAGCTGCATGGAAAAAATAGCTATTCTGATTAAACATTTGGCTGCTTTGCTTTCTTTCTGGAAGTGGTGGACTTGTGCTAGAGATTTTTGAAAACAATTAATTGAAGTGTATGTTCTCACATCAAAGCTGGTTTTGAACAATACCGAATTTTGTTCTGCCTATTCGGTTTTCTGTTTCTGACACAGCAGAATCTTAGAAGGCAATTTAACTCTTGTTTCCATGGAGGGACCCAGTGCAGCTTTGCCTTGCCCAAGAGAAATGTCCTTTTTTTCTTATAAATAACAATCTAAAAATGGAAAAGAAAAAAACTTATGAGTACTTGCTATTTCACTGTTGATTCTAAGAGGAGACAAATATGCCATGAGGTAAATAAGTGAGGTTGAAATTCTCTTTTGTATTGGTATTTGTATGTTAAACTGAAACTGCACTGATGTTACCTGCAGTAACCAATGCATGTTTTTAGGTTGTGGTTGAAAACGTGTTTCTTGGTCAGCAAAGATGTAGCTAAGCTTTTGCTTGTCTTGATTGCCTTCACAGGCCAGGAGTTTTCCATTTCCAGGACAGTGTTGTAAATGCAATGTACCAATAAAAGTAGTTACTTCTCTCATTCCCTAGGCATGACTCCTCTCACAAGAGTGGTACGGAGTGTTCAGATTAAAATTATTTGTCATTGATATTAAGCAACAGAATGTGTATTATCAGGAAAGGTGCTGGCAATATATTTTTTCAGGCATCTGCTTAGCATTGTACTACAGTGCATAGGAATAGGTTCTAGTACATATGAATGAGTTCTATTTATTGCTGCTTTTTTCCACTTCTAATGGTTAGATTGAAATTATAGCCCAAAACAATTGAATAAAATCATAGAATCACAGAATGGTTAAGGTTGGAAGGGACCTTAAAGATCATCAGGTTCCAACCTCCCTGCTACAAGCAGGGACACCTCCCACGAGACCAGGCTGCACAAGCCCCATCCAACCTGGCCTTGAACACCTCCAGGGATGTGGTTCCACAACCTCCCTAGGCAACCTGTTCCAGCACCTTACTATCCTCATGGTGAAGAATTTCTTCCTGATGTTTAACCTAAATCTCCCCTCTTTAAGTTTGAAACCATTACCCCTTGTCCTGTCACTGCCCTCTCTGGTAAAAAGCCCCTCCCCAGCTTTCCTGGAGCCCCTTCAGGCACTGGAACGTGCTCTAAGGTCTCCCTGGAGCCTTCTCTTCTCTGGTCAGAACTACTGAAGGGAAACTAAAGCTGTATATGATTGCTTAGGTTACCAGTTTGTTATGTGTTGATGCCCATGTTGCTATCCAAAGCCACAAGCGTTTTTGCCACTTGATACTGTACTGGTACAAGGCATATTATTCACTGGCTTTGCGTGTCTGTCAGCTTTTATAGGCAAGAATGTTAGCACAAGGTGCATCCAAGTGAAATGGAGTTGGTCACAAGAAACAGAGTAGCAACTGTTGCTATTTGCAATCCAGACACTGATCTTTTCTCCACACTGTAATTTTGGACAACAGCCCTGCTCAGGGTCACAGCATCTGGTAGAGGAGTGGTGTAATTTTAATGAGGGTTCTGTAACCACACTTTCAGAGGTTTTGGTGCAACATGATGTTCATGTTTGAAATGGTAAGAGATGTGGGTGTTAGAATATTGATTTATCACAGAAGGAAAGGGAGAAGCTCTGTCTCCCAAAGCATAGCCTAACTGGCATGAATGTGTGAGAAATAAACATCCTTGTTTAGGATGACTAGTACCAGGATGTAAATCATCCCCAGGAAGACTGTCACCACCTGTGTAGAGCTGCTTTCTTTGTAGATTTTTTTTTTTTTCACATATCATAACTAGTGTATCACTTCCAAAGGCAGACTGCTGGAATCTAAGGTGGTTTATCTCATTTTTATACCCTCAAGAGTATGCCTTTTTAGAATCCTTATTTACACAGATGGTGTTGAAAACAGCTGATGGAAAGAATAGGTTTAAGTCTTTTCAGCACCTTGCTACTGAAAAGAAGAAAGCAGTAGGGATTAATCTCTGCAGTGAGTGCTGGGCAAAAGGAAATTACCGTCCTTGGAACACAGAAACTACAGATACTGTGTTTGCCAGCTGAATGACAGCAGAATCCATTGTGTATTACTGCCCTTCCAGGCAAAAGGTTTGGGAAACTGTTTTGTTGCTCCAAAAGAAAACAAAAAAACAAAACAACAATCTAAAAGGTATCTGGAAGAACTTTCATTAGTTTTGGGGAATTCACACCTGTGGCTGTGTACAGTAAGAATATTTACCAGGAATTTGATCCATTCAATTAATGTCAGTCCTATTAAAAATCTGTCTGTAGGCTTTGTGTATGTAGAAGAATATTGAAATGAACTCTGCAGATAATCCCCAAAATGTCTATAGATCCAGCTTTTTCAGTATCTTCTTCAATGCCCTGAAAATACTGAGCTTCTTAAAGAAAATCCTGCAGTGAGCTTTTGTACTGTGTGACATGTATTTTAAAATAGGCTTAAGTTGTGCTGCTGTGAAGTCACCAGAGATTCTTGAACTCCGTGTCTTGGATCTTCCGTCTTGCTAATATCCCTCAACTCCTAAAAGCCAAGGGACTAGGATGACCTACGTCTGGCTTGCTGTCCAACAGAAGAATGTTGTTTAGCAGCAGCATTCCTTCTAGGAATTTTTTTCCTTGATGTATTTCAAACAAGGCCCACAGAAATACAGTGTTAGGAAGTTGTTTGTTACTTCAAGCTTATTACTTCTGGGCACTGTGGTAACTTGGTGAATACTCAAATTAACAGATTAAGTTGAGGATCACCAAGCTCATTAATTATGCTCCTAAGTGTCAAGTTAGCTAAGAGTTTGAATTTTATTTCCTGTAGGTATTATCAACCCAAAGAATCCTAAGGAAGCACCAAAGTCCTTCAGCTTTGACTACTCTTACTGGTCCCACACATCGGTAAGTTCTTCTACAAGAGAACTGTATATTTTTGTTTTTCTGGCTTGATTTAACTGCACTGTCTTCTGATCTTCCCATCCTTGTCAGATATTTCAGCCTCATTCAGGTTAAAAGCTTGTCATTACATGTTGTTTTTTCCTGTTTGGATGAGAGCAGAAAGCTAAGCTCTTGGAGCTTGTTAACAATTTGTGGATATTAGATTGCTTTTTTTTCTAATTACTTAGATTCTCCAGCAGTGTTCTAATCTCAATATTTTAAGGATGGGTGTGAACCACAGTTAAATCAGTTGTGGTCTTAGGCAGGTGGAAGTTTCTCAGTTCCTTGAAGTTCAAGGAGAGATGTGGTCTGGGTTCCCTTGATCTGTGTGGAGAAGGCAGAGCAGGGATCCATGTTTCCAATAGCTGCAAAAGCGATCAACTCTCCTCTAGCTGCCCTGCCCCACCCTCCTGCAAATCCTACGGTCTTGCTGGCTTCCAGTAATTGTTCTACAGCAGAACTGTGGTGTTCTGCCATCAACCCCCTCCCCATCCTTATTTTCTCAAAAGATATAGAAATAAGAGATAATGGATTTCTCGAAGAGTAATTTTAGTAACTTGGATGGTGCAAATAAGACATATTTTCTAAACAAATCTGTGGCCAACAAGATTGTTTTCATGATGAAAAACTTGTATTTGTGCAGCTCTTTTAAGGAATCTTCAGAGCAGCTGTGCAAGGAGGTTAGAGGATCAGTCAGAGGAACATTATGAGCATAATTCCTGAAAACCAGCAGATAAGCAGCATCAAGGAAAAGAACGGGTCTGAAAAAACTTGAGCCCAACTTTAGAGCAGGAGCAAGTAATGTTAAAATCCAGCAGTTGAGGAAGAGAAAACAAGGTAGATAAAGAGTACCAGTCACATCAAATCTAGTGACATGCTCCTGCAAAATGGAGTTTCAGTGGTTTGCTGTCTGCAGACCCCTCAACATCTGTGTAAATGATCATTACTGTGATAATTTTTTCAAATATATTTACCAAGGACTTTCCTAATTGATCAAGAAGGGACATCAGAAAAAAGAGCATATACACTGCATCCAGCTTTCTGTCAGTATTTTTGTGTTCTGTACCGTGGCTGGAAAAGCAGCTTTTGCTTCTCTTTTACCCCTACTACTCCTCAGAGCCCTTGTCCAGACCAGACCTTGTACCTTCCAGCCCTCCATTTGTGTTTGTTCCCTGAACTCTGCTTTTGGTTTTCTCCCCCTGCATGCTCCTCCCAGACACCCTGAATCCAGTTTGTTGGTGATCTTGCACAAAACTTTTTCCAGTAATGTCAACAGGATTCACAAACCAGAGTTGGTTGGTTTCTTTGTGCAGATTGTCTTTTTTTCCTCAGCAGTGATGGACTGGTCCTGCAAGTGTTGTCATTGCTGTTCTTCTCCAGCTGGTAGTGCCTTGGGAAAAAGCTGTGTGTGAAAGTGTGCTACATTTGCCTCTTCCCAAGAGATTGACACACAAGATAGAAGTGGAAAAAACCCCAGTTGCTTTTTGAAATGTTACTTGAATTATAGGATAAGACTGTATTTCTGTTGCCTTCATGTCTTTTCAGCCTGAAGACCCCTGCTTTGCATCTCAGAACCGTGTGTACAATGATATTGGGAAGGAGATGTTGCTGCATGCCTTTGA
Source organism: Apus apus (assembly GCF_020740795.1). Taxonomy (NCBI): domain Eukaryota; kingdom Metazoa; phylum Chordata; class Aves; order Apodiformes; family Apodidae; genus Apus; species Apus apus. The sequence continues at coordinate 4,251,064 of NC_067301.1, forward strand.
GGGCTACAATGTCTGCATTTTTGCCTATGGACAAACTGGAGCTGGGAAATCCTACACCATGATGGGCAAGCAGGAGGAGGGCCAAGCAGGCATAATCCCCCAGGTAGAACAGAACCCAGAAAGGGGTTTCGTTTTTATAGCACATTCAGACACATCTTTGCTGATCTGCTTTTTGTGTATTGCAGTAACAGTTAACAGAACCACAGCTTACTTCTCAAATGAAAGAATTCTACTGGGGAAGAAGTGCATTATAAGTGATTTTCCCTCTGCTGCTTTTTTTGTTTGGATTGTACTATACAGTCTGGATGTTTCTCCACTTCCCCAACAAACTAGTAAAGGAAGGTGTTTTATTCACCAGGTTTCTTGTCTCTTTCTCTGACTTTAGCTAGGACAGGACTTAGGAATGTTCTGTTCAGCAGGAGTTCAAAAGGGGGTGTATTACTGATGACCATGCCAGAAACTTTGTGGAATTAAGTTTCCCAAATCTAAACACTGAATAAAATAACCTGGTAAGAGAAGAAGTGTATCAAAACATCAAGGGGAAAAAAGTTAGGGCAACAGAGCACAGCCTAGTTCTATTTCCTCCCTTTAAATTTCATGGGCAAATACCAAAAACAAATTTGAAGAAGTGGCGAGAACCCTCCAGGGGGTTTTGGCTGACAACAATTTATGCTGTTATAATGAATTTAACATTCTCTAGCTGTTGCTTGTGTGGCAGTTGAGCTAAGTGCAGGCCTTGCTCAGTGTTGGAGATAAGTGTGTTCCTCCATTCCCAAAACAGAAACCCGAGGCTGAGCTTCAGTCTTAATAAACAAATATACTGAACAGCTTGAGTCCTCATTCTGCTTCAGATTTGCTGTAGATGTTGGCCCTGTGCCACAGGTGTGAAACAGTGACACACACCATTGTTCTCTGTTAATAGTGTGGGTGTATGTACTGAAGTCAGTAGCAAGTGTTCTGGGAATTAGCTTAAAATAATATTGAAAGAGCTAATGTGGACAGAACTGTTGTATCTAAGCATTTTGTTTTTATTACAGTAGTATAAAGTAACAGTGCAACAGGTAAAATGAGCTGAACATCTGTGACAACAGCTTCATGCTAAAACTTCTTGCTGCAGTCTTGATATCCCTATTTGTTTTCCTGAACCTCAAATGCATACAAATTAAACATTGTCCTAAAAAAACCCCCAACTTAATAATGCTCCTGTAGATTTAAAAATGCTACTGTTGTCTACTACAGTTTTGAAACAAAGTAATTTCCCTCCAATTAGGCCTTCTCATAAAGGTACAAGATGAATTATCTCTTCATGGAGACTTTGTTGAATCTGTTCTTTTTCTTTTCATGTACGCAGAAGGCACAATCATGTTCCCAGTAATGTAGGTTGTTGACATTAAATTCTTATGTGTTGGCAACATTCCCTGTCTGCCAGTCCCTGATATGAAACATGATCATACTTTAACCATGTGTTGACTACATCCTTCAGAGTGAATGCTCCCAAAATTGCCTGTATCCTTCATAATCTCTTTATTTCCATTAAAGTGGCTTGCTCCAGAAACCTTTTTCTACTCATATTCCCCTCTGTACCTGGGCTTTTTAATCTCCAAATATTTATCTGTGGCTTGTCCACAGTTCATTTTTTCATTATCTTCATTTTAGGTCTCTCAGTTACTTGTAGACAAGCACTCTTGAAGCAGTAGACCACTGATAGTTGAAGTATCCTTCATAGGAAGATATTGTTAACAAGCTTTGAAATAATTTCTGCCTGTTGATTTAAATCTGAATCCTGGGATTTAATCACTCCAAACAGACTTGTTTTTGAGATTAGAAGAGGATTAAGGATTTAAATAATTCCTTTCTAAAATTATTATTTCAAATTTCAATTATGATAGGCTTTTTCTCATTTTATAGTACAGAATAATACTATAGGTTAAACTTAGAACAATTGTTGAGATATTATATAAAGTAAGAGTGAATGAGAGTCATGTAGAGTTAAGATGAATCTTCCCAGTGAGGCTGTATGTGGTGGTTGTAATAGGTTCTTTTTCTTCCTCTACCCTCACTCTAAAGCCAATTTACTCTTACACTAGTTACTTGTTACTACTCAGTGAAGACTAATTTCTGACTCAGCTTTAATCTCTTTCCAGCTGTGTGAAGAGCTGTTTGAAAAAATCAATGACAACAGCAATGAGGAAATGTCATATTCTGTAGAGGTGAGTATGGTGAGAGATTGAGGACTATATGTGTGTGCTGAGCATCAAACTGAGCTCTAGTGCTGTGCTCTTGATGCTGCATTAAAATGCTCATGAAATAAAAGTAGGTGCTTTGCAGAAACAGTATTTTCTTTCTCTTATTGTTTTTTCCCCTAATCAGTTTTAATGGCTTGACATGCAGTATATTGCAGGCTTTGAAGGAAAGGAAGACCAAAAAGTCTGTAGAAGTCAAATGTGAATATTACTAATAAATGTGAACTCCAATTGTTATTGCTTCTGAATTACAGAACTAGAAACTAGTTCTGCACACTGGTCCTGTGGCTTTGAATCTGTTCATTTTGAAGCTTCATTTACTTCTGTTTTAGTAATATTTGATGACTTAATGCTGGAATGCCATGGGAGCATCACATTTAGGATTTGTGAATGAGAAGATTCCCACATTTTAATCATGTTTTTCTATGTGGTACTTGTTTATCGTTCTAATTGTCTCCAAGCATAGATTTGTGCTTGTGAGAGAGAAATAGTCTCTCCTAAATGAAAATCCAAAAGAATGAACATCTGAAAAGTAAGCAGAGAAGGGAGACAGCTAGACAGAAACCACAGTGGAAGGTTGTACATAGTGTGTTGTGATCTGTTCAGGATATAGAATTATATTTTTCTGAATTGCATTATTTAGAGATTGAAGATCTCTCTTGTTTTTCTAAAACTGCTGCTTACTTCAGTAATCTTTGCACAGAATGAAAGTGAGTAACTTGCTGTCTCTGTTAATATTGAATATCTTCACTGCTGGAGCTGCTAAGTACCTGCTGGACAGGGACAAGCCTAGTGCAATGAGAAATAAAAAAAATTAAAGAATGCATTTAAAAATAATCATAGCTGTATAATTAGTTTCAAATGTTTTTGTTGCAGATTTAAGTTTACTGTAGTTTGAATAATTGTATGGATGACTCAAGAATACAGCAGGATGTGGGCACAGCTTAGAATCACAAGTAGCTTCTGCACGCAAATTCATTCTTTTTTTGCCTCCTTAGGTTTGCTTTGGAGGTTCATAGAGATGACTTGCAGGCAGACTCCTTGTTTGCCTCTTTAGATAGTTTTGCTGCTGTGTCATATTAAACCTGTTAAAGATGTGAGCTCACGTGTATAATTGTTAATTAAACACGAGTATTTTTTGAAGCCACTGATGGACCTATACAAGGTGCAAGGCCTGCAGCTTATCTGGGAGATCTGATGCACGAGACTCTTCTGCCACTGTCTGAAGCTGTTACATGAACTGAGACACCTACCTAGAGCTTTCCTGGAGTGGGCTGGGGGAATTTCTGCCAGTGGCACTCTGAAATGCTGTAGAGCTGCTCGTAGAGGAAGTCTTAAGAAGCATTAAATTACCCATGCAAATTCCTGCTTTCAGGTGAGTTACATGGAGATTTACTGTGAGAGAGTCAGAGACTTGTTGAACCCGAAGAACAAAGGGAATCTGCGGGTGCGAGAACATCCTCTGCTGGGGCCCTACGTGGAAGATCTCTCCAAGTTAGCAGTCACATCTTACACAGACATTGCAGACCTCATGGATGCTGGGAATAAAGCCAGGTTAGTGATGGTAGTATGTTACATATTTTTATCTCTGTTGTAGGTATCTATGTCATGTAGCACCAAATTTTTCAAGTATCTTCAGGGATGCATTGTTGCTTTTTAAGTAACTCGCATCACATGAAGAGTGCTGAAATATGCACTGATCAGTGCTGCTGAAAGGCTGAAATTGATTTGTGTTAGTAAATTCTGCTGCAAGTTGCAGTGTATGCATTTAAAGCTTGTAGTAGCTTGAGATTAAGGATGTACCTAATTATACTGGCTTTTAGTTCTGCCTTTGTGTACTGCATCATTGTATTTTACATGTTTATTTCTACATGTAAAATCAATCTCATTCATTCGAGTGCTTAAGGCTAAAGCTGGCATTTTAGCTTTAGCTTCTTGTTCCTTAGTAGTTGTTTTCATGTCAGCTGTAGGCTCCGTTTAACAGTGTGTGGGTAAGACTGACATAAATGTTGCTTGTGTTTTCTTGTGTGTGAGAGTGCAAGGTAGATGACATTGAGTTACACAGATTGAGCAAGTCCTCTTTTAACTGTGATGAAGATGAGAGTCATTCAGGAGTGAAAAATCAAAGGGTTTGTTAATAGTGTTCAGTGTAGCTTGGTTATAGAGCAGAATATAAACTGTGCAGCCTCTACCTTTACAGCTGCATCCAGCCCTGCAGGTAGTTGCACCTGCAGTGTAGAGGCTACTCTTTTCTAAACATGTCTGTGTCTGTTGGTATTTTAGGACTGTGGCAGCTACCAACATGAATGAAACCAGCAGCCGCTCTCATGCTGTTTTCACCATTGTCTTTACTCAGAAGAAACACGACACAGAAACTGACCTTTGCACAGAAAAGGTATATTACAGATAACTGGCTTTCTGATGGTTCTTCACAAGTCTCGCCCGCAGTGACTTATTCTTAGTGGCAGTATGATGAGAAAAGAGAAGTAATTGTTTTTTTCTGGTGTTTTCTTTAAGGGTGAACTTGCTGCCTGCCTTGGCAGAACCTTTCATTTCTTGCAAGATTTTTATTCAGTGCTGAAAATAACTAGATGGAGAATATGTGCAGGAGGAGAATAGATAGGTGTGGGAAATTCATGGCTTTAAGGACTAGGTTCTGTGGGGAGGGATAAATGAAATAAAAGGAGTTCATCTTCCCCAGTCTTGTTCCAGAACTTTCTGTGGTTTTGCTTCTCAGTGCAAAATATTTGCCTTGTTAGTTCTTTTCTTTGGGCACAGGAATTGGGATGAGTGAGACTTGAGCTTTTTCTGGAATTTGCATGTTAAACTCGCACAGAACAGTTTTCTGGCTTTTATTGCTCTGAAATAGAGGTTTTGCATCCAAAAGTAGCTGAAATAGAGGTAATGTTCACATTTCTAAACTGCTGTGGACAGATCTGAAAAAGTTTATGTATGGAAGGCCCCCTCCCTTCCAGAAAAGGGCCAGATAAAACCCTGTAAAATTATCATTAACTGACATGCAGTCTGTAATTAAAGAGTTAGGCCAGTGCTTTATTGTTGGTGTCACTAAAGTTGGGATGGAACATTAAGTTTCTCTTCCTTTCAGACTCTTGTGTTGTCTGTAGCAGTAACTCTCCATTTCTTTTGACTTCTGTTGTGCACTGTTCATGTGAGACCTCCTTGTCTCTTGAGGTAATTGAGACAATAGTGACACTTAGAGCTTAATCCCAGACACTTCTTATCCATAAGAAGCTACTCAGTTTGACTGCATTTTCAAGCATACTACAGTGATTTTTTTTTTTTTTAGATGGTAAAGTTCTTCTCATGGCACAGAATTCAAAGGAGTTCTCATTCTAATTCACCAAGAACTAGTTGTAGTTGTTAATGTGCCTTCTCCTTGCAGGTCAGCAAGATTAGCCTTGTGGATCTAGCTGGGAGTGAGCGAGCTGATTCAACTGGTGCCAAAGGAACCCGATTAAAGGTATGGGGCCAGTTCTGAATGGGGAAAGAAAGGGAAGTGGGTGTACAAGTACCATGTGGAGTGTTTGACAAATAATAAGGAAAAGAATGCATTGCAGTTTTAAGTATGGAGAAAATACTTGCAAAACTGAAGACTTCATTTTTTTTTCTCTCTGATCATGGATGTGACATTTGGCTTGCTTAGTTGACAGAGGTTCATGGATGAACAATTCTAATTACTGTATAATACTGGATTCTGTTTTCTCAGGAAGGAGCAAATATAAACAAGTCTCTCACAACTCTGGGCAAAGTTATTTCAGCATTGGCTGAAGTGGTAAGTACAGCATTTACTCACCTGGAACAAGCTTTCCCTAACTAGTAAAACTGAGACAGGTAAAAACCACGCAGTACAGCAGAATCTTTCACTGTTCTTGGCATTCTCAGCCAGTTCAGCTGTGTATATTTTGACAGATGAATAGTGTTGATAGTATTCTGCGATTGTCATGCAGATGGATTGAAACTTCATTTATTGATAAATCAAAGCATTGGTTTATTTAGCTGTGAAGAAGCCTTGCAAAAGAAGGCTGCATTTGTCTAGAAGACAGGTTCACACAGCAAGCATTTAGTTCTGCAGGGCAGTGATTTTATTTCTGTTGGAAAGTATAATTTTAGAAAACTAACTGTAGCTTTATTCTTAATATTTTTAAAGTACAGGTGTAATAATTTGATTATCACTGGCTTTTCTTGCAATGGAAAGACTTAATAATGTCTTGAGTTTAATGAGCATATGTTGATCCAAACATAATGTTGTAGGTTTAGAAAAGTACTTTTGTACACAACTATTGTTTAAAAAAACCCGAGCAAGTAAATTACTGCTGTTACTTTTACAAATAGTTCTCAACAGCTTGGGACAGGTTGAATATACTTAACTGCTTTTTAGATTTTTTTTTTTTTCCAATGAAAACTACTGTCATTCATTTGGCTTTTCAAGAAAAGAAAATCCAAGCTAATGTGGAAATTTATATATAAAGCTCTGTTAAGAATCTCATTGTACCTTATTCCTCTTTCTTTAATGCTTTCAACTTAGGATAACTGCACTAACAAGGTATGGTGGTCTGAGTAGTAGTTGATGGTGTCTTTTTTGCCTGAGTGTAAGATTTTATTCTCTTCACTTTGGAATCAAAGAGCAGAGATCTTTATTGTCAGGTCTTTGAGAAATTCCCATGACTATAAATTAGTCATGAAGCCTGAGAATTATCAGTCCTAAAATATTTGAAAATGTTCTAAGGTTGGGGATAATTTAATGCAAAGTACACATTTAAGTATGTATTTAGGAGTATTCTTTTATTTCATCCCTGCTCCTGATTTGGTGACTTAGCTTGGGAATATCTACTTTTAGTCAGGATGACTTGGTCTTTGCTCTCAAGTTTCTACTCTCCATGGTTTTTTTTTTCCTTTACCCCATATGATGAATTGTAGGTGATAGTCAGTTCTAGTTTTTGGACTTAGCATCTGGTGCTTACCTCTTCCTAGTAATTTTACATGTCCATTGGAAGGTTCCTCACCTTTGGCAAGGTACAGTAGAACTACTGCAGGACTAACAATCACATTTTAAGCACGTTGTGAGTATTAAGAGGAGCTGCACACAAAATGTAATCGGGCTTTTTCTTGCAAAGCTATACCCTTTGTTAATTATTGTGCAGAATAAAACTTTTGGCATCTCTTGAAGCAAGTTGTTTGCCTACTAATTATTTAGGTAGGTAAATGGATGACCCAAGATTCATGTTCTGTTCTAGAGGTTTTGAAGTTCTTGTTTCTTTTAGACCAAATGAAAAATGATGAAATTTGGAGGGAAGTCTGTCAAGAGGTGCTGAGAAAGCTCTCATCTCTTGTGTAGAGGTTCTTCATTTGTCACTATTGATTTGGGGACCAAGCACTTAGATACTTAAACACTCTTTTTGTGGCTTTGTGCTTTAGTTTGAGTAGCTGCAATCAAGTTTTTGTCTTTTTTTTAAACCAAAATAAAACCACAAAAAAAACCTCAAAGCAACCTCCTCTCTACTGACAGTTCTAATTTCAGTGTCCAAGCACTTTCACCTTTTCCTTCCTTGATTTTCCCAGTGACTGTTCACAGAAACACAGGAAGATTAGCTAGTTGTCCTTTCATTTCTGACTGCTCTTAAAAACAGTAGCCTTCCTAGAAAAGGAGGAATGTTGTTTGAACACAGAATTTTAAATGGCAGAAGGATATTTTTCATACACAGAAAAACCTTTTTGAGGGTAGTGCTTCAAGGGAATTCTCAAGACTGCTTAATATCAGCTGTTCAGGTGTCAGAATTTGTTGCATGTTATCTGATATCAAACTCAGTTATCACTTGTACAACTGAGGATGAGCCACCCCTCTGTTGGGATAGCCTATGCTGCTCTTCTCCTATAGCTGTATCGTGGTTCCTCTATCTATACTATGAATTTTATGTCTTAAAAATTAATTTTCCCTTTGGTTTCTGTTCTTCAGCTGTGTGTTCTTTCTTTGTAGAGTAAAAAAAAGAAGAAGACAGACTTTATTCCATACAGGGATTCTGTACTAACATGGCTTCTTCGAGAAAATCTAGGTATGTCTGACTTGCCTGTGCCAATGTGAAAACAAATTTTCACCAAATTTTCTGCTTTTGACTCACTTAGCTTAAATTTGTGTCAAGTACAGGTAGATATTATACGTAGTCAAATCTGAGTCATGTCGTTCTACCCTTTATTCAAGTTACAGCTTTCTTTCCCATTTTTTTAATGTTTCTTAGTAATGTAGAATATAGTTGAGCTCTATGATTTATTGAAAATACTGATCCTTGGTAGGTAATTAGTGCCTAGATTGTGCACTGTAATTCATCTGAAATGTTGCCTATTCGTTATAGGTGGTAACTCCAGAACTGCAATGGTTGCTGCTTTGAGTCCTGCAGACATCAACTATGATGAAACTTTGAGCACTTTAAGGTATTTTCTTTTTATCTGAGATGGATAGGGGTAGGTGTTAGTGGTAATGACCACAGGCTATCTTTCAATCCTCTGGGTTATTACACTTAGAGAAAATCTGTGGAAAAGACTTGGTACTTGCAAGAACTCAATTACCCAGAGAGAAGAAAACCAATCTACTGTATGTGAATAGGGAGCTAGGGATTTATTGCCTACTCTTAACTTGAAAAAATCAAACTCGTGTTATCCAAGCTGAGGCTTCAAGCACTGAAGAAATAAGAAAAAACCAAACATGTTACCTGTTGTACATATGATGCACCTTGTTAATCAGCTCTGAATAGAACTTGTCTTTTTAGCAACCTGTATTAAACACAAATTCAAAAACATGATTGAATAGAATGCACGATTCTCTTCTGACAGCTACAAGCTAAATGTCTCCCTATCTTGCTGCATTCGTGTGTTGCAGATAAGCACTTATATGTTCATGATAAGGTTCTACTTTTTTGGTTTGATTCCAGATATGCTGATCGTGCAAAACAGATTAAGTGCAACGCTGTGATCAATGAAGATCCCAATGCTAAGCTGGTGCGTGAGCTGAAGGAGGAGGTGACAAGGCTGAAGGATCTCCTGCGTGCCCAAGGGCTGGGAGATATTATTGACAGTAAGTGGATTAAACAGGCCTTACCATCTGTAAGCTGGTCTCTCTTACAGAGGAGAGAGCTGGGCCTGTGAGAAAAAGGGATTTAAAATTGTGAACATGGTTTTAATAATGATAGCCTCTTCTGTGTAGAAACAAGCTATCCTAGGATTGGCCACCTTCAAACTCATAAGGAAAACCATGGAGATTGAGTTTCCTATTAGTGGGTATGGGATTTTTATGTAATATAGCTTACACATTCAAGAGTTGCCCTGGTGAGTTATGAAGGGCCTTTTGTCTGGCTGCCAATGAAAGACAGATAGTTGAGATACAGAAACTTAATTTTGTACTGAGAGAGAAAGCATCTTTCTTCCTCTGTAAAGGGTTAAAGTTGATACCTGGCTCCAAGACCATCCTTGCTCAGAAAAGAAAATGGTGGCTAATTCCTGTTAGATTGTGTCTTGAGTGACAAACTATTTGTCATCTCAAAATAACTAGCTATGAAACAACTGCTTGTGAATAAGTAATGGATTATTTTGGGGCAAGATCTTCAGTTAGGTTGGCAGAGCTGTATTGTACTGATTTGCTTTGCCAGCAACCTCTTAAAGCACGAGAACAAACTTGTGCCTGAATTATTTCCTGGTCCTCATTCCAAGCAAGGCAAATAAATTAAGATTTATATATTATTTTATGATATGACCACTGATTTAATTGCTAGCTAAGATGCCCATAAAAACACAGAATGTATCCCAGTGGATTAAAAGATACCTTGACTTGGAAAAATAGATTTAAAAAAAAAAGTGAATTTTGCACCAGTTTCTGATTTATCAGAGATTATTTCGCTGTGAAACAGAAGTCCTGGCTTAGTCATAGACTGCTTAAAGAAGTGCAATATGTATCCACCTTTTTGTATGCTTGTTTTCAAGAGAGTGGGGCCAGAAGACAATGAAATGCAGGTGTTTTCATGCTTGGTACAGTCTGTGTTCTTAGGTTCTAAATCCAAACTGAAAAAAACTGTTAAATTGTGTTTTGTTTCTTTAAACATTGAGTACTATTCTCTTCCCTTCCTGTGTCCTGGTGAACCTTCAATTTTGATCCTTCTTGTATTTTCCCTCCTGCTTCTTTCCAGTTGATCCAATGGGAGATGAATACTCTGGAAGTGGAGGCAAATGTGTGTACTGTGTGGTTCTCTTTTTAACCTGCTTTCTCTGGGTCAGCTTTTAACTGAGCTTTGCATGCCAGCATTTCTCACAGGGAAATCCCAGACAGAACACTCTCTGTGGAATGCAATGCAGTTTCATGGAAACTAGCTTAACCAGCATTTCTTAGAGTGAAAAAATGTGCAAAGATTCAAATGCAACATATGTTCATTGCTTTCTTTCTGGCAGAATGTAGAAGGGAGAGTAGTAATTCTTTAGTCTGTTTTCATGACAGCCAACAGTTTAGATTCAAGCTAGAGAATCTTTTTCTCAAATATTTCTCCAGTTACTCAGTTGAAACAGCTTCTGCTTACGTACCTCTCTGGCCTTTTAATGTCTCCTTTCCACATAAAAGTATTTGTTTTAAATGTTTTAACTCAAGATGAAATGTTATCAGTTCCTCCCAGAGACTGAAATTTATTTATTTTGTGTAGTCTCTTAAAAAAAAAAGTTAGACATCTTATACTGATGAAGGTCTCTTATTTGAGCTCAAATACTTGGTTGCAGATTATTAATTTAGTAGGGTTAGAACAATCAGCAAATAGCATTTTATGTTCTAGTGTTTGCTTCTATGGAAGGGAACTATATGTAGTCCATTGTAGGAGAAATGTGTATTATATATCATTTTGGGTTGGTAGACTTTTTAAGCTCTTTCAGTCAGTCATCTTCACTCTCACCCAAACAGTATCAACTGGAAGAGATCTGTCTGAAATTTCCTAAAATTAAAGCTACTGGTGTTGTAAAGACTCATCCTGGCCTTGTCTTAACATTCTGATGCTGCTTCCAGCGTGTGGCTATGTCATCCCTGTGAGAGCTGCAGCCTCCAGGAGGAGTGTGCATGATGTTGAGGGGTTTGGTTGTCTGTGGTCTCAGCTACTGGAAAAAGCTACTGCAAGTGCCACTGCCTTTGTCTTCAGGAGTGCATGTGTCTACAGGCCTTTCCGAGACTTCATCCTCCCTGCTCCCTCATGCCTGCTCTCCTCATCCTGATGGCGTTTCCTTTCCTTAACCTTCTTCTTCCACCCCTGCTTTCCTGTATTTGCAGATGGTGGTTTTCAAACTGACTCGATCAGTTTCATGAGGCTGAAACAGCAGTTTGAATGTGGAGTGAAGTAGGGCACAAGGCTGACAATAGCAGAATTGTTCAGGGTAGGAGTAGAGGAGATGTAGGAGGGCATGGAAATTTATGCAACGTCTGTGTGAGCATCTCATTTTCATAAGTGTGAAGCCCTTGTTTATAACTTGCAAGGTCTGATTTGACCTGTTTCTTTCCTAAGGATACTTATTTTAAAGGATTTGTTTTTGAAATAGCATTTAAAACGATAAAAAAATATTAAAACTGAGCTATTTAATTGTCTGATATTTCCAGACTAGAAGATCTTTTCATTGTGAGATTATTCTGAGGATATGGCAGACATATCTGGGAAGTTAATTAGATTAAAATAAATTATCTTTGCATGTTTGTTCTTAAATCATTCATGCACTGTTTTCTGTCTTTCAAGGAGACATCTTTCAGGCCTCCAGGTTTTCAGGCTACACAAGCTGCCTTATTACATTTTGGTGTGGTTTGTTTTTTTTTTTTAAGGCCTTCCTCATCTAAACTAAGACCAAAACAAGCTTTAAAGCATCTTCTGAAGTATGAGAGCCTTACCAGATATTTCACTGATCAGGTTTCATAGATTTTCACTTTTCAGATAGGGAGGGCCAAGAGGTAATACAATGTTTTTATTGTGAACTTGATTCTCCTCTCCCTGCCACAGACTGACAGTGATTTACATACTCGCTCTCCTGTGAGAACTGAAGCTCGGGGAGTTCTTTGTCCCTGTGGTCTGGGTGGTTCAGCAGCAGAACCACTGCTGTGATAAAGATTCACTTAATCATTTTAGATTAAAGATGCCTGGAAGAGAATGTCTTGCTGAGTTTAAGGAGTTGGTGGCTATTGAGGCTTCAGCCCAAAATGTCACTAATCTCGTCAGGAACAGAACCTGTTCCGGGTTTGAGCTCCATGGTGCTAAGTTTAGTGTTCAGTTAGGAACAGGATGGTTTATTTTTTGGCAAAGTGTGATTTTTTTTTTTTTTTTTTTTTTTTTTTCCCCCAAGATTTTTTGATCAAAACAGTTTATGACACAGTCCTTTACTAATAATCCTCAGGGTCTGAACTGAGTTATCTTTGCCACGGATACTAATAATAAAATATATGTTTCAGAACTGCCATCTAAAAATTACAAACTTGTCTTGTTGCTGCTTAAATGCTTTCCTCTTACACTGGTCTTTCCTTCCTTTCCTTTTTCCTGTTCCTTCCCTCTTTCTATTTTCCTTTTCCCCACCTTTCTGCCTTCCCCTCTGTCTGTGTGTCTCTCTCCCAGATTTGAAAGATTTTCAGAACAATAAACATAGATACTTGCTAGCCTCCGAGAATCAACGTCCTGGCAATTTTTCCACAGCCTCCATGGGGTCCCTCAGTGCATCTCCATCCTCCTGCTCTCTCAGTAGTCAGGTGGGCTTAACATCTGTGTCCAGTATACAGGAAAGAATCATGTCCACACCTGGAGGAGAAGAGGCAATTGAGCGTTTGAAGGTGGGTGTTGCTGTAGATTAAGGAGGCTTTTATTTTAGTCTCTTTCAAGGGTAAATAACAGTGAAACTGGTTGTTTCTATACAAAGTGGTTTGAAACCCACTTGCATCTTAAAATGGCCACTTAACTGTAGTGGGCTAGAAACTGGGTTCATGCACAGCCTTTCCTGTTAGGATTATTTAGGTCTAATTGTAGCCTGGAGCTACAGCTATAATGTAAATTAAAATCTTTAATCTTGTTTACAAGTTCTCTGATACAGTGGTTATTGTGGGACATTTCATCATAAGTATAGACTTCAGGAGGCCTGGTCAGCACCAGTGTGGATAAAGTCTGACTAGCAAATGCTTTCAGAAAACCAAATTACCCCTAAGTTAAAAAAAAGAAGAGGAAGAATAATCCTGCCACTGTTGAATTTGCCCAGCCCCCACAGATTAAAATGTGAGGCACACAGAATAGCTTGCTTTATCCAGACAATAGCAGCCTTGTCCCAGTTCTGCATAGAACTGAACTGCATCAAAACTGCATTACAGTGAAGTATTTCTAAATTTTGATGAAAGACCCCCCAATCTCCATGGGCGGATGAGTGGGGAGAGCTGGCTGTGTTAAATCTGTGCTTCATTCTCATGTCTTGTCCATGAGACGCTGCCACAGGGATTGGAATGGGCAGGAAAACACACTGTATATCCCTTTCCTATTGGAAACCTGCTGTTGCCATGGAAATAACAGTGTGGTCTCTGCAGTTCTTTGGCATCCAGTTACTGAATGATGTCTGTAAATCAGATAAAAAAAACCCAACCACTAACAAACAAAAAAACCCAAACCCAAAAATTAGGTGGTTCAAATTAAAATCTGATTGTGGTTAAACATGAAGTTACTTTTTTCCTTAGTTTGCCTTTGAGGCCATTTACCCTTTTAAACATTTAGAAAGACAACTTGGAGTTTTGAAGTGCTGAGAGTGTTTTTTATAACCAAAATTAATTTGAGGTCTAGAACTGAGCACAAACTTTTAATTGCTTTCTGTGTTATGTAAAGAACTTTGAGAAGAATTCTAAAACAGCTTCTGGGATTTTCACACAGGAATCTGAGAAGATCATTGCAGAGCTGAATGAAACATGGGAAGAAAAGCTGAGGAAAACTGAGGCCATTAGGATGGAAAGGTCAGGAATCAGAAGTGCTGTAGATGTGGATAGTCTCTAGAAAATGAAGTGTGGAAAATGGAGAATGTTCCTGCGTTCAAAAGCAATGGATCAGCAGAATAGTGCTTAGTGATAATTCTGTTCACCCTTCTGTTATGTAAAACTTGAACTAAACTTTAGAAACTTGCCATATTGTCTTATGAGGTGGTGACAGTCCTGGCTGTATGGTCACTGGACAGACTGGTTGAAATTAATGTATGTCATTACATGACCTTCATTAGACTTTATTTTGTCTAATAAGCCTAAAATGGGGTCAATCACTTGTTTTTATCTCTCAGGGAGGCATTGTTGGCAGAAATGGGAGTTGCCATTCGGGAAGATGGAGGAACACTGGGAGTCTTCTCACCCAAAAAGGTAAGGAAAAATTATAAGTCTTGCATCATGTCCCCTCCTGTGAGGGGAGGGTGGTGAGGGACCTACCAGTCACACAAGGGCTTGTATTCATATTAGATACAGAAGAATGTAAGTGAGGTTTGGACCTTTAGTAGGAAGTTCCTTTTCCGTTATCTTTTCAGAAATAACTTTAATGTTAGAATGTGTCAAAACACTCTACATCTGAGGATTATTTTGCCCATAATAATGAAGCTGGCTGCTGTTCCTCAGGCAAGTGATGCAGGATAGTGCTCATAGGCAGCTGCAGAAAGAATTGCCTGTGGTACCTTCCATTGGTGGTTAAAAGTAGGGAAGCATGTGCTGGTCTAGTGCAATGATGAAACAGGGGCAGGGTGAGAAGCTCAGAGAGACTCCTGGTATCACAAAATGTCTGAGCTTTTTTTGTACCTTCCTTCAGAAAAATCTCTGCTGCAAGGAGGTGTTTGCAGCTCCTCGCATGTTGATTCAGTAGCAACTCAGAAGTGCTGCCTCTTAGCTTGTTGCCATTTTGTGCAGTAGCTGAGTGTCCTGTTCTTTGAGATACTTGAAAGTTTGAAGTATTTTTTAGGTGCTCTTCCTTGAAATTTGTTTGTTAGTGCTTTTTCCAAGGGGAAAAGGGATTTTTAATCTAATGAACCACTGGACAAAGGTGATGGAGGGGAAAATTTCTTTCAGTACATGCCCATAGTTGCATTTTCTGAAATTTGAAAGAAACAGAACTGTGCAGAAAAAGGATAAATCAGTGCTATAAAGATAAAATTGTAAGTTAGTGAAAAAGCTCTCTATGGAGTGAAAGCAGAATTAGTGAAGAAATATGAGGAAAAGAAGCTATTTTCTTGTATTTTAAAAAAACCTTTGAACAAGGAGCATATTTTAGGGTGATATTTTACCCTGAAACTTGCATGTGCAAGTGTGTAACAAACTTGATCAAAAGTTAGATGGCAACCAGTGTTGTACAGAAACAAAGCACAGCAGAACTGGAAAAATATTTAATCCTTCATTTAAAGTAGTGTTAGACTGATCTATTTGGAGTAGGTAGAACTCTGGTTTGCTTTTGGTATCTACTCCAGAATTGCCCAAGGTTTGTAAAGACACTAACTTGTTGAGTGTTCTTTACATTTTCTTCTCTTATGTTGTGGATCCTCATCTCCTTTTAGATTTTCCCTCAGAGGCCCTCAACTCTTTTTGATGACTCTTTTGGTGCATTTTCTGCTGATCAGGTTTGTGTATAAGTGCCATCTGGATTAGGTAGTTGCTTTAGTAATAGATGATATTTATTTTTACCCATATAGGATTGATTAGGAGAAGTAAAACTCCTGACCTAGTCCTGTTTGTTTCTGTTCCTTCCTATCCTAGCACTTCAGTTTCATTAGTTCTCCTCCTAATAGCTGTGGTTGCCCTTGTGAAAATGTAGATGTAGATAGCAAATTTGAAGTTTGTTTGTTTTGTTTTTTTCTAAATAAAGACTTTACACTTCTGGAGTATCAGTATAAATCTAGTCATATGCTACTAGGACAGCACGAGCTGAGCTGTAAATAGAACTTTGTAAGGTAAATTTTGTCTACATCATGAATTAAAAGGTATTGTGCCATCATTGCTGTCTCTCTGGGTTGTGCCTCTGATGACAGGAAACTCCTTGAAATAGGCTGTGGAAATTTAATTGCTTGTGCTGCCATCAGAGACGGGAGCAGGGAAAATCCTTCAGCTCATGCTTGAGGAATGCTGTCCAAGAGAAAGCTGCAGACATAACTGTCTGGGCATGAATATCTCAGAGTGAGTGAACAGTGGGTGTTGCTAGCATCATCTCTCATGTTGTTGAGATTTATTTCTTACAAAACTCTCTGTTGCCTGTGAAAGACCCACTGAGACTTCAACGTGGTAAATGAGCTTGGATGCTAAAACATTTATGTATGGGTTAGTCACTATTGTCAAAGTATCCAACTAGTACTAGCTACAGTGGTGTTGCAGCAGTTGACTGTGCCTGGGGTTTGGTTTATCTCCAGTTTTCTTTTGATTTAAGAACTTTATACAGCTCCAAAAGTTGATATGAATGCAGTGAAGAGCAATGACATCATGAGACATCTTCAGCTGGGGTTTCATGTGCCCTCTATATTTTTAGGGGTGAAAAAGGCATTCTGTTGCTTTTCTCCTTTCTCTCTTCATAGTTAAGTCTTCCATTGGGCAATTGACAGTCCAGCTTCTTTATTCAAAGACAAATTTCATTGTGAACATCCAGTCATTTTTATACTTCTGTACACTGAGTGCTGTTAACATCTCTCAAAGTTTTTTGCAGCTAGAATATGTGGACAGAAGCAGTGTTTCCAAGGAATTGTAGCCATATTTATTACCTTTTGCTATATTTATTATATTTGAGGATAACAAAGAGACAAGTGGCTTATCAACAGGTTTATTTCTCTTTCATCATCTGCTTTAATTCTGTTTAACCATTTTTGCTTTTTCTTTTGTGCTTGTGCTTACTGCTATCTCACTGGCTAGATTTTCACACCAAGGCCTTGTGACTTGTTTGCTGATTCCAATGGGGTTTTTTCACCAAAGAAGGTTGGTTTAGTAACTGTAGTGGATTTAAATTTAGCAGAATTTAGATGAAGAGTTTTTAGCTGTTTATATCAGACAATGTTGGTAGTTTTAGATTTTTCTTCTGAAGTTAACAGACTTTGCCAAATGGTCACCTGACCTGTACTGCCCAAGAAAAGCCAAAATTGATTCCACATCAGTTTCAAAATTTCACTGCAGCAGCCTTTTCAGGTGTTGGAGTTCCCTTTTGTAAGTTCTCAAAGACACCATGAGGAATTTATTTTTTCCAGCAGAAGCCTTGATTCCCTCTCTTTATTGATATTTCAGATAAATAAGCAGTCTGAGCTGTATTTCTGCTGTTCCTTTGTGATGCTTTTCAGTACTGCAAGAGGTTGTATTTGAAAAAATGCATTATGGAAGAAGCTTGATAGACTCAGCAAAACTGCTGCTTTCACATACATCCTCCACAGCTGTGGGAAGAAACCTAAAAGTAGGTCCCCAGTTCTTAATTAACTTTTCCTTTTTTTTGCCCTTTCAGACTCCTCATCTTGTAAACCTGAATGAAGATCCACTCATGTCTGAATGTCTGCTTTACTACATCAAAGATGGTATTACTAGGTGAGGATTGGTGCTAATATGCTCTGAAGTCTGCTTCCTTGCTTGCTTAAATCCCCAAGCTGGAGACGCCGTGAGTTTAAATAACAATTGTGCCTTCAGCTATTCAAGTTGCAGGTACAAATAAAGCATGAGATTCCTGTAGGTGGAAAAAAGTACAGAAATGTATTTTTTTTTTAAAGTTGATTTTGTGCTTTAGAAGTAACATGTGCAGTCACTCAGCTTTATAAGAATCTTTTTACTACACCTGGGCAGTAAGAGAAAGCATGATATCCCTTTTAAGATACAGGAAGACTAAGGTAATAGAATTTCCTGAAGACACCTTTGGTATTTTGATGGGTGGAGGGTTAGAAACCATAGTAATTGATAAAAGCAACCAGAATATGGATTCACTTTATTGTTGAAATAAACTGTTATCCATACCTGGCACAATGTATGTATTCTGCATTCACATACATGAGATTTATTTTAATTGCCCTTTTTGGAATTTAAAACAGATTTTATTCCAAAACTTGTTGTCTAGACATCTGGAAGAAGAGAGGTGGGTTTTGTTATCAACCAAACAAACCATGTTTGGTTGCTTAGTTTGTATATTCCTGCGGAACAAAGGAAGGAGAGTACACAAACAGGTGCAGTTATATGGCACTACTCTAATACACATTGGACCTATTGAAAAGAGCATCAAACATGTAGAGAATTCAACATAGAGTGAAGAGAATAGTTTACAGCTTTATCATTATAAGTTTTTGAGCCTAGCTAGCTGACATCAGAAAAAGGTAGAGTAGTAAGTACAGCAAGAAGTTCATAAAGAAGTTTTGCTGAAGGGAGAAGGAGGGTACACAAGAGGGAAAGAAACCAGAGGTCTTTAACATTTCAGTTCTGTGTTTTGAGAAAGAGAAAACTTCTCTTTTGTCAAGCTATTATCCTCCAATTCCTGGTAAATCTGATAAGTTATCTGCAACAGAGAGATAAGCAGCAGTTCTAACCTTTAAACTTGAAGGATAGTCTTAATAGTTTAGACTTTTTTCCTGGATATTCCTGGGATGTATTGTTGTACACAGAATTGTAGCAAGTGTCTGATCTGCTCTTGAAATATCTTCTGTTGGACCCAGGGTTGGCCAAGCTGATGCTGAGCGAAGGCAAGACATTGTATTGAGTGGGGCTCACATCAAAGAAGAACACTGTATCTTTAGAAGTGAGAGGAACAACAATGGTGAAGGTAAAAAGACCTACTTCTTCTAGCGAAGTGTTGATAAATCTTTCACTCCTCAGTTGATAGTTAACCAGAGGATGCTGGTATTGGAAAGTTTCTTTTACTTCAAGGAAACAGCTTTGAGTTGCTGTTTTCTTGAGTCTTAGGGGGAGAGAATAAAATTTGTTTCAGTGATAATAGCTTCAGATTGCAGGCTGCAGTTAGATTTTGATCTTGGTTAACTATAAACATGCAGATTCAAACAGAAAAAAAAATCATCATTTCCAACTGCAATATGGAGATGTCAGAAGCATTGATTTTTCTCATGGGGCTTTATTTCTATTTTAAAGAGCAAGGTATCAAGGAGTGCTTCAGTTGTATCTTTTTTTGGATGTTAGTTAGAAGATAGGCAGAAAATTAGAGGCCTCTAGGGTTTGCTCACTTGTGTTTCTGTGCAGTGCTCTCTAAAATTTCACTCATCAATTGTTTTCTTCATAGTTATTGTGACTTTGGAGCCTTGTGAACGATCAGAAACTTATGTTAATGGCAAGAGAGTGGTGCAGCCTGTACAGCTGCGCTCAGGTAAGAAATGTTAACGTGGATATTTGTGAAGACTCTTAACTAAGAATTACCCATACGTGACATTGGCATCACAGGGAGAGAAAGCTGGGTGCTGTTCAAAGGCAGCAGTGTTAACTTTTTGGAGTGTAGCCTTTAAGGAGAGGTTGGCTCCATTCTTTTGGCAGCAGTTTGTTTTCTTCCATTCTTTGCTGCACTAGTTGTAAGTGAACTTCAGTGTTCACTGCCACGCAGCATCCTGCTTGTCCTTCTGCTTACTCTGATATTATTCAAACACGTTTTTGCCCAAGTCTATGGCCCTTGGCAGTCTCAGTGAGACAGAGCAGACAGACTGCCAGTTGCTGATGGAAAATTCCCAGTTCCCTGGCAGAGCTAAGATACGAGCCTCTGCAGGAGCACAACAGCTTCTCTTTGCTCTCATTACATCTCCCACTCAGTCTCCTACATTCCTTTAGAAAGGCATGTGGGCGAAGAATTAGAAAGGAGGGAGTGACTTCCATAAATTATGGGTTTTAACCTGTCTCTTTCAAGCTATGATGCTTTCTTTGTCCCTCCCTCATTTTTCTACTGGTAAAAACAAAACAAAAAAACAACCACAAAAAAACCCCAAACATCTCTGAATTATTTGCATAAAATTATAAGTGGGTGTGTCCATCGAGCCAAGTGTACTAACTTGAGCACGAGTTGTTGCTGTTCCATGCCTGCATGAGAGTCATCCTGAATACCATGATGTTATCATTTAAGTAATTGTTTTAAAAAGTAGATACTTTTCCTTTTATTCTGCATCTAGATGACTGAGTTACTAGAAGAGCACAGACAGGTCTCTGACATCTTTAAGCACCTGTATTTCAATTACATATTGATAAGGACAACTTCGGCTACTTTGGAGATCTATTTACTAGAATGCCTTTTTAAAATTTTAACTACATTAATATTTCTGGTATAGCAGGGGCATTTTACTGTCTTCCATATCACACATCTCAGGCTTTGTGAACATATGATATCTCTTAAGACTTAGCCAGAAGACTTAAATATTCGATTTCTTCAGCTTATTTAACATTAGTGTAAAAGAAGTTGGAAAATCTTTCCATAAATCCTATTGATTAGGACTCTGATAAAATCAATATGTGTAAACCACATTTTAAAGAAAAGTAAGCATCATGCATTCCAGTCTTTAAAGTTTGGCTTTTCCATGCTGAAAATTCTGCTGAAGTGACTCTTGCCCATGTTTTGGCACTGTCACTGTCACAGAAGAATGGGGTTTAGTGATGTGTTTTATTTGCTGCCAATCTCCAAGTTTATCCTTTAATTTTTATAAACTCTGCTGGGATATTATACTGGCCTCCTGAGAGTGATGTTGCCCTCTGTGAGCGCTGCTTCTGTTCAATCTAAGCATTCTTCCTTTTTTCTTGTCACTTAGGTAACTTGAATGTATACAGAAATCCTTACAGGGTAATCTTTTCTTGCTCTGTGACCCAACAGGATAAATGGGATGAATAATTTCAGTGATGTTTTTCAATGATTTTGGAATCCTTGCCTGAATGAGTTAATTTCTGTTCCTATTTTTAGGAAATCGTATCATTATGGGTAAAAATCATGTCTTCAGATTCAACCATCCAGAGCAAGCACGAGCAGAAAGAGAGAAAACACCATCAGCTGAGACTCCCTCTGAGCCAGTTGACTGGACATTTGCTCAGAGGGAGCTTCTGGAGAAGCAGGGCATTGACATGAAGCAGGAGATGGAAAAAAGGTAACAAAATAACTCAATTTCTGCCTGAAACAAGGAGGAGTCAGCTGTAGGTTACTTGGGCGGTGTCTGTGCAAAACGTAAAGTTAGCTTTTGCCACACAGCGTCTCTGTTACCTATTGTGAAAGTTCAGAAAGGTTCCTTATTATTTTACTAATGTGTTTACGTGCTCTACCTCCTTTAAAAATCCCAGGTAAGCACCTTTCACTAACCCTACAGCTCTTTGGTGAAGGGCTTGAACTGCACCTTACAGAAGTTTTGCTTGTTAAGTACTTACTGATAAATAATAGCTACTTTTAAATTGAATGACTTTTACTCTCTTCACTGTAATTCAGTGGGCTGTGCATGTGGTGTAACACCAACATGAATATACTGACCTCTTTGGCTACTTCTGTTCTTTTGTTCACCTTCAGATTACAAGAAATGGAGATCTTGTATAAGAAGGAGAAGGAGGAAGCTGATCTCTTGTTGGAGCAGCAAAGGCTGGTATGTGTCCTTTCTTCAGATTAACTATACCTTTGGCAAACAGTAATTCCTGTCCTTGCTTATCTGAAAGTTTAGGAAACCTGCTTGGGTTGTCTGCACAATGCAGTTCTCCCCTTCCTTTCAAATACTTGATGTCCACAGTGAATTATTACCAGTGTGAGTGAGCTCCTTCATGTTAATTCAGAGATTACAAAATGAAGTGGCTTTAATCAGTTCGTGTTGGGACAGGTTGAATTTCTTGCAACTTAACCTGAAGGAAGGGCATTTTTATGCTCTGTGTTTTTTTGAAGTTCTTTTTCAGTAGTCTAAACACTACTTCTTGGGATGTTAGCCTTTATTTTTGTCTTTGATCACCAGAACATACTAATTTTGTGCTGCCAAAGAGACTTCTAGAACGTTGATACACTAGGTTTATTTTTTTGAATGATGTCTGAAAATGTTGCTGCATTGTGCATGTTTTAACCCTTCTCCCTCCCCCTGCATGGAGTTCCTTGTAAGGGTCTTAATGGTGCACATGTTGGTGGGGTTATGAACAGGGAGCAGTGTGTAAAGGGCATGTTAACTCATTCAGAACAATGGGAGTTCCACAATTCCACCTGCTTCATAAATAGGAAGTCTGATAAATTAAGTGTGATATAGGAAGACTTCAGTCTTCTCACAACAGATGTCTTCTGAAGTGCATTAGAAAGAGAAATGCATGCAGTCTTCAAACACCCTGTGAGTTTTAAGAAAAAGACAAAGTCCAGAAATAAAAACTAGATTTCTTTCGGAAACCTGAGTCTCCTGATGTTGATGTAACTATATTGGGTTGTCTTTTAGCCAGAATGCAAATGTAGTTGTGCCTGAATTCTAACAAAAATTTCAAAATCCTGATTAATTTGTTTATAGTTTTAGTTGGAGACCACTGAAAACTGTGGGTTTAAATTTATGCTGGGTTTTAAACTGCAAAGATCTTCCTTTTCTCCCAAAAGCAGAATGGAGCAAAGTACTGTGGCTTCTGTAGGTAGAACCTACATATTTTTTAAAAATTTATTTTAAATACTTAGACTTCTGCATCTCTGGTTATTTCATCACAAGGGATTGGTTTCTTGGATGGAGAGGAGTTGTTGCAGACTTTGACCAAAAGCAAGACTTAGTTCAGAAAGGAAGTTAGGATGTGACAAGATGTGACTAATGTCATCTTTCATCTCTGCAGTTGGTATAGTTAAAATCTGTGTAGCTGGAAGTGATAAGGCAAAAATCAGCTCAATGTGAACAGAAAAACAGGTTGAGTGTTGAGTGAGTTTTGGCTGTTTGTCAAAGGAGATATAAGCAATGGGATTCCCTCCCTTAAATTTCGCTGACAGGCATAAGCTAAGCTATTGTATGAATACAAGAGAATGGTGAGAAGTGGCTGTCTGGGGAGCTGCTTCAAAGGAGGCTGCAATTATACTAAGTGTTGTGAAGGGAATTTGTTTCCCTGTATACTTAAGACTAAGGGAAGGTTCTTGAGACAGGGTGTTGTCTAATGCTGTAAAAAGGCTGCTGAGTTCTTCAAGCTTTTTTTGTTCTTGCTGATTTCAATTAGTAGGCAAAGGTGGAAGACTGTCCTACATGCATTACCAGTGTAATTCCTGAAGGACACCTTTCCTAGCTGGTGGTATCACAAGATCATTGGTCTGTTAAGCAGTATCCTGCCTCTTGCCATGTTTAATGAGAATATTTCAGGTGACAGCAAAACGTTTTGACACATCTCATCACTTCTGTGTCACTGGATGCAGTCTGGAATGGACAGGATTGGTGCACTCATGTGACATTACCTGAATAATGATTGGGAAATTTAGGAATACATTTAGCCTGTGCACCTTAAAAGCATTTACATTGGTGCAATATCAGGTTCCCTAACTTACTGCTGTGTAAGAATGATATTGAAATATGAATATTCTTTTAAATTGGAGTATAATCTTAGATATAAAAAGATGCCTGATCTGTTTAACAGAATGTTTTGGTTTTGTGCTGAGATTCCAACCAATCTGGGTATTTATTTGTTAGATGTGCTATACAAAAAAGGTTTATAATAACCCTTGTCTCCCCAAATTCACAACCAATATAAATTTGCCTTGTTAGTGTTACTAGCGCATAGAAGTAATCATTCTGCATTTTACAGATTGATTATGAAAATTTGTTTAACAGAGCTAAAATGATCCGCCTGGTTTTCTTGGTCCTAATGCCTTTGCAGTGACTACTTGATATTAGCATGTGGGGATACACCTATAGTGACTGGTCTGCTTAATGCCTCAGTGCACAAAGAGCAGTGACCACATAGTGTCTCTTCATCAGCTTTTCATAGGCAAGACATGCTTTACCCATGGGTAGTAATATGGTTGTTTTGTAACCCAAAAAGAATAATCCTCTGAAACTTGTGGCTTTGTTTGAGTAGTTCATGTATTGCCTTTCTGGATTAATGTGTAGATTGTACAGTGTCTACCTCTAGGGCATCTTTTGCTTCCACTGCAATATGCAGGTTGTTAGCTTGTTTCCTTAGGCCACAAATTTTGTCAGCTGTGAACTCACAAAGAGTTTGTTCTTCTTCTAAACCACTGTTTGGCTTGTATGTTGGCCAAAACTAGGAGAAGTTGGTTCTCCAGTGCTATCCTTGAGTATTTAAAAATACATAAGGTCACAAGAAGCTCAATAATGTGAATCTTGGGCTATGGAGCTTGTTGACCACAGGGCAAAACAGTATTTCTTTTACTCCCATCCTTCCTAAAACAAATTCTGTTGTATTCCCAATTCTTTGTGGTCTTCTACCCAAAGCCTTAAGTCTAGGAGCCTGTGGTTCTGAGTCTATAACCTGGGTTTCCTTTGGTTTAAGAAACACTGGCTGTTACTGTTCTTGATTTCTCATGTAGTATAATTCTCTATATGGAAAGCAGAGACTGTAGATAGAGGTTTGTTAGAGACCAATTGCTGTGTGTTACTGATGTTTGGGTTGACAGTAAGACATAGGACTTTTTGTTGAAGAGATGTCTTAAATTAATAATGCTTTAAAGAAAAGCAGGCTGACTTTAATTCCTGGTTGCAGTAAGCAATAATGGGTATCCTTACCTTCTGGTGGCAGTATACCTGAACAGACATTCCTAGCATATGGAAACCTGAAGCACTGCTCGTTAAAATTCATTTAGCAAAAGGTGGAAAACTTGTAATGAAGAAGCAAAACATGCAGAATTCTTAGCAAGTGTGTGGAAGCTCTAGGGTTTGAGAAGAGGACAAATCAAGGATATCAAATAGAGAATTTGTATTAAAACAATTAAAAAAAAAAATCATTACTGCTACATTCTTCTGAAACTCGTTCTTCGGACAAACAAGACCATTAATGATTTTTTTTCTTTCAACTAAGCAACAAAGTGACAAATGGGGAAAAAAAACCCCAAACTACAACCCACCTGAAACTCTGGTTCTGGATATCCTTTTAGCTTGTAGCAAGTCTTGGAGTATGAACCACTGTCTTCACCTGTCATAGTGGCACTTACAGTCCTTTTAACATTGAACCTTTCAGCTGCTTCTGTTTCATTTTTTCTTATCGTCTAACACTTCTCTGGCTGCTGTTGTAGTGAAGTGGATTCTAAACTTGAGCATCCCTGCAACCACGTGCAACGTTACTAACCAGTGTTAACCCGACTTACTCTGGCTGCTCTTGACATCTTCTATGATGGCTGTTGTGTTCACCTACCTGGGGAGGATTTGCTGAAAGAAGCAACAGCAGTCACCAAGGCAAATGTGTGTGGCGGGAATTTGCATGTCTGTAGCATGTGTGAAGTGCAGTTTACACTTGGATTTTATTTTTTTTTAATCAGGAACTTGGTTTTAGTTGATCTGTTTAAAGATCTTGGAAGGGATTGGGAGGGAGGAGTTTAGATTATCTGCTGTTTTGAAATTACAGGACTTAAAATATAATGTAAATCTTGTATTAGTGAAGAGCTCCAATTTTGACAGTTCATGACTCTGGAAGATACATTTGAATGTCCTAACCCTCAGTTGTCAGGGACTTCTTATCACTTGTTCTGTTTTGATTTTTGATTTAGTTTTCTTTGCCTGCTACTTCTTGTTTAGCTTTTCCATTTTCTTACAATTTTAATTTTGGTTATTTTGGGGCCACTTCTTGATTTTTGTTTTTCCAAAGGATGCAGACTCTGATAGTGGGGATGATTCGGACAAGAGATCGTGTGAGGAGAGTTGGAGACTGATCACTTCCCTGAGAGAGAAGCTGCCCCCCAGCAAGCTCCAAACCATTGTAAAAAAGTGTGGCCTCCCCAGCAGTGGGAAGAAACGAGAGCCTATTAAAATGTACCAGATACCCCAACGTCGACGCCTTAGCAAAGACTCCAAATGGGTTACCATCTCAGACCTAAAGATTCAGGCTGTGAAAGAGATATGCTATGAGGTAGCACTCAATGACTTCAGGCACACTAGGCAGGAGATTGAGGCTTTGGCCATTGTTAAAATGAAAGAGCTTTGTGCCATGTATGGGAAAAAAGATCCCAATGAGCGTGAATCGTGGCGAGCTGTTGCTCGGGATGTCTGGGATACAGTAGGAGTTGGAGATGAGAAAATTGAAGATGTTATGGCCAATGGTAAAGGAATAACTGACGTGGATGACCTTAAGGTGCATATAGACAAATTGGAAGATATTTTGCAAGAAGTGAAGAAGCAGAACAACATGAAGGATGAAGAGATAAAAGTTCTTAGAAATAAGATGTTAAAAATGGAGAAAGTTTTACCTCTGATAGGGTCTCCAGAGAAAGCCCAGTCAACTGGAGCTAATGCTAAGTCTCCAAACTCTGCCACTGGGGTGGATGTGGATAAGAAGCCCACAGATGACTTAAAAAGAAGTGAGAATGATGATCTTGCTAAAGAGGAGCGTGTTTCTCAGTTAATGGCAGGTGATCCAGCTTTCAGACGGGGGCGATTACGTTGGATGAGGCAAGAACAGATTCGATTTAAAAACCTGCAGCAGCAGGAAATAGCAAAACAGCTTCGTCGGCAAAACATGCCCCACAGATTTATCCCACCTGAAAATCGCAAGCCCCGCTTCCCTTTCAAAAGCAATCCTAAACACAGGAACTCGTGGAGTCCAGGCACCCATATCATTATCACAGAGGATGAAGTGATAGAGGTTAGAATTCCGAAAGAAGACGATAAGAACAAAGATGAAAACAAAGAGAAAGAAAGCAGAGCTGCTTCTAAAGACCCTCAGCAGCTGTGGAATCTCTATGGCCCCCAGAGGAATCAAGATAATATCCAAATTAATAGGCAGCAGTTGAACACCCAGCCCCAGCCCAGCAATCAGCAGCAGCCGTCGCCTCAGCTGCGCTGGAGAAGCAACTCCCTCAATAGCGGCTCTCAGAAAGGCCTGCGGCGCCAGGCCTCAGGCTCCTCGGAATCCTTGCACGCCTACAGCGGGCAGCAGAACCCAGACCTGCAGACTTTCCAGCAAAAACGCCACATCCACCAGCACCGACAGCCCTACTGCAACCACAGCCAGGCAGGGGGTGCGGAGGGCGCTGCCGCCAACGCCCACCCCAAACAGACTGACCGGCTCAACCACTATAACCAGTTTGTGACGCCCCCGCGGATGAGGCGCCAGTTCTCAGCACCCAACCTCAAAGCGGGCAGAGAAACTACAGTATGATTAGTTGGCCAAGAGTAGTCTGGGGGAGGAGGGAAGTGGGGGCAAATCTGGCTTATTATTAAGAACCAGCCAGAGTTTGCTGATGTCTTTGGGTTTTGTTTGGCCAGGTAGAATTTGAGTAGTTGGACACACACAGACAAGGTACCGGCCCTTCAGCCCGCTCAGTTTGCATGTGACTTTTGAAGTTTTAACAACATTGATTGGAAGAACATTCTGAAAAAAATTGTAAGAACTTTATTCATAGAGTAGGAGACTTGGAGGGAGGGATGCAGAGGGGAGAACTCCCCTGCTAGCTCATTTACCAGGTTTTTTTTTGTTGTTGTTTTTTTTTGGTGTGTGTCTTGGAGTATTTTTCTAATGCTGAAAATATTGTCTGAAACTTACAAAGTGCTACTTCCTCCTGTGTTTTATGTAGACAATCAAAAGAGGAATTTAGTTTATAGCATTGAATGTTTCTTGTGACCTTTTTTTAGCAATAAGGAAACTGACCATCTTTTTAAAAACTGATCTGGCTCTTCAGAACAATATTTTCTGCTTTTAACTCAAATTCTTGAATAATGATAATAATCTATAAACCAAAAGTTGTTGGCTGACAAGATATGTGGCTTTTTTAATCAAGAAATTAAGAAGAGCTGTTGGATCACAACAGTCCTACTTCCTGAGTAGGAATGTTTTCTCTCCTTCTGCTTAAGTTCATAATTATTGGTATGAAATTGCTGTGACAGCTAAACCTGGCTGAATGGAATTTTATGTCAGAATATATATATATTGATGAAGCAATACTTTTGGAATAAGCTTTTTCTAATTCCCAGTGTATCTCTAAATATAATAGTTTTTATACAGAGATTGTGGAAAGGAACTAGGATTTTTCAACACTCTGGTGCAGGAAGAAGCCTGGAAAAGCTAATTCTTCTTATGGTTTTAGCTTTCTTGGCCATGAGTCTGGGAGATGCTCTTGAAATAGCTTTTTTTTTGTGAAGACTTATAGGTTACTACTTCAAATTGGCTGAATTCTCAAACACAGGAGAATGGAACTGTTTCATCTTAATGTGATACCTCATGTTAGTGCCTCTGGTCTTGGATTGAAGGCCTGATTCAAGACTTGTGTAATATAGGAAAAGGTCACTTGAAGGAGAAAATAAGATTCCTTTTCCTTCTCGCCACACTCAAAATGCAAGCTAAAATGTTTAATATCTCTTTTGATCTGAAGAGGTCTGTACTTGCAGGTGATTTACTATAAAACAAATGCTTGCAGTCTCTGCTTCAGATTGTTTAGAACAAATGACAGAAAAACTAATGATTAAGTAATAGGCTTTAGGACCTTGGACTATTATTTCAGTTGGAGAGTCCCGATTTTAGTTATATGTGCAAAACCAAACTGGACTTCTAAAAATTGGCAGATTTAAGTGTAAGCCAATCTAAAGCTTTGAGGACTTATTTTACTTTAAAAACTAAGAATTGGCTACTGTACCACATTTGGTAAGATAGGTTCACTTTGCGGTGTATCCGTATAGTTAAACGGTTTGTGCTGGTTTGCACAAATATCTTTAATTTACCTAAGGTTGCTTATTTTTTGATATAATATCAGCCTGACTGGTAATTGTTACTTCTGCATGTTTCAGCAGAGCTGTAGATGAGTTGGAAGTGCCTCAAGCTTACTTTCCATCTTATTTTTGTTTCCTGTCCTACTTCCTCTGCACACGCTTGAACAAAGGAAATAAAACATCATGTCCAAAAGGTCTTGATTCTAAAAGAAAAGAAGTCTTGTAGATGAGCAAAACTTTTTCTTTGAGCTTGAGTCAGAATTGCAAAACGAGTTTTGGGCAAATAATATTTTGCTGTTGCCTTTATTTTAGAATCCTGTTTTAGTAGTCCATTGCACTTTGTTGTTGTGCATATCAAGAGTAAGGAGTTCTTCCACATCCTCAAGAACGTTTGGACTCTCTTAAAAATGTATGTTTGGGAAAATCCTCTCAATTCTGTAGGGATTTGTGAGCCAAACAGAGTTAGTTTGGGGTAGGTAGGGAGAGAAGAACAAACCTGTTTATCTTGTGTCCCATTTTCGTTGAGGATTGTGGCTGCCTGTGTGAAATCACCACGTGATTGAACATGGAGGAATTTTGAAGTCCGTGCAACTACGTGTACTGACATGAGATTAAAAACCCCTGCTACTTGATATTTTAATGCTAGACACTAAAGTTTTTTGCCAACTTATTTCAGCTTAAAAATCAGAGAGCAAATACCTGTAAATGCCTGGGTGGTGGTGGTGATGAGGAACAAGAGGTTGCCATCAGTCTGTCTTGCCCCACTGGTTTAGTTCAGCACTAGAAAAACAACCCTGCTTATTCTGCTGTTGTATGATTTGACAAAGAAGAAAAAGGATAGTCAATGTCAAAATGGAGTCCAGTCTGCTCAGAGGAAGCAGCTTTTTTTTTCCTGGCTTTTTAGGAGGATATTACAGAAATGAAACTTGAAAAATAATTTTTGAAAAATCCTATAAAAATAATGGCCCACTTCAGAACTGAATGCAATTTACAGTGTGGTGTCTCATCTGACAAAGGAAGCAATGTGAGAACCTGTGAATCTCCTTGCAGCTTTCAGAAACACACCTCTCACTCCAAATTGTGTATCAGTGGAGCTAAGGAACAGTAACTCAGCTGCTTCCACAGAAGACTGTGGGAAAAGGCTTTCAGGTTAATGGAAATGTGGCATCCATGATGGGAATGCTGGCTCAGTAAGCTTAATTGCCATTTGTAAGTGCTGATGTGCTGGGTGCTTTATCAGCTGGCTTGTATCCACCTGTGCCTTAGTGATGATTTCTTAAATATCCTTTAGTTCTCACTAGGGACATGTGGATTTGGGGGGATGGGGGCGGGGGGAAATGCATGACACTAACACTCCTCTGATTGACTTCAACATCCTCTCTCAATCAATCTGAACTTAGGGATCTGTCAAGTTAGAGGATGCTATTTTTATCAGTACATTCAGCATAGTTTCAATATCCCCCTCACTGTCTGTCCTTTATCCTTTATATGTTGAAATTTATTCTTTATACTTTATATGTTGAAATTTGACTTGGATACTTCCCATTGAACCACTTCAGGAGCTGCAACATGAGAAATCTATGCTGTGTACCTATTTGTACTGTAAAGAAAGCAGTGAGCTGCCTTTTGAATTAAATGGGATTTTCAGATGTCCATTGTTTAAGAAAAAACAAGTTTTGGATTGTCTTAAGAGCAAGCGTCTGCCTTATGAAAAGCAGAACTGGTTTGTATTGTAACATGTGCTCTTTCAATAAACGATGAAATACTCTTGTAAGTGTCAGACTTGTCTCCGTGAAATGGAAATGAAACTTGATTGCAGGCTTGTCCTGATTTTTTTTTTTTTTTTTTTTTTTGTCTTGGGGTTGGTATTGTTCTAGCAGAGTTAAAAAGGTTCCTTTAATTGTTCCGCAGTCTGATTCTTGTAATCCACCCAGGTTTTCCTGCTGTTGTGTGACAAGCAGCCTATGCAGGTTAGTGTCTGCTGTCACAGGGAGAAAAAAAAGCTTTTTATAGTGCAAGGGGATACAAGGCATATTGTACCATCTTGTGTGTTGTTTATCTAAATTCTGGAAGAAAATACAGAGCTGGCTCCTCACCATTTATTTGCTCATTGAAGAGAAAGGAAACTAACTTATGTTTATCTCAAATACAGGAGGGAACCACATACACTACAGTACCTTTGCAGACATCATGTAGATCCAAAGAATCTTCAGAAAACTTTTGATTTTTGTGGCTTTAGATTTTTCCATGCCCCCAGGCAAAAGAAACTTAGCATTGTTTCTCCCTATTTATGGAGTTAATGATTCCAACCAGTCTGAAGCTGGACAACGATATGCATTGGGTTCCAGGTAGTCTAGGACATGGACCTTCAGGGCAGCTTCAAGATGCAGGTTTTTTCTTTTCTAGCAGTTGAGGCACCTTTACACTGATAGTAACAATTATGTGTGTATTATCACTTCTCACATCTGGAAATGTTCACCTGGAGAGCTGACCAATCTCTCAGCAGAGCAAACCAGCCCCGTTTACAGTGCAGTCAGTGCACCTTCTGTGTGAACCAACCTGAAATTCATCCTTCATCTATTGCTCAGTGCCAATTATTTTTAAATACTAGCATAGTACCAGGTGCTGGGAGGCAGTGTTAGGCCTGTTTTTTCTGCTCAAGGAAACAGTGTCTCTCTCTTTTTGTCATCATGGGAAAATAAACTCCAATTCTTTTACTTAGTTTTAAAAGTAAAATGTCTGCTGATATTAAGCATTTATTTCTGTATGTAATTAAATGTAGCAAAGATATGTTTACTTAGCTCTCAAGGCTGAAAATAGAGAAGACAAGAAGCAGGTGTTTCAATGAGCCTTATGTGCCTGGGTGTTTCATGCTGTAATTAGAATTTTCACAGTGGAATGCATGCTCCTGATTTTTGACCATTCCCTCTGCAGGTTTTCAGTTTCTTCAAAATAATCTGATCAAAGATTCTACTTGAACCTATTTGAAGAGCTTTTCATTTCTACAATATAGCTGCTCAAAATGACACCCTCAGATTATCTACCTCAGACTGCAGGGAAAGAAATTGTTTTTGTTTCAAATGTAATAGCATTATCTACGTGTATGGATGGGAGAAGATCAGAGAGAATGCCTTTATGTTTACAAATTTTGAAGAGGACACTGGGTATTTCAGAACTGTTGATAAGTCTGAAACCATCTCATTGAGTCTAGAATAGGTTTTTGGTGAATCGTTGAGAATTTCAGAAGGAATATTCAAAAGAAAGGATATATGTTCATTTTGCCTGTAGTTCTTTAGCTGCTAAGGTTTACTTAAAATGTAAGTATGTAGCCATGGTTGAGTGGAGCAAATAATAATGAAAAAGTGGCATTTTAGCTAAACAAAAATTGCAGCTATTTAGCTATATTTAGCTAAATAAAAATTTAAGGGGAAATCAGAAAACTAACACTCAGCCCTCGTACAAAGAGCATATATCTTGAATAGTTCAGTTTTCTCTCTGTAAAGATTGTGGGTATTGAATTCATGGTACTGAAAATTCTGCACTTTGAGGTAGTTGTTCCAAGATTGCAGCTATTGGTTTTTAAATCTTACTTACAAACTTAAAAGGAACATACTTCAGATTTATTTCCTTTCCAAATACCATCTGAAGGTCTTCCTGACGTTAAATTGGATGCAATCACAGTGTGACAGTGTTAAGTTCTGTATGTGCTGTACAAGAACAAATTATTGTAGCTGTTCAGGTGGGATGGTTGAACAGAATGGGAGGAAAGTGCAAAGCTTCCCTTTTGTAGCTTTTGGGCTTGAGAATGCAATTCTGCAAACAGTGTCTTGGAGAGGAGTTCTAGGATTTGGGGCTGTGGACTAGAGAAGGTTGGAATAAAAGATAAGTGGCTTCAAGAATCCACCTTAACAATTCACTAAGAATACTAGAGTTCTTGTTGCAACCCTTGTATCAAAATCTTGAGAAGTCAGTTTAATTTGTGTAATATAAGCCAAAGGATTAGCTTCAAAAAATAAAAATACAGGAGTGAGGTAGGCTCTGAGACCAGAGGAGCAAAGGAGCACAGTGACTGTTCTACGTGTACTGGATTTGTATTTGTTTTACCAGCAAATAATAAATAGGTCATTAGGTCTTAGGAGCATTTATTTCAAGGCACAACTGTGCTGACCAGGAAGAAAATGCTCTTACACCAGAAGGTGTTGTTGAAGTGCTCCCTGTGAGGAAACCTCTGCACAGACTTTTCTTAAAAAGGCAATGGTGTTTTTTTTTTTTATCTTCTCATATATTAAATACACACATGAGAGAATGATACTTAATTCCAACAGGAAAATCCTATTGAAAGCAAAATGTCTTTTTTTTTTTTTTAAATAAAATCTGAAATGAAATTTTTCTTGTATCGAAAGGCAAATCAGTGGTGCTGTTAATCCTTCTGTTTGAGAAAATGAAGGTGAATAACTGTCCCCTTTTACATTTATTTCTGTACTTTTCCCTATTTCTGCCTCTTTCCTACCTCCCTAAAAGCAGCAAGCAGGTGCCCAGAAAGTCCTCCTTTTCCAGTCTTAAGTAAAAAAAGAAGATCATAAACCTTTCCCTCTTACAGATACTCTAAGCATGACTGTCAGATGATTATAAAGAACAGCACTGCTGTCATCATTGTATTGGCCTCTGTCTTTCCAAGGACAGATAATACTAAAACAATAGGTGCTGGTGTGTGACCTCTGAGCATTAATGGAAATGTCTTTGTGTATTTGTTCTTTATGTCTGTCATTCCATCTGAGGTGTTAGTCTCTCTTAACTGTTCTCCTTGCTTTTGTCTGTCCTTCTACACGGTGTCTCCTCTTTCCCCACAGGACTATGAGAGTAAGCTGCAGGCCTTACAGAAGCAGGTAGAGACAAGATCCTTGGCAGCTGAAACAACAGAGGAAGAAGAGGAGGAGGAAGAAGGTGAGTTTGATGTCTTAAATGAAAATAATAGTATTGCCTTTGTTTTTTCTTTCCATTTTGAAGTTTCTTTTTTTCTCCTTGGTAGAAGTTCTTAGTATTCATGCTGTATACCTGTGTTTCTGGACAGTAAATAGAGTTTATTATTCCCATGATTCTTGCTTTCCTTCTGCTATTTCAGCTTTTAACTTTAATAATTGTTAACTAATTTAAAATAACAGGAGTAGAACTTATTTGTGTTCTCGGTTCCAAATCTCCTTATTCAATCATTAGCATTCCAGTGCTAGCAGTGGGGAAATTTGAATCCAGTTTCTCTCCCCTCTGAATAATAAAAATGCAGGATTTTGTTTTCTGTTCTCATCCTGAAAAGGTGTTGAGAACTTGGTAGCACAGTCAGCCCTAGTATTAGATACTGCATGTGATGGTTTAGAGATGAAACCACAATGTTTTATTTCTGTTTCTTTGTCCTTTCTAGTGCCCTGGACACGACACGAGTATGAACTGGCACAATGGGCTTTCAGGAAGTGGAAGTTTCACCAGTTCACTTCACTGAGGGACCAGCTCTGGGGAAATGCAGTATATCTGAAAGAAGCCAACGCAATCAGTGTAGAGTTAAAGAAAAAGGTAGAGCATGCAGGCTATCCTTTTGAATCTTTTTATTCATCTTTTCTGACTGCACAATCCTGCTTCAAATGCCCAGATTTACTTGTCTTCAAGTTGTATGTCTCTTCCTTATTACTTTAGGCTCTAAAAGGGTTCAGAAAATTGTTAGTCTGATTCAGACTTCTGGCTGAATGAAGAGCCTTTGCAAATCTAGTTGATACAGTCTCCTCTTCTTCACTTCCCATCTGTTGTTCCTCTCAGTATCACAAACAGATGTGCATGCACATCTCCCCGGGGCCCTGTCTTTTCCTTTTTGCTTTTAACTTCATGTGGTCGTTCATCTTGGCAAAAGAAGTGGGTGCTGCAGGATGTGCTATGTCTGTAGTTTTCCAGACCTCTGCTAGCTGTGCTAATAAAGGCAAGATACGTGTGCTCAGCTAAAAAAAATGTTTTATGCCATTTTGAGACATTAAATAAATTATGTTAAAAACCTCAGTCTCTTCACTGAGATGAAAATCAAACTCGTTTCCTCTTTTGCTGTTGGTTGGGTCTCTGTCCCCGTTGTGATGCTGGTCTCTGACTTGTCAGAACTTAAGTAATTTTTATTTTTTTCCATTCAGGTGCAGTTTCAGTTTGTCCTGCTGACAGATACCCTCTACTCCCCACTGCCACCAGAGCTTTTGCCCACTGAGCTGGAGAAGACCAGGGACAATAGGCCTTTCCCCCGTACTGTGGTAGCTGTGGAAGTCCAGGATCTGAAGAATGGAGCCACTCATTACTGGTCCTTAGAAAAACTCAAGTATGTAAATATTTCTGGAGAACAAACTTCTTATATCCAGGGAGCTTCACTGAGAAATTTCATCCTTTGCTGTTTATTCTATTGTACTCATTTTTTTCTCTGTCCTCTCAAATGCCAACTTTCCAAACAGCTGTTTTCAATACCAGCTTTCTAGATAGATTCTTTAAACAAGTGTGTTTGTTCTCCAGTGTTTTACCTCCCCTCCACACTCAATTTTTGTAACTTTTGAGGTTAGGTTTTATTTTTTAAATCTAATAAGGCTCATCACAGCTCATTTCTGCATTCATTTTTCTCATGATCCTTTCACTGCAAAGGTTTCTTGCCACCTGCTTGTACATAACCTAATAGTATAGGGCATAAATTATAATAAAAAGCTTAAATAAAGAAGATTGTATTTCTATGGAATCTACACAAATTCTAACTAATTTTAATTATTTTCATCATATTCTTGCAAATAGGCAAAAGACATTTGTCTTTTCCCCACGCTTAAATAGAGACAGAAGCACTTCCTTCCCACTAATAACATCTGGATGAAGGGTCTTTCAGTGTGAAACACTTGTTTTCATCAGTAAAATAAATACAAGTTTGTAATAGTTCACTTTTGAATCAAAATGCCAACATTTCTTGAGTGGAATGAATGCAAAAAAACCTGCCTAAGTTACTCAGCAACAATGTCTGATGCAGAGAAGGAAGCAAAAAAAAAAAAAAAAGCCAAAATCAGACATGAAAGAAGAACATTTAGGAGTTGGAATGAAACTGGAGATGTGTTTAAAGCTTCTGCAGTGACCCTGCCCTGTGGTTTGTGGGTTCAACCTGCAAATTTTTCCCCAGAATCCTTAACATGGCAGAGAATTAGTACAGTACCAAACTCAGTGGTACAGACTCCTCTGTTCCTTCTTCTCCCTTTCCTAAGTGGAACCTGGTGTAGGTGAAGCCAGTGTGCTCTGTGTTCTCTGCTTTTTTATTTGCTGTTCTAAATTTTTTTTAATCCTACTTTCTTCTGTGCAGGCAGAGGTTGGACCTGATGCGTGAGATGTATGACAGAGCCGGGGAAATGGCATCTAACACCCAGGATGAGAGTGAAAGCACAATGACAGGCAGTGACCCCTTTTATGATCGCTTTCACTGGTTCAAGCTGGTTGGGAGGTATGTGATGGTCATTCCAGCTGCTGGTGCACTGGTCACTCCTGTCAGTTCTGGATGAACTTTGACTTTGAATGTGGTTATAAACTGTAGGGCCACTATATTTACTTGTGTGTTTTTCCTTCAGGGATTTCTGGTAGACTTAAAATATAGTGAAGAGCAGAAAATGCTCTTCAGAATGTTCCCAGGTCTGGTGTAACCTTGTAGAACTGGATTTGACTGAATGCTGAGTAAGTTACAAGTTTGTTTTTGAGAATGGTAGCCAACTAAGTTCTGTCTAAAGTCACTGGAGCAGAGCTGTGAGAATATGAAGAACACTGAAAGTGATGGGAAAAGTGGTCCAGGGCCTTATATATATGGCTCAAATAACTTGGTCATACTTTTTGGAAGTGCCTAATATTTGATGGGATTCTCTAACTTTTCCTAATGTCGGCTGCACCTTTACAGTATTTTTAGTTACAAAAATTCTACTTCTTGGAAATAAGAATTGCAGCTCTGTTAATGGATGTGCTCTGAATACCTCAGTGTTCAACCACGTTTATATTCATTTTTCCTTTCTGTTCAGTTCAAGGACGCTCCTTTTCCTGCCTTTGTTAGCAATCCCCTTATGTTTCACTGCAGTCCAGATGGTTTGCAGCCTCTGCTTGTTGTTCAGGTGGTCTCTGTGCTGCTGGTGACAGACGGCTGTTAAATGAAGCCTCCTTCTCTCCCCTCCCTCTGTTAATTGCTATTCCATTAACTGACATCCAGCTCCCCCATATTCCATGGCTGCGTGAACGAGCGTCTCGCTGATCGCACGCCCTCCCCCACTTTCTCCACGGCTGACTCCGACATCACTGAACTGGCTGATGAGCAGCAGGATGAGATGGAGGACTTTGATGATGAGGCCTTTGTGGATGATACTGGCTCCGACGTTGGAACTGAGGAGGGATCAGACCTCTTCAATGATGGGCGCGACCCGTTTTACGACCGATCCCCTTGGTTCATTTTAGTGGGAAGGTTGGTGAGGTTCCTGTGAGAACGGCCAAAAGGGACCAGCTCTTGCTGTAGGCTGCAGTGGCTTTGCCCTGTGCTGCACAGAGTATCTGTCAAGCCAGCCAAAATACCTGTACACATAAATTGGAATTGCCAAGGAATGAGTGTAGTGTAAGTTTTAACTTCCCATGTCAGAGACCATGAAGACCTGAATAATAATTATTGAGAAAATAACCCTGAGATGATGCGACAATGGGAGGAAATGTAATTCTATTTCTAGATAACTGTCACAACATAGAATGAATGTGATTTTGCTTGTGTACACCATTTAACCATTATTTATAAGAATGCTCTATTTAGCCATTGCAAGATCACTAAGGCAGTATTGTAGTATGTAATTTTCTCCCTTAGAAGAGAATCTCAGAGTACGGTGAAAAGTCTTCTAAGTCCAATCCCATAAATCCATTTTTTGAAAACTCATCTAACATCCTCTGCACCTGAAGAGAAAAGGTGACATGAGGAGAAAGAAGAATGGCTCTTTCTGGATGAGGAAGAGTTGTTCTTTGAGATGATTTGGCTTCTCAGATTATGCGTGACTCTTGGTCGCAAGTTTGACATAGTGAAAGGTCCTTGTTGTTAAAATTCCCTGCCTGGTGGTGTTTATCAGTGCTTTCCCACGTGCTATGCTTAAACTTCTGAAACAAGTTTGCTGTATGTTTTTTAGGGTATTACCTATTTTGCTAATCTAGGTATGATGAAGGCATTACCAGACCTCAGTCTCTGTCAGCAAGTTGCGTTTAGAAAAGGTAGCACTTTGCACTGTTGATAATCTGTCTTCAACATATAACTCATGTCAAGAAACTGATTTTATTTAGTGACTTTGCTCCCCTCTGTTCTGCTCCTACTACCCCAATTATGCTTTTTTTTCTCATTTGATCACTCTGTAAGAAAATCTCCCGTATTGTTTTAACAAGTAGATGGTTTTACATTGTACAAAAGAGGGGGTGGAACTCCATGGCTGGCAGTAGAGAGAAACAAAGGAGAAGGGACCAGAGCTTGGCTTTATTTTCTGTGACTGTAAACAGGGAAGACTTCATGGTCAGGAAGGTGGGATCTTTTTGCAGTTTCCTCAAATGCGGGAAACTGGACTGCATTATTTTTCAATTTGGGGACTGATTTTTTCAGTCTTTTATCAAGCTTTTAGATTATTTTAGCTGTATTGTCTAACCTCATTCTTTGTCATTAGTGGACCTGTTTCCAACCTATGATTAAAACTTGGAAATCCCTTGATCTAGGATTTGAAATAAAAATTACAGTTACTAGAGATGCAAGAAATTACTTTAGTCCTCTTTGATCTCTGAATTTGTGCCCTTATGTGCAAGGTCTGATAATGTGTTTTATAAAATGTAATTCTTTCAGGTTAGGCTGGTCCACAGTTTGGGAAAGCCATCCTAACTGGTTTGGAGGTGGCTGTCAGCTAGGGAAAGCACATGTGAGCTCTTTGCCAGGGCCAGGACTGCTTTCCTGTAACAGAGCTGGCACACTTGGCCTGCTCTCCTGTTGTGCTTGTTCTTTCAGAGCGGGACCTTCAGTGCTTGGGAAAAAGTTGAGCCATTCATCTTCATTTCACAGACTGTTCAGGAAGCACAACACAAGCTGAGCAAATACGGGGTATAATGTTGTGCTTCCTGGCAATTGCACAACTTGCTTCCTGTTTCCATGTATTAAAAAGAATGCTGAGCTCTGTCTCTACAGCCAGACAAGTGGAGCTGCAGCAGTTGTGGGCACAGTTGTGTAGCCTGAACCACCTTGGCTGCACATAGCGAGGAACTCTGCTGAGGTTGTCAATGGTATTGAGGAATGAAATGTAGTTTGTAAAGTCTCTGAGTAGACAGCTGAATGACTTTTTCCCAGTTGTTGGTTTATATTCTGTTATGTTCCTGTTGTATCGTGCTAATTCTGTCAGCAGAAAGCAGTTAGACTGTTTAGCACCACTGGGTAGAAATTATTTTGGTTCCTCAGTGTCTTCCAGCAGGAGAATTCTGCTTTTGAAGAGTGTGACTTAAACTTATTAGAGGGCATGTCCGTCTATGTGGATACTGTCTTGAGCACAAGTAGTGCTCAATGGATGAGGAGAAGTAGATCGTGTAGCTGTTCAACTCTTTGGGCCTTACAGTATTTTTTCTTTTTCTCTTTCTGTGCTGTGACTGTCTTTTATTTGTACTATAAGTATTAAAGAAAAGGAAAAAAGAGCTGGTCCCTTTAGCCATCTCTTCTGGCATGCTTGGCTGTCTTTAAGGCTGATTCTATTTAACAGTGTGACATAGCAAGCATTTGTTATGTTTTTAAGGGAGGTGGGGGAGAACTATGGGATATCGTATTTAAATCTTAAATGAGTGTGTTTATTTAAAAAATACCCATCATCATTCTGAGTTCTGTTGTTTGTTTTCATTTAAAAAACAAACCAAAACTGTGTTTGTTCAATTTCATTTCTAGTTTTGTTGTGACTATGCCATTCTGCCTCACCAATCTTTCTGCTAATACAGCATCCCCTTTTCAGTCTGTTGGGCTAAGGTGCAGGGGACACTGGCAGATGGGATGTCTGGGCAGTGGGAGGCCTCCCACGTGTGGGAAGAAGAGGAGGAAAACTCTTTAAGATTTCATCCACTCCTCCCTTGGTACTGTTGTGTGATGAAGCAGATGGAGTGGCACTGGAATTGCTCCATATTGCTCCATAAAAAGCTCCTTTCTTCATTCTACAGAAGAGATCCAGCATTTTTGTCACCAATAGGAAGCTTAAAACTTTTTATATTATGTGCTTTTCTATCTCTAATTTAAAATGATACCAGTGAGCTCGGTGACTGGATGGAAGGAAGTTAAGAGGAGAAATATTTTGGGGATTGTAATTCTACTCAGTTGACAGCCTTGGCATTGCTCATGAAGCTGAATGCTGTTCCTGTCATAGGTTGTACAGCAGCTGCAGAACTTTTTTGCAAACAAAAATATATTTTTAATTTTTCATGCAGTTAATGCTTTCACTTTCCACCAGTTTGGCTTGGAAGTAGGAAGGCTTCTGTAATGACTCTTCTTGTTTGTGAAACTGCCTCTTCCTGTAGAGATCTCAGTGTGTAAGGCTGTTTAGATTCCTTTCTATTGGGGAAAAATGTCTGTTCTTCCTAGCTTGAAATGTAGTTTTCAAACTGTGTGGTTTTCATGTTGAGCATCTAACTACATACCTTCCTGAACTCCATGCCTGGTTCAGTTCCAGACTGTTAGTGTGGGGAACTGTTTTCTTGTATAGTGGGATGCTGCTTTCTCAAATGAGCACCACATGAAATTTCAAAGCTAAAAATGAAAATGAATTCTTGGGGAAAAAAAAGTAAAATTAAACTTCCCGTTTTGTTACTTTAAATTTAGTCTCTTCCCTTTCCCTGCTTTATCAGTGCTTCCCTCACTTTGGAGCAGACTGAAAAGGAATTGGATCTAATCTTAGTCAAGTGTTATGTTGAAATTGTTTTTTTTGTTGTTGTATGGTTTTCTTCATTTCTTGTTTTGTTACTTTTATAGCCTTATTAATCATTCTCTTCTCTATTGCATTTTGTCACCACTTGGTTTTTTTAGTAGCATTATTCTTGTCTTTTTGGTTCATAACTGACACCTGTTTGACTACCTTGTCATTTCAAGAGAATTCATTCATTCTGGGAATGGGCATGTGAACCCAAGGAGAAACATTTCCCTTTTCTAACTGTGGTCATTAACTGTGTGTCACCAGGAATTGAGTTTGGATCAGTCTTGTGTTCATGGAACAAATCCTACAGCTGACGTCTCCAGACAGAGGCAGTGAACATCTTTATTTCTCTCAGTCCTCTTTTGTCATGCAGGACTTTCCTTATGAATATTAAACAGTAACAGTTATACATTCAAAGACTTAATTCTACTTAATAATAAAGACTAATAAAAAGGACTGCAAGGACATCCAGTTAAATGACTGGGTTTTAGGATAATTTAACATGCAAAAGTTAATAATAATTACAAAATTGGTTAGTCAATTTAAATGCAATGACTGGTAAAACTATTGGTTAAACTTCTATGCATTTCAGTAGTCTTCTGAACTCTGAAACAGTTCACTTAATAAATAAATCCTTCCATTTTCACTTAATAAATAAATCCCTCCTTTATTCCCCCCTTGTTGAGAGCCATTCTTTCTTTACCTGACTTGTGAGGCTTCTCAACATTTAAAGTTTTGCCCAACCTAATCATAATCAAGTGAGGTGTTTTAAGAACTTTAGCAATTCATTGCAAAAATGGAAAATAATTTAATTTAAAAATGTATAAATTGCTAATTTAAGTTAACTTTTAATTAAAAATTCTCTGTGATAGAACTTGTTAACTTATTGTTCCAAAATAGACCCTGCTTGTAGGTAACTTGTTAAGTTAGTGTATGGAAGGATCATCCAGTACTGGGCTGAAATTCTACTTTTCCTATTGTAAAATGTGATTTCTAAATGACTCTTCCAAAGAACTGTAGTGGTGTTTTGGGTTTAAAACAAACAAGTATAATACTCCCAAAGATATTTAGCTGTGAAGGCTGTCAAGTCTTCCACTATCCATATACTTAGTGAATATTCCAAAAAGCCTAAGAGATGAGGTGGTTTATTGGAGATGTCTGATTACTTTGTATATAGTGTTATCAAATGTGTGTAGAAAAGAGAAGACATTCAGTCAGTGTATTCTGAAGAGTGTTTTTGTATGTTCAGTAAAATATTGGAGGCTGTGTGAACACAGTAGATCGATTCCCTTTTAGCACTTCAAAACACACTCATGGGATGGAAAACTCAATTCTTTATAATCAGTAGTTCCTTAGTAAACTTCTACCGTCTTGTTAACAGCTCCATTTACCACTGTAGTGCATCTAAAATTACCTTTTATGAAGACATCATCTTAAAAGGTCTCCTATATATGTTTTGTAACTCAGTGAGACAAACCCCGTGTCTCCAGGATACTCTGGTTTGTGGCTTCAGGCAGCTTTGCCACTGCTGAGGAGCCCAGTGTGGACAGTGTGGTATGTGGCCACAGTGCAGGTCTGATAGATGGATTAAAGCAGATTGTCTGAAGACTGGAACGTGCCACTAGCCAAGCAAATGCTGCAGGCTGGTGTTGCAGATGTTTGCCTAACCCTGCTTGTGTTTTCTCCCCTTCCTGTTACCAGAGCATTTGTGTACCTGAGCAACCTGCTGTACCCGGTGCCTCTGATTCACAGAGTGGCTGTTGTTAGTGAGAAGGGAGAAGTACGAGGATTTCTGCGAGTAGCAGTGCAGGCTATAGCAGGTGAGACACTCTGAGAGCTTTACTTTGCATCTCTTTAGTGCACTGTTCATACCTGCAGCTTATAAACCAGACAAACAAATCAAACTATTCTATACTCAAACCTGAATAATTTTAGTGTGGCAAGGAACACTTTATTGTTAATTTGCTTTTGGAATTTTTTCATTGGTGTGAATCACACAGAGCAAGCATGAATAAATCCTGAAATAATGGTCAGAAGCTTTTAAAATTATGGTGTTGATCACTGAAGTTTGTACTTAGCAACTAATGCAATGCTGCTTTTTCGGACAGTGGAAGGGCTAACTAGTATCAGTAAGTCTAACAATGAAAAATGAAGGTTTTCTTTCTGGCACCCAGTTTAGTAGTGGACAAGGATATATGCAAGTTCGATAGCTGTGATGACTTGCAGGAAAGTTAAGTGTGCCACATGTTTGCTCTTCTCAAACTATCCTTATAAATAATGCACAGAAATGTGCTCCTCCATTCTCTGACTGAATGCATATGAAAAAGTTCCTGAACTGAGAGCTTTCAGCATAGTATAAAGAGAAATCATCTCATATTTATACTTTTCCAGTATGGGGTGAGCTAATTGAGTAGCTAGCCATGTCTTACCCATGCTGGTGAAAGCACAGATACTTCCCATAATTGGTCCTTCCCAGCAGTGGCTGACTGCCAACATTTCATTGTTGCTTAGGTAGAGTAACCCTGAAAGTTTCATTCTCCATGGGAATGTATAATGAAATCTCAGACTCTGAAGATGTGTAAGAATCACTCTGGCAGAGACTAGAACTGCAAGAGAAATAACATCTATTTTAATGTGTACAAAAGTCTCCTTTCTAGCTGCTTCTCCTTAGCATTGACCA
This sequence comes from Apus apus, assembly GCF_020740795.1. Classification (NCBI taxonomy): domain Eukaryota; kingdom Metazoa; phylum Chordata; class Aves; order Apodiformes; family Apodidae; genus Apus; species Apus apus. The sequence continues at coordinate 4,294,731 of NC_067301.1, forward strand.
AATATTTCCAAATAAATATTCTATTTATCCATCCAAACAAATAGAATACACCATAGCTAGTAGAAATTAAACTGGGGGAATATCTTGAAAAAGGGCCATGGCATTATTTGTCCCTAAGTGAAGTTTCAGAACACAATCTGAACCTTGGGATTTCTCCTGCAAGCATGTGTTTATTGTGGAAAAAAATCAGGCCTCTTTGTTGTTACTCTCCCCAAAGAGGAGGAGGTTAGATGGGCAAACTGAATGGACAGAACCACCATTCAGATGTAGAGCATGAACCTTGTGAAGCTTTGCTGGTGTGACTGCTTTAGTTCCTGGCTGTAGCATTTTAGATGGCAGTTTACATCAATATAAGTATACCTTCCCATGTGGATTGTTAATTTATCTGAGTTGCAGTAATCAGAAGTAAATAATAAAATTAGTACTGAACTTATTTTCCATTCAAACTTCTCTGAAGTTAAGTATATTACTGATGAAACCCCATTGTCTTGTTTTCCCACACTGGAGATCACAATGGATAGATTTCTGCTATGATTTTTTCCAGCACTTAATCCAGTCTATTACTGGATGACTGGAACTGGCCTCTTGTGCTTTACAGACTCATTTCCTTTGTAATCAGAATTTCCACTTAGAGAACTTTCAGGGTTTTTCCTGCTCCTCCCCATATTTTTCTTCTTTTTTTTCTGTTTTTCAGCTGATGAAGAAGCCCCAGATTATGGCTCTGGAATTCGACAGTCTGGCACAGCCAAAATTTCATTTGACAATGAATACTTTGATAAGGTAAGAAGCCTCAAAACTGAGTTAGATTTCTTTGAGTGCAGTAGTTTGCAATTCTCAATAAAGAAGAAATATTGCAGGGGAAGAAGGGGATGGCAAAAGCAGAAACTGCAGGAGTCTGTTACATGCAACTTCATTTAATTTTTCAGAGTGACTTTTCTTCAGTTGCGATGACTCGGTCTGGGCTGTCGTTGGAAGAACTAAGAATTGTGGAAGGGCAAGGACAGAATTCAGAGGTTACCACTCCTCCAGAGGAGATCAACAGAATGAATGAGCTGGGTAAGCAAGAAATATGTCATAGTTTTGGATAACTTAAGGGAAATGAGAGACACTTTAAGTAAGTCATAGAGATTCTGAGTGTCCTTCAAGAATATTGTAGGTAGGGAGGGGTGTCACCAGTGGGTTGCATGTGATGGGTGATGGAGTCACTCATGTGAAGAACAGTGCAGAAAAACTGTTCTCAGGTATTTGCATCTTGTGATTATTGGCAAATAATTCAGGCTCAACAGAAAGAAAAAAAAAAAGTGTGATGGGACTGAAGTGTTGCCTGAAGGAATATTTTAAGAAAAGAAAGGAAGGGGAAAAAAAAATTGAGAAGAGTGATTTCATGTGGGATTATTGTGTCTCCCTAAGACCTGAAATCGGCCACTTTGGATGGAAAGATGACAATGGAAGGATTCACTGAGGAAATTGGTGATCACTTGAAGCTGGGCAGTGTGTTTACCTTCCGTGTGACAGTGCTGCAGGCCAGTGGCATCCTTCCTGAGTATGCAGACATCTTCTGCCAGTTCAAGTAAGAATTTGTCCTTATTTATTGATAGGGACTACAAATATTAGCAGACGATGGAGGGTCTAATTTGAGAGCTTTTCAAAGTAGTGGCCCTGTAGTGTAGCAGAGAAAAAGCCCTTGTCAGTGACTGGAATTTCTGTTACAAGTGGTACCTGCTGTGTTAACATGGTGTTAAGGAATAAGGTTTTGCAGAAAGGAATTAAGAATCAGAGTGGACTCTTACTAGTTACAGATATCTTAAGTTTTTGCTTGATGATGGCTTCTATTGTGAAAAACCCAGTATTAGACTGTACATATGCTTAACTGGAATGAAAGCTATGACCCTTGAGTAGCTCTCAGGTGAAGATGTTCTTTGGCTTATTTCCTTAAGAAAGAATGAAAAATGGAACTAATGAAAACACAAAACAAGTAAAAGAATCATTGTCGCAAAGACAAGGGCATTCCTAACTTTAGGTCATGGCTCAGCTCCCTTTAAAGAGCTAGCAGAATATATTTATGGGTTTTCTTTCAGTGTTGGGTTCACAGCACAGCAATGTTCACTAAACTGTTCAGTGATGGTTTATTTTTTGTTGTTTGGGTTTTTTTTTTTAAAGCTTTTTGCACCGACACGATGAAGCTTTCTCAACAGAGCCTCTCAAAAACAATGGTCGAGGGACTCCCCTTGGGTTTTACCATGTCCAGAATGTAAGTAAAACTTTACATGAATATTATTTGCCTGTTTTAGCAGTAGGAGTTGTGTGTATTCTTGTTGTAAAACTCATGAGAAGTGTATGGGAACGTGGGGTAAGGGGAATTATTAGAAACAGACAGCAGGAGGAGTGATCAGGTGAGTGATGTAATCCCCAATGGAGAACAAAATACAGAATGATTCTGTGTGCAGATTTAACTCTTCTGTTTCATCTCTACTTCCTGCTTTTGAATTTTCTGTTTCCTTTCCAGGATGTTCAGTGAAAACAGTCTAGAATTCAGGAAATTAAATATATGTGAATAGGAGTGCTCAGGATCTCAGATGAATTGAATGTATCTATTTTTATGAGCTGTGTAATCCTTTTGTTTCATGTAGCCTTCCCTTCTACTTAAAGTACCTGATATTGAGACTTTAATTTTTTCCTTTATCAGACAGTAGAATTAATGTGTAAGCCAAACAGGAATGCAGTTTATTTTACTGTGAGAGACCCTAAGCTGTAAGAAAACTACACACTCCTAAAATTCCCCCTTAGAAGGTTTCCTTTTTGTATGTCTGATTTTCTTTGCTTACTTTGCCTAACAGATTGCTGTGGAAGTGACAGAATCATTTGTGGAGTACATCAAAACCAAGCCTATTGTGTTTGAAGTCTTTGGACATTATCAGCAGCACCCTCTCCATTTGCAAGGACAGGATCTCAACAGGTATCATTCCATGTTCTAGCACAAAGGCTCGTTGGGATCATGCTCAGGGTAGCTCTGCAGCTCAGGAGGTGCTTTTTCCTACTGAAATTATCCAGCCACACCCTCAGGAGTAGGATTCCTGACTGATCCCAGAGTGCTGGCAGAGCCCTGCTTGCCCAGTGGAGTATGTTTTGTTAGTGAGCGATGGAACTGTTCCAGCAGCTCAAGCATAGAAAGTTGTTTTGCCAATACAGCTGCATCCACCCTGCACACACTGTGGTGGTAGAATATTGTATCCAGAACTTCAGTGGTGATCTCAGGGAGTTCTGGTAAAGCTTCGTAGTGCTCCAAGATGCAATGTTCCCCTGGGCAATCGGCCTGATGCTTAAAGGTAGGATGACAACAGCAGAGAGATTAGGGGAAAAACAAAAGGCTCTCAACTCTTTTACATACTAGTGCTAAAGGTGCTGGGCATTTGGTTTCTTGGAATCAGGAAAGGGCTGCTGTTGTCTTCATAGTTTAAGGGAAGAGGCTGTTGCCTGGAGCTTGGCCTGGGCATCCCTCCCACTGCAGGCAGCAGCTGCAAAGAGGAAGCACATGCTGGTTTTAAGAGGAAATACCAGCTGAGGCTTGTTCCTTTTCCTTCAGTTATTTTGGGGTATGCCTGTTTTGCTTACTTAATTTTTCAGAGCAGAATGGAAGCAGAGCACTTGGAAATTGTAATTAATCCTAGCTTTCAGTAAAAAATACTTCAGTGAAAATAGAAAAAGGGCAGAGGTTAGTCTGAGAAATGTGCTGAGTCCACTTGCTTTCCTGACAGGTGGAATTTACTTGACTTCATAGGATTGTAAGGACATTTTTAGAGACAAAAATGGGTGGAAGGACTGTTCTGGGTGTGTGTATTTGTATGTATTTTTTATGTTTAGCTGCCTCCAAATTGACAACTCCTCTCATTTCTCTGTAGCCCTCCACAGCCTTCCCGAAGATACTTTCCTCCCCCCATGCCACTCTCCAAGCCAGGTGAGAACAGTTCTCCAGTGCTGTACATCACACCTGCTACTAAAAGTGAAGGTTGCAGTGTATTCCTAAACTGCTTAGGACACCAAAGAATGTCATGGAGTGAACGTTGCAAAGGAGATTGGATCTGTCTTTGCTGGCTATCTTCCTTTTTATGTGTTCTTCTCAACCTCCTCTTGCAGGAAGGGCTTTTTGGTTTATTAAAGGATAGAGTTGCATTCCCCAGATGTTGACATTATCCATGAGATCTGGCTATGGCTCTTCATGTGCTTACTGAGCACTTGACTGGAAGTTTGCTTATTCATTAACTACTTCATCTTTTTGCTCTCTAACATTCTTGGTTAGTGAGTCAGTCTTGTTGAAATGACCCTTGGTTTTCTTTGCTCAATTGTAATAATGCATGCTGAACTCTTGTGTGGTTTATTTCCATTCCACCTTTTATTTCCTCCTTCTCGAGCTGTCTCTCACCTGCATGTTTCTACCATCCTTGTCTTTTTTTGTGTGTGTTCCATTCCCTTTGCAGACCATGAAAGAAAAATTGAGTTGATTAGGTATCTTATGTCTGGCTATGTAAACGTGCATGTGCTGAACACGCTCTCCGAGCACGCCAACGTGCTTGCATCCTCTGCTGTGGCTGCTTTCCAGGATGGAGCTGACCAGCTGCCACCTTTTCTCTTTCTGCCTGTTCCCAGTTGTCAGAGTGAGCGGGCTCCTAAACGAGATGGTTAGTAGCCAAATTTGATCTATGGTAGATGTAGAAGTAGTTCCAAAACGTACTTCGAGATTCCTTTTTTCTTACCTCTATCTTCGTAGTGTTCTTGGGGCTAGAAACTGCCACAGTTTTGGTCATGGAAGGAAGATGCTGTGCTTAAGTTTGTGGCTATTCTAGAGAGAAGTATATAGAGTCTACATACTCCAGCGTGCTTGGTATCTCTGCTGTTTGTGTCATTGGATCTAGTCCTTGAAACTTTATGCACCTCGTGTTTGTTTTTTTTCTTGTGTGTGTTCTGTACCTGGTTTTGTGAGATTGGGATGAGAGATGCTGCATCTGAAAATCAGCTAGCTGTAGAGAAACATCCTACTGTGTTCTAGATAGGTTTCCTTGTTGCTCATCTTTTTTTGCCACTAACAGTGCTGCTTCTCACTGACATTTGTGTTCTGTCTTATTTAAAAAAACAACCAAAAAAAAACACCACACAAAGAAAAAAGAAAACAAAGAAGACACCCTAGTTATTAATTATGCCAGTGCAAGTCCATGAGAACTTCTAGAACCAGCTTTCATGTTTAGTTAAATGTGTCTTTTTGTTGTTTTTCTGTTCTGGTGCTTTGGAGTTTCTCTGCTCAGCAGTAAACTGGAGTGACTTGCGTGTTTGGTGTTCCTCTGCTGTCGACAGCACTGGGTCCGGTTGTAATGAGCTGAAGTGCAGCTGCATGATAGGATGGGTATAAGAGAGTGACTACCCTGAGTAATGAGTGGGAAGAGTAACTGATGACGCTAAAGCTTGCTACCCAGCATGATGGAATTGCAGTGCTGTCAACAACTGATATTTCTAAAATCTGTTCCTCTGAGGGAGCTGCTATTTTACCTGGAAAAGAAACAGAATTCACATTTTGTTTTTCAAGAGAGAATACACAAGTACATCTGCAAGGGCCTTTTCTTGACTGGGGACTGTTTCACCGTTCCAATGCATGAGAAATGAAGTCATGATGGAAGCTGAAGGATACACAGATGTGTGATAAAAAGAACACTTGAGCAAGGGAAGAATTGGGCTTGAGAGGCTAGAAGGGAGAATAATTACTCGGCTTAATAAATGCAGTGAGGTTAGCATGTGAAAGGAGAACAAATGGAAAATGAACTGCAGAGTTTCAAAACTACCTGTATGCAGGAACTAAACTTTTAGTGTTCCCATTTACAAAAATTAAGTGAATGAACGATAAGAAAAGTCATGTCATGATAGCTAAAAAGGTGTGATGTAAGTAGGCATGAAGAAACATCAGGTTATTTCTAGAATTTCAATTATCCCATTATATTTTTTTAATGTGGTTTATCCCTACATTTATATGGAAGGCATTAGAGAGGGTATGGGCAGTGGTAATCACTGATACCAAAGCATAAGGATCCCAGAAACATACTTTGAGAGGATTGTGGCTCTGGAATAATTCTTGTTCAGCCTTTTTACATAAACATTCCCTTATCCAAATTGGTACGAGAGACTAGCAATTTGTAATGTGAAGACTGAAGTTTTAAGTTCCTTGATTTTTATTTTTTTTCCTTGTGTGAGGAAGAAGAAATGTACTTCACTGGTGAGTAATGCTGCAGATGAACAGACGTAAGCAATTCAAATCACAAATTGTTAAGCCATGATGTAACTGATGCACATTTGAGGAAACTCTTTCTGTGGACCTAGAGAGACTGTATGTTTTTACAAGCTTTTTGGTTACTTTTTTAATTTTAATCTAGTAACTTTGATTAAAAAAACATCACTTTGAGAAATAAGGATTGCTGTAAGCAACATCATTTTCATTTAAAAAGATGTGATCTGTGCACATAGAATACCTAGGATCACTGAAATGACAGGTTTCTCTGAGCCCTAGGGTAAGCTTTACTTGTTCGTTCCTTGTAAACCATTTTCTTCTTTCTTTTTGTTTCTTTAAGTGCCAGCTACAAAGCTAAATACCATGAGCAAACACAGCTTGGGCCAGAGTGTGAGCAAGTATGACCTCCTTGTGTGGTTTGAGATCAGTGAATTGGAGCCAACGGGGGAGTAAGTCCTGTCCATTAATCTTTTATGTTTTAAGAACTGAAGTTTATGGGAGTTTGATCTTTTTTCCCCTTTGGTTCAAACCAGGTTGATGGTTAGCAATCAATATGGGTTGTGGCCTGGCTTATGCCAGCCTGGTGTCGGGCTGGTTTGTAGTGACTGGGTGTAAATTCTGCTGGCATTCATTGTCCCCATCAGAAAGGACTGAAGGGATAGAATTACTTTCTCTCACAGTTCAAGTCATCTTTCCACTTTGAAAGTCCATGCACACCAGTTGAACAGGTGCTGGGAAAACCTCCCTGATGTAGGCCATGAGTTTAGGTTGTTTGGGATTGTAGAGACTTTATGCTCCAGAAGTCATCTAGCAGGCCCTATTTTACATTCACCTGTGCTACAGAGAAGGTTTTTCCCTGAGAAGTCTTTAGGGATTTTACTAAGAAGCAAGTTCTGCAGAGTTTTCCAGCAGTACTGGAAGTACAGGATGTGATACTTCTGTATTTCACTGATCCTGTGGTCCAACAGAGTCCAGTCTGGGAGTCAGTAGAAACACTCTTACTTCTTCAGATACTATAGAGAGAGGTAACTGTTGGCAGCAGAATACAGAGTAAAGCTGCTGTGCTAGTGTCTTTCCTGCCTGCTGATTTTGCTGTCTCACACAGGTATATTCCTGCTATTGTGGACCACACTGGAGGCCTGCCCTGTCAGGGAACATTCCTGCTTCACCAGGTACTAATGATGGCTGTAGAACAGCAAGTTTCATCTCTTGGAGGGGAGTTAGAAGCTAATGACTGCATTTTGCATCTTTCATGTGCTCTGCTTTCTCCCACACAGCTCTCTGATGATAGCTGTAGGGTCAGTCATCTTCCAGTCTGTCCTTAATCTGTCAGCCTGGGGTTACCAGGAGAATATGTCTGGCCCCAGTATGTTGCCATTTCCTTTGCTTATCAGTGGGCATCCCACTGAGGAAAGATGAAAGCCTTTTAAAAAGCAGGAACCCTTGGGACCAGATTGGTGCCTTCAGTGCTTTCTGACATCTTTACCAAGGACACAGTAGGATCACGTGGACTCCACTTTCATCAGGTCTTTCTCACTGAATGTGGCTCTAAGACAGATCTACACAATGACCATGTCTCAGTGCATTTTAAGCACCTGTAGTTAATCACAAGTACTGGTATAATAATCCTTAATAATAATTTGTCTTTAGTTAGATTCTAAAGATAATCCTAGCTAAATATTGTGTATAGGCTGATGTTTTTTCTACTCCCAAATTCTCAGTCCTTTTCCAGAGATTACCTGTGACTTGGTTTTTCTCTTTTTCTCAAAATGATAGGAACAGTTCTTACAGCTTGGTAATAATGGTCATGTTCCAATAATTTCCTTTAAAATATATATATTAAAAATGTTACTCAGTTCAGTATTTACTAGTGTCCTCATCACTTACTTCCTTTCTATTCTACAATTTTACCTTCTTCCCAGCTGTTACAGATTTTATTATATTTTGACTTGTAATAAATACATGTGACAAAGGAGGAGAATATCTGCATAAGGAGTTGCTATATTCTAGTAACTTCTTTTGGTAAATTAACTTGTTCTTTTGGTAGATGCACTTCAATGTAATGTATAAGTATTTAAGCACCTATCAGCCATGTATTTGCTTTTGTGGTCAGCTCAGATATATCCCAGGGGCCACACTTGTCTTCTTTGAGAGTTTAGCAACAATTTCAGGACTATTTTAGATTAAAAACCTCTTCTTGGACTGAGGAGGGAAAAGTGTAATTTCTGTTACGTATGAGAATAAAATGATCCTCTTAAGGTAATGTTAGGGCCCTGAAAAACACAGGTGTTTACAGACTGATTGTGATGATCTTATTTGCTTCATTTCTACAGTGTAAGTGCAAAAACAGATGGTGGTAGATGGTGTGTGTGGGAATATTTCACCAGTGTTTTGTTTTTGAACTCCACCAGGGAATCCAGCGCAGAATCACAGTCACCATTATCCATGAGAAGGGCAGTGAGTTGCACTGGAAAGACGTGAGAGAGCTGGTTGTTGGTGAGTATAACCTGCTTTGCAGGATGCTGTGCAAGGAAGAAAAAGCACTGGTGGTAATTTCTCTTTGTATTAGATGGTCATCTTCATGAGTTTTGGCTGTGAGGGGAGGATTTTGAAAAAGATCCAGAGGAAAGCACTTAAGTTTTGCAACTTTAACTTCCAGCTGCTTGTTAATCACATAGTCTGAAATGATATTTGGGAAACAAATTCCTTCTGTGTTTCAGGTTTAGTTTTAATTAATTTCCCCTCCTACCCTTTTCAGGTCGTATAAGAAATAAAGCAGAGGTAGATGAAGCTGCTGTGGATGCTATTCTGTCTCTGAATATTATCTCTGCAAAATACCTGAAGTCCTCTCACAGCTCCAATAGGTAAGGGAATCAAGTGAGCACTCTTGCAGGAATGTAAAACTTCTTGGACCTCTGAAGTATTGGCAGGTTGTTTGGAAAACTGAGAATGCTGCTGATTATTCAATGTACAATTCCACGGGCACAAGGCATAGAGAGAGAATGAGTGTTACCATAAATCGTTGCTGAAGCTGAAGTCTGTTGGAGGACTTCTTGATAATGCATTTGAATTATTTTCTGTTTGTAAGCACCATAAAAAGAGGATGGAAAGGAACAGCTTAAGGGAGGGTCAGAATTTAACCTAGAACTTGGAACTGACATCAAGGTTTATTGCTAGAATACAGCATTGAAAGACAAATGCCATCTCAGGAGATGTATTTATGGATGTGTAGGTACCTGTACTATTGCAGGAGCAACAATGTGACTATTTCAGCAAGAGCCATGCTTTGCCAATTAAACTTGATAATTTGTGAATTTATACGGATGCCTCACAAATTGGCTCCAGCCCTAATAAGGGGGTGTCTGTTCCATGTAGCTGCAATCTGGGCAACAGCAGCGCCTCCATCTGAGTGGTTTCTGGCTGCCTGTCTCTCCTCACCGGGCTGTGTGGCTGGAAGGATCAGTCGGACTGCACGTTGTTTGCTCAGAGTCTGCACCAAAGGGCAGTGAAGCAGAAGCTGCAGGGCCGGCACAGCCTCGCCCTGCTCTGACATCAGCCAGTCAGTCACTTGACCACTCCACAGCTCTTCAGCTGGTGCAAAGCAGGAATATCTCTGAAATTTAACCCTGAATGAGTGTTTCCAGAGCCCATCTCTGCTGCAGCTGCCGAATGCTGGAGGCAGCAGCCCTCCAGACACTGAAATGGTTTCTTCCTTTTCCATCAGAGGCTTGGGCTTTGAAATAGCGCTGCGATATTAAAGGTGGATTCAGGACCCTGCTCTGAATGTCCTGCCACCTAGTGTCTGTGAGTCCAGGCAGTGAGAGGGTTTCCTAGCAGTTATCTTTGCCTCCCAGTGAGATGTGGGCATTTTACTTTTAGTGTATTGGATTAATGTATCAGTGTAACTGGAACATCGGGGAACTGTTGCTGGTTCCCAGTCTGGAACTACTGAATTTGCAGTTGGAAAACTCAGTATTTTCTGTTCTCTAGCAATTGCAAGAA